>NC_085993.1:40819224-41144906 GCF_030014385.1 Trichomycterus rosablanca | reverse complement strand
GGTAGCGACTCAAAACTTGGTAGGTTGCCAGGCCATGTCAAGCCAAGCCAAACTGTCAAGCCATAATTTGGAAAACTTGGAACAGAAAGTTGCCTGTGTCAAATAAAAAAAACCCAGAAAGCTGTTACCATTACCCAAGCTCCCAGAAACAAAAGCCGAACAGTGCTAGCAAGACAGCTATCGAGAGTTGTCACATGCTTGATTACGTAGTGTTAAGTTTAGTGGAAAAGAGTATAAAAATTGAATTGCAATAGTTTGCAGTAATATTCAAGCAGAGAATTTATTTCAAGCAACCCACATTTTGTCCATGATTTTTACCACAACCCAGGCAACACAAACAATGCATAAAAAGGAAACACAAAATGAAAAAATATATTTAAAAAATGGTGTCAATCTGGTTCCACTGTGTTTTACAAGATGTAACATAAAGCCTCCACAAGGGGTGTTTGTGTACAAGTTCATTTTGTGTTTATGGGCCTGTAAAAATTTGTTATTATAATTTCTTTAGCTTGTTTTTTGCATTTTCTTTTAAAAAAACTGGTTCTAGAGAACCTTATACCCACATTTTTAAAAGCCCTTTTATGTTTTAGAATGCCTACATACTATGCAGATAGCAAGGTTTATAAAAATGTGATTCATTGTAAAAGAAATTAAACCCCCAAAACAGAGCCCTGACGATTTTGGTATGAATTAGGCAATTAAAAATTATTCTACTTGTAACTAAAATAACATTTATTCTTTAAATCATTTTATAAAGTTTAGTGAAAAACCCATTCTAGGCTTTTAGGGCTGTAAACATCAGACTTACTTCATAACATTACCAATGGTTTTGCGGTTAAATGTTTGACAAGAACATATGAATGTGTTTTCCTTTACTTTTGGCCATGTAGTGAACATTTTTTGGTCCATCTTTTTTGCCAGGCTGTTATTTAATTATGTCTAAGCCTTAGAGCTGAGGATAAAATAAAGATTAGAGGAAAAATCCCAGATTGTGTTTAATGCAACAGACAGGATTATTCCATGTCCACCATGTTTGCTAATGACATGCGCGATTACCAAAAATAAGAGATTATACAAAGAAATACTGAGAGCAAAAACGGATTTATTCCTTAATTCAGTTTATCATCGCAACATTCCTTCTTGCCCAACCCAGTAAGGCCCCTCTTACCGGGATGCCCAATTTGGCCAGATGTCCAACACTAAGGAGGTTCTAGGTTGTGCCAAGCTTTCTCCATTCCTTACAATACAGGACAATACAATACAACTCCATTGTCCTGACAATTCAATTCAGCAAAGGGTATAAATAATAATTTTGTTAAAAAGAGATTTCAGTTCATAGTTTTAATTACTTTTCATAGAACTCTAAAAATGTTTTTACTTTGTTGTTATGAGTAATTAAGCAAGATTGATGGGCAAAATGGCAATCATATTAATTCAAATTCGAATTCACAACACATTAAAGTGCACATACACCGATCAGGCATAACATTATGGCCACCCTCCTAATATTGTGTTGGTCCACCTTTTGCTGCCAAAACAGCCCTGACCCGTCGAGGCATGGACTCCACTAGACCCCAGAAGGTGTGCTGTGGTATCTGGCACCAAGATGTTAGCAGCAGAACCTTTAACTCCTGTAAGTTGTGAGGTGGGGCCTCCATGGATCGAACTTGTTTGTCCAGCACATCCCACAGGTGCTCGATTGGATTGAGATCTGGGGAATTTGGAGGCCAAGTCAACACCTTAAACTCGTCGTTGTGCTCCTCAAACCATTTCTGAACCATTTTTGCTTTGTGGCAGGACACATTATCCTGCTGAAAGAGGCCACAGCCATCAGGGAATACCGTTTCCATGAAAGGGTGTACATGGCCTGTAACAATGCTTAGGTAGGTGGTACATGCCAAAGTAACATCCACATGGATGGCAGGACCCAAGGTTTCCCAGCAGAACGTTGCCCAGAGCACCGGCTTGCCTTCTTCCCATAGTGCATCCTGGTGCCATGTGTTCCCCAGGTAAGCGACGCACACGCACCCGGCCAAAAAAAGGAAAACGTAATTCATCAGACCAGGCCACCTTCTTCCATTGCTCCGTGGTCCAATTCCGATGCTCAAGTGCCCATTTTTGCCGCTTTCAGCGGTGGTCAGCATGGGCACCCTGACTGGTCTGCGGCTATGCAGTCGCATACGCAACAAACTGTGATGCACTTTGTATTCTGACACCTTTCTATCAGAACCAGCATTAATTTCTTCAGCAATTTGAGCTACAGTAGCTCATCTGTTAAATCGGACCACAATGTCAATGCATAGCTAAAATGCCAGATTTGCATAATGCAACTTTAAGTTTTATGTACCTTATCATCATTTAGTCATTTTAATATCTAATGTGATTGGCTTAAAGTTGTAAAGCTCAGATGTTGACCTCATGTCAAAAAAATTTCATTATGTATATACAGACAGAAGCACTTCAGTTTAAATGCACTGTGATTGCTAATTTAATCAAAGCAACCCAATAAAACCAGCACTGTAACTATAAATATAACTATTACCATTATTTGATTTTTATTTCACTGCTTTTAAAGAATGAAAATTCAGATCCAGAGAGTTACCAGATGCTTTTAGCTTACATCACCAGGCAGTGTAATTCTTTCACGTTCATTTACTGCACAGCCGGCATGAAAAATCTAATTAGCAAAGTAAATCTCCTGTGGTGATAGACACCCTGGCAAACTGTCCCAGTTATAAAACCAAATCAATATCTGTGATATTTGCAAAAGCAGCCAGCCAAGCGTGCATTCAAATAAAACAGTATAACACAAAAAAGGACTGCTTAATGTGAAACAATGTAGTTCTATAAAAAGAAGGTTAAAATGGGGGAGCTGAGATTTTAATAACGGTTAAAGAGAGAGTCAAGAGAGAAGGACGAAGGCAAAGAAAAGAGAAAAAACAGTACAGTAGAGGACAAAGTGTTTAAAATAGTGGAGCAGGGGTTGGAGTAATCCTGCCACATGTGGATGCAGACTTGTGCCTTTGGCTACAAATGCTTTTCTTTGCTCTCTCACTCTCTCGTTTTACTTAGCTTGTTCTCAGGAGAGACTCTGTACAAGCTCTGTGATAACTGAGCCATTTAACAATGACTAAAGCAAATATCCCAAAACATCTGTGCTCACTGCTTAAATAAAACATTCCAAAAGATTCTGAAAAAGGGATGACTAGACATCCAAAAGAGAAGCATTTAAGAGTCGCTCCTTTGTGCAATTCTACTGAGAAGTACCAAAAAGTAAGAGCTTAATAAAGTGACCAACCAATCGGAGTAACAGAAAAATTAATTTCTTATATGATTATATAGAACACTACATGGCCAAGAGCATACAGACATCCACTGCTAGTTTAAATTTCAGTTTAAAACAATGATGCTCACCTACAAAGCCAACAATGGACCAGCAACCTCTGAGCCACTAGTCTCGCTTGACTTGATTCTTTACCCAGAACTCAAGGAAAACAAGCATTAAGACTCTTCTCTGTACTTGCACCTCTGGATAAGACTATTCATTCTTACATTTATTGTCTGTTTTACCACTACTTTATTCTGATCATGTATGCAGTGGCTCCGATTATTTGGGCGAAAGGGGACGGCACTGTGGCTTGGTGAGTAGCACTGTCGCCTCACAGCCAGAAGGTCCTGGGTTCGATTCCCAGGTGGGGCGGTCCGGGTCCGTTCTGTGTGGAGTTTGCATGTTGTCTGCGTTGGTTTCCTCCGGGTGCTCCTGTTTCCTCCCACAGTCCAAAGACATGCAAGTGAGGTGAACTGGACATACAAAATTGTGACTTTGTTCGATATAACTTTTCGAAACTGATGCACCTTGTGTAATGAGTACATTTACGTTTTTGGCATTTAGCAGACACTTATCCAAAGTGACTTACAGTTGTGACAGTATACTGTCTAAGCCATTGAGGGTTAAGGGCCTTGCTCAAGGGCCCAACAGTAGCAACCTTGCAGTGGTGGGGCTTGAATCGGCAACCTTCTGATTACTAGTCCAGTCCTTTAACCACTAGGCTACAACTGCCCTACCATTCCTGTCATGAATGTAACCAAAGTGTAAAACATGACATTAAAATCCTAATAAACAAACAAACTATTTTGGCAAAAGGTGGGAAACACTCCTGACAGGTCTCCAGTCCATCACAGGTAGATACATTAGGCCAGGTATATTAGTTCCAGTAAAGGAATTTTAAGGTAAAACCTTGATATTCCATAATAATGTGACCACAATCTGTTTCAGCAAGACGTCTTAGTGTGCACAGCAAGGACAATTAAAATGGTTTGCTGAGTTGTTTGTTGAAGAACTTCATGGTTTACATGGAAGCACAACACAGAGCAGTGAAGCGGTGATTCAAATGACAGCTGCAAGTGACAGAGGAGACAGCAGGATGTGCAACAGCGAATTTAGATTTTCTTTCTTGTTTTCAAAACAAGGTATAGTATGATGCTTTACAATTAGCTCTGGTAGATCAAATGAACCAGCTGAATGGTGAAAATGTACAATGTCAGCACTGGTCTCCTGCTGAGTTTAGCAATTTTTAGTGGTATTATAGCTACCTAAAATTAAATACGAATTAATAATGTCAGGAATTACTTTATTTAATAAACTGCTCTCTTATTATTTTATGTGTTTATTAAGATATTAAAATCATTTCTAAAATAATAAGTAACACAGTGTAGTATTTAGTATACTTTATACTTTTTGCCATCAGACTGCATAACAATTGCAGAATATACAGGCTGTTCTCACACTGAAGAGCCCATCTCCCCCCCCAATAACTCGAGACCCCCCCCCCTACCCTTTTTCCCATCACTGGACTCCACATTTCATTATACACACATACAGTGTATCACAAAAATGAGTACACCCCTCACATTTCTGCAAATATTTCATTATATCTTTTCATGGGACAACACTATAGACATGAAACTTGGATATAACTTAGAGTAGTCAGTGTACAACTTGTATAGCAGTGTAGATTTACTGTCTTCTGAAAATAACTCAACACACAGCCATTAATGTCTAAATAGCTGGCAACATAAGTGAGTACACCCCACAGTGAACATGTCCAAATTGTGCCCAAATGTGTCGTTGTCCCTCCCTGGTGTCAGGTGTCAAGGTCCCAGGTGTAAATGGGGAGCAGGGCTGTTAAATTTGGTGTTTTGGGTACAATTCTCTCATACTGGCCACTGGATATTCAACATGGCACCTCATGGCAAAGAACTCTCTGAGGATGTGAGAAATAGAATTGTTGCTCTCCACAAAGATGGCCTGGGCTATAAGAAGATTGCTAACACCCTGAAACTGAGCTACAGCATGGTGGCCAAGGTCATACAGCGGTTTTCCAGGACAGGTTCCACTCGGAACAGGCTTCGCCAGGGTCGACCAAAGAAGTTGAGTCCACGTGTTCGGCGTCATATCCAGAGGTTGGCTTTAAAAAATAGACACATGAGTGCTGCCAGCATTGCTGCAGAGGTTGAAGACGTGGGAGGTCAGCCTGTCAGTGCTCAGACCATACGCCGCACACTGCATCAACTCGGTCTGCATGGTCGTCATCCCAGAAGGAAGCTGACGCACAAGAAAGCCAGCAAACAGTTTGCTGAAAACAAGCAGTCCAAGAACATGGATTACTGGAATGCCCTGTGGTCTGACGAGACCAAGATAAACTTGTTTGGCTCAGATGGTGTCCAGCATGTGTGGCGGCGCCCTGGTGAGAAGTACCAAGACAACTGTATCTTGCCTACAGTCAAGCATGGTGGTGGTAGCATCATGGTCTTGGGCTGCATGAGTGTTGCTGGCACTGGGGAGCTGCAGTTCATTGAGGGAAACATGAATTTCAACTGTACTGTGACATTCTGAAACAGAGCATGATCCCCTCCCTTCGAAAACTGGGCCTCATGGCAGTTTTCCAAAAGGATAACGACCCCAAACACAACCTCCAAGATGACAACTGCCTTGCTGAGGAAGCTGAAGGTAAAGGTGATGGACTAAACCCAATTGAGCACCTGTGGCGCATCCTCAAGTGGAAGGTGGAGGAGTTCAAGGTGTCTAACATCCACCAGCTCCGTGATGTCATCATGGAGGAGTGGAAGAGGATTCCAGTAGCAACCTGTGCAGCTCTGGTGAATTCCATGCCCAGGAGGGTTAAGGCAGTGCTGGATAATAATGGTGGTCACACAAAATATTGACACTTTGGGCACAATTTGGACATGTTCACTGTGGGGTGTACTCACTTATGTTGCCAGCCATTTAGACATTAATGGCTGTGTGTTGAGTTATTTTCAGAAGACAGTAAATCTACACTGCTATACAAGTTGTACACTGACTACTCTAAGTTATATCCAAGTTTCATGTCTATAGTGTTGTCCCATGAAAAGATATAATGAAATATTTGCAGAAATGTGAGGGGTGTACTCACTTTTGTGATACACTGTATGTATATATTTACATATACAATATACAGTGTCCATTATATAGATGTAATTACCATACAGATGTAAATTAGTAATTGTATCTCATAGCTAATATTTTTTTATAATTTTCTTATTTTTATTTTATTCTACTCTATTTATTGTACTTACACTGTACTGGAGCTGCTGTAACACTCGAATTTCCCCCATGGGGATCAATGAAGGAATCTCATCTCATCTCATCTTATCCTAATAAACCTTTTATTTATTAATCATCAGCAATGTCACCTGCTAGAGTGAACGTAGTGTACCACATACGGAGGATCATGCTATGCAATCTGTATTCCTCCATCACTTGAGCCTGTGCCTCAACCAGACAGTAGGAGTTACAGTTACAGCAGAAGAGATGAATGCTCATCCAGCCTTGCATTCATAAACATGGACAACTGTGTCTGCTGAGAGCACGACTGGTCTGCCTGAACCACTGAGACTTGAACCCGGGACCCTGTGATAGTGGGCTAGCACATATAACTGCAGTGCCACCTGAGTGTCCTTTATTAAAGTCTTTTAAATGCCATATAATAATCACATGTTAGTACTCCTGAGAATATTTGCATAATTATGAAAATCAGCAGGGTGATATTTATCCTACAGCCAAGTTTTAAATAGAAACTGTTCCAGATGCAAGAGTTCCTGTGGTGACCTAGTTAAATCTTTTTTTCCTTATTTACTCACACACATGAGCTGGAGTCCTTTTAATTTTTAATTTCATTACACAAAACATATTCTTTTGTAAATTGATTAACTCTTATCAGATAAACTTACAGACATCATTTGGATACACAAAGTTCTACATATCCTACATATTATTTATAGTAAATATCCTACATATTATTTATAGTAAATAGCCTACATATTATTTAGCTGCATGAATAGAATTTATTGTATGCATTTTGTGTGTATGTGATACTCAGCCAAAATTATAATACTGTACACTGACTTCTGTTTTAAGCAGATGAATGGTACACAAATAGTTATGTAACGTTGTGGTAGCTGACCGGCAGATAGGGAATCGAGTTGCAGTAGCGTGTGATCTGTCAGTGTCTTTTAATGACAATCATCTGTGCCTAGTGTCTCTCTGTGCTATCTAGTTTGGCCAGCAGATGGTGCATTGAGGCTCACTTGTGTAATCTGTTAATCTCTTCTAATTGACAATCACCTCTGCCTCATAATCATTTTTTTCTGTTGTCATGAAATATAAGCATTCTTTTGGTTTCTGGAATCTGCCTCCAGTCTTGCAGCATGTTGAGGAACCCAAGATGGATGCCTGCTTACCTTTCTATGATGGCGAGCCTGCCACTCATCAAAATATTAATAAGGAAAAGCTAAGTAACATGAAATAACAGTACAGCTTTCACTGGTTCAAACCTTACAGAGGCCAAAAGTCATCCATGACTGAGAGCTGGGAGCCGATCAGGGTGGCTGTAATGGCATTCATAAAATTGCATTTAATTATGCTATTCTGGCCAATCTGTGAATTTAGTAGTAACCTACAGGTATGGTGATCTGACTAATGACACTTCATGAGCCATAGCTGGAAAAGAGGAAGTTGGCCTGATAAGTTTTGGATCTTACTCTGTCAGACTAGTGGTTGTCATGTGATACCATGTGATAAGTAAAATAGGCTAATTGTCATTTGGTGATGCTTGGCTATGCTGCTGTGCACTTGTTATTTTGTATGTAATCATATTGATTCAAAAATCTTTAGTCCTCTCTGTGTCCCTAAATGGTTACTAGTGTAACAGAAATTACATTGGTTATTACTAGTTATATACATTTTTATTAGTGTGATGAACTGATATAACAACTAACTAACCTTTAAAAAACATGATTTTTTTTTTCACAGTATTTTACTAAGCTTCTATTAGTGCAGCCTCTGTGTCAGCTACTCTCTATATTATTATTCCTCATTCTTTGCCAGCAAAACAGTAGTAGTCACAACCTTTTTAAAAACATTTAGGTTATTGCAATCCATTTTGCCTCCCATTCAAATAAAAAAGTGTTTTAGGTCACTGAAAACAGAGCTGATACCACGACTTACGTCTGCATCAATTCTCACTTGCCAACTGCTGTTTTGTAAATAGTAGGAATATGTCTGGACAAAACAGACTGGCTTATATCTTTGTGGTTGCCAACTACTTCTCTCATCTCTCTAGAGGACTTACTTTGCTCTCCAAGGCACCGTATCACAGTGCCACTGGTGGCTTTTATGTGCCGTTCCTATTAATCAGAGCAACTACCTTTGGGAAATTAAACGTTTGCAGGGTGTCTCGATGCAGTCTGACAGAAATCATTTCTCTTATATCTGTTAAAAATCACTTACCGAGCAACCCAGTTTTTCGGTGTTTAGGCGTGAGAGACAAATGTGAGACTGTCTTTGGATATTTTGTGATTTTTGAAGTCCTTGGGGCAAATGTGTGGATATGAATGGCCTAGTTACACGTCCAAGCATTTTAGACACACATACACACACATAGATACACTCCTGTTATTTAATATTTTCCTATTACTCTTATGTATAATTTTCTTCTCTTTTTCTGGTAACTGAGCATTGCTGCAAATAATAATTAGTTCTTCACCATTACCCTTACTTTTGAACCTAATACTTAACTAATTGCACAACGGGCCGCTCAGGTGGCACAGGGGCCGTTCAGGTGGCGCAGCGGTAAAAACACACGCTGGAACCAGAGCTGGGATCTTAAATACATTGTATCGAATCTCAGCTCTGCCTGCCGGCAAAGGCTGAGCGGCCACATGAACAACGATTGGCCTGTTGTTCAGATATGGGCGGGACTAAGCCGGATGGGGTCTCTTTCCCATGACTGGTGCAATTACGACCACTGCTGGCTGATTGATGGCGCCTGCACAGAGATGAGAAAAGAGTGCTCTCGGGGTGTGTCTCTCCGTACACAATGCTGAGCTGCACTGCACTCGTCAAAGTCTAGGTGATAAGATGCATACGGCATTCTGCCCATGTGTCGGAGGGGGCGTGGGTTAGCTCCGTTCTCCTCAATCAGAGCAGGGATCGGCATTGGTGGAGAGGAAGCATGATGCAATCGGGCAATTGGACACACTTAAAGGGATAAAAAAGGGGAGAAAATGCATAAAAACAAAAGATGTTAAAAAAAACGAATTGCACAACAATCCTACACAAATAACTACTTTTTATTTTGTTTATTAAGCATTTTGTCCCTGAATTAGGGCAGTTGTAGCCTAGCGGTTAAGGTACTGCACTAGTAAGCAGAAGGTTGCTGGTTCAAACACTACCACTGCCAGGTTGCCACTGTTGGGCCCTTGAGCAAGGCCCTTAACCCTCAGTTGCTTAGACTGTATACTGTAAGTCACTTTGGATAAAGGCGTCTGCTAAATGCCGAAAATGTAAATGTAAATGAATGATGTAAATACAAATTTAAACATGAAGTCTAAAAATGTTTTTTTTTTTTTTAAATTGCTTTAATTACTATTATTATTTTTTTAATGCTTTTTCTCCCTTTTTCTCCCGATTTTTAGCACGTCCAATTTTTACCCAATTGCGTTATGCTTCCTCTCCACTGATGCTGACCCCCGCCCCGATTGTGGAGAGCGAACTGACACACGCACCCTTTGACACATGAGCAGTAGCCGACTGCATCTTTTCACCTGCAAGAGGCAAGTTTATATGCGAATCAGCCTTGTGTACGGAGAGCCACACCCTGATCACATTATTGCTCAACTCTGTGATACAATGTATTCGAAATCCCAGCTCTGGTGTGCTAGCGTGTTTTACCGCTGTGCCACCTGAGCGGCCAATTATTTTTTAAATCAATAAATCAAGGTAAGTACTGCATGTCCCTGGATCTGCTGTAGGTTGTAAGTAACATGTTCTTAAGAAATTGACGTTTCTCTTTAGTAAATTTCTCTTTAGTAATTAAACTGTAGGAAGCATTTAAAACATCTTATACTGTCAGATTTACAATATTTTGTCACACATAAACAGCTAGTAACAGTCATAAAACATTAACAAGAAAAGAAAAGACAAAAACAGTGGCAACCTGGCAGTGGTGGGGCTTGAACCAGTGACCTTCTGATTACTAGTCCAGTACCTTAAATGCTAGGCTACAACAAAGATTTCATATTGAATCAGACCTACTGCAAACCTGACCAGGATTAAGCAGACAACTAGACATGGAAAACGATAAGCATTAAACCAGACAATGAATGAATGGATAGTACAATAACTGATTCTTAAAGCAAAGGGCATTGTGGGTGGTTCTTTGTAAAAACATTACAAATGCTTCACCTGCAAGGCAATACAGTAGACCCTTGACTTACGAATTTAATTGCTTCCAAAGGGCTGCTCTTAAGTAAAAATGTTCGTTAGTTAAACCTATTTTTCCAATAAGAAATCATGTAAACAGAATTAATCCGTGCCAGACCTCCCAAACCCCCCCTTACCTAACCTTTCTAATGTCTTAAATGGTCTTTTTTTTTATAAATACAAGTATATTTTCCCTTAAATCTTTAATTATAGAATAGACATTACTGTAATAAACAATAATAAACAACAATACACAGTAGTATAGTAGATAAAACACATATCACATTTCAGTACAGTACGTGTGCTGTACCATACACCATAATACATTGTATCTACCAGAAACAACAATATAAAAAAAATCCTTCTTTATTTTAATAGTATTGTATTTTGTAGGTGTGATTGCACAAAAGAAAAAATACTTTACTCAGCGATTTCCTTCTTCTCTCTCACTCACTGTCCCCTCTGTCTGATACACAGTGACAGCTACTGGCAGGAGTAATTATACAACACAACAAATAGTGATTTGTTCATTTTCTCACCACTAAGCCCTCTCTGCACATTCTTTGGGGACATTTTAATATTGAATTTTACAAATTATAAATAAAACACCGGAAAAACACCGTCTGCTGTCTGGATGTTCGCTCACTGTATATATATATATATATATATAGAGAGAGAGAGAGAGAGAGAGAGAGAGAGAGACGGTTGGAGTGAACTTGTTCGTGACGTCACGTGTTTCGCAAATATCTGTTCGTAATTCGAAATTTGTTCGTACGTTGAGTTGAAAAAGATTGTTCGTAACCCGAAATGTTCGTATGGTTAACCGTTCATACCTCAAGGGTCCACTGTATTGAAAAAAATGCTATTTTTTATGTTAAAAACGTTTAAAGTTAAATAATCTTTCATGAGTTACTCACCTTTCAAGATGTACATTATTTTTCTGTCTGTCAGTTCTCATCGCTCCTCTAAAGTAACCATGTATCACCCCTGAAAATATTTATTTTCCCACATCTACTCACCTCTCTGAACCCGACTCTAATATTACAGTGGTTCACAAATTCACCTGAGGACAACTATTGACATTTCTGTGTACACAAGTTTGCTCCTTTCAAACGATTATTGCCTGAGCTTTCCATCCATTACTTCTTCTATCAGCCCTGGTCCAGCCTTTGTGTGCTATTGTGTAAGTGAGATACGGCTGGACTGTTGATTCTCTGTAGGAGATAACAATAAAGGATGAAGTCATTGATTTAACTGTGTATCCAGACTCCTCTCGCTGATTACCTTGCCTGATTCACTTGTCCATTACTAGGATCTTTTTCCACTCTAGGCGGGTGTTGATGGAACTCACACATGAACAACATGTTTGCGACCTAATTCACACCCTATGGTGTGAATCAAATATATAACACAGTGCAGTGGTGTTCTCTTAAATTCCGAACCTGAGACAGGCCTGCTGTAACAGTTCCACATTGACTCTGGAGAAATAACACTAGACTAAGTCTACATGGTTCTAGTGTTTGTTTATTTCAAGGCTATGCTTAATTCATTTCAAGAAAGAGCTACTTAAAAGGTGTGGCTTTTTAGCACTGTCTAATATTTTACTTCATTAAGAATAAAGAATGTCTTTGGCATGCATACCGATCAGCCATAACATTAAAACCACCTCCTTGTTTCTACACTCACTGTCCATTTTATCTGCTCCACTTACCATGTAGGAGCACTTTGTAGTTCTACAATTACTGACTGTGGTCCATCTGTTTCTCTGCATGCTTTGTTAGCCCCCTTTCATGCTGTTCTTCAATGGTCAGGACTCCAGTACCAGGACCACTACAGAGTAGGTATTATTTAGGTGGTGGATCATTCCCAGCACTGCAGTGACACTGACATGGTGGTGGTGTGTTAGTGTGTGTGGTGCTGGTGTCTGAGTGGATAAGACACAGCAACGCTGATGGAGTTTTTAAACACCTCACTGTCACTGCTGGACTGAGAATAGTCAAAGTGGACACGGTATTTAAAAACTCCAGCAGCGCTGCTGTGTCTTATCCATTCATACCAGCACAACACACACTAACACACCATCACCATGTCAGTGTCACTGCAGGGCTGAGATTGATCCACCACCTAAATAATACCTGCTCCGTGGTGGTCCTGTGGGGGTCCTGACCATTGAAGAACAGGGTGAAAGCAGGTTAAAAAGGTATGTAAAGAAATAGATGGACTCCAGTCAGTAATTGTAGAACTACAAAGTGCTTCTATATGGTAAGTGGAGCTGATAAAATGGATATATATATACAGGTGTACAGTACAACAAAATTCTTTCTTCACATATCTCAGTTTGTTTGGAAGCTGGGGTCAGTGCTTACAATAGAAACTAAAAGGTCAAAAATGAATAATTAGTCAGACAGATGCGCTCAACCATGACTGATTGTTTTAATTCTCACTCTCTTGCTTTCTCTCTCTCTCTCAAACCATCAGTGCTCAAACCCCATCCCTTGGCTGTCACACCTTATATCTCAGGCTGGGAACATATTCAAAACAAGAGCACGAACGCAAATGGCAATGCAAGGCAAATGAATGGTAATTGCTCTCTTGTTGAAAATGCCAACCATGTTTCTTACATTATTGTGAAGATTAAAAACAGCTATACACACAATGGCAATATCCAAAAATCCGTCCTAAAGCTGTTTCCAATTTTACTTGACAGTTCCGAGGTCAGAGGGAGTGTGAAGTCAAGCAAACTCAATAAATACATTTGTACAGCTGAATGAGTTCTGACTTGCGGAGATTTTTATTCAACTGCTCTGCCATGTCCAATAAAACAATCTTGCATCCCTAAAAGCATTTGCGTTTGCATAATTGCGCTGTGTTTGTTTGAAGGCTTATGGTGATACAATGACCTTGTAGACAATACAGGTGCACTTTGTAGATATACACCGATCCACCATAACATTAAAACCACCACCTTTCTACACACATTGTCCATTTTATCAGCTCCACTTACCATATAGGAGCACTTTGTAGTTCTACAATTACTGACTGTAGTCCATCTGTTTATCTGCATACCCTTTTAGCCTGCTTTCACCCTGTTCTTCAATGGACAGGACCACTACAGAATAAGTATTTTTTAGGTGGTGGGTAATTCTCAGAACTGCAGTGACAATGACATGGTGATTGTGTGTTAGTGTGTGTTGTGCTGGTATAAGTGGATCAGACACACCAGTACTGATGGAGTTTTTAAACACCTCACTGTAACTGCTGGACTGAGAATAGTCCACCAACCAAAAATATATACAGCCAACAGTGCCCTGTGGGCAGTCTAGAAGATGACCAATTCAAGCAGCAGTAATAGATGAGCGATCGTCTCTGACTTCACATTTACAAGGTGGACCAACTAGGTAGGAGTGTCTAATAGAGTGGACAGTGAGTGGACACGGTGTTTAAAAACTCCAGCAGCGCTGCTGTGTCTGATCCACTCATACCAGCACAACACACACTAACACACCACCACCATGTCAGTGTCACTGCAGTGCTGAGAATGATCCACCACCTAAATAATACCTGCTCTGTGGTGGTCTTGTGGGGGTCCTGACCATTGTAGAACAGGGTGAAAGCAGGCTAAAAAGGTATGCAGAGAAACAGATGGACTACAGTCAGTAATTGTAGATCTACAAAGTGCTTCTATATGGTAAGTGGAGCTGATAATATGGACAGTGAGTGTAGAAACAAGGAGGTGGTTGTAATGTTATGGCTAATTGTATAGTGTATAATAACGGAATGCACAGCAGGGTTTTTTTTTACTATTGTAGACCCAGCACTGACACCAGCTTCATAATTTTACACCAGTACAAATCTCAGTACTTTGTCATTAAGAGTGTGACCGCTGTGCTAAGACTGGTCTACCATGTGAATAATGTCATTAATGTGCATTGAGTCGTTGTGCAAATAGTGGTTTCAAGTAGTTCCTTTGCATACGTGGTACAGACAGCCACCAGTGGCAGCATAGGAATAAAGATTGTGTAAGTGGTGATAGTGAAGCTACGTAGAGTTGAAAAGTGGCAGGGAATCAATCACAATTATTTTAAACAGTGCATCACCAAAGACTTTATTTTAGGTCGTTTAGTTAGCAGCACTGCAATAAATTTTATTTAGCTGCTCTTGCTATTTGTGACATCCAGCACTGTCAATACCATCATATCAGGACTAATGTATGATTAGTTTACTATAATATAAGAAACGCTTAAGCATATGCTAGCACACCAGAGCTGGGATCTTAAATACATCGTATCGAGTCTCAGCTCTGCCTGCCGGCTGGGCTGCGCATCCACATGAACAACGATTGGCCTGTTGTTTATACTGTATAGGGGTGGGGTATTGAGCCGGATAGAGACTCTCTCATAACTGATGCAACTACAACCTCTGCTGGCTGATTGATCGCACCTGCACAGAGATGGGGAAAGAGTGCGGATCAGGGTGTGTCTCTCCGTACACAGAGCTGATCCGCAGCTGATCTCGTCTAGTGTAGGTGATTGTTTGTTTGTTTGTTTATTAGGATTTTAACCTCATGTTTTACACTTTGGCTACATTCATGACAGAAACGATAGTTACTCATTACACAAGATTCATCAGGCCACACAAGGTTATATCGAACACAGTCTTGCACAATTTAGTGTCTCCAATTCACCTCACTTGCACGTCTTTGGACTGTGGGAGGAAAGCGGAGCACCCGGAGTAAACCCACGCAGACACAGGGAGAACATGCAAACTCCACACAGAAAGGACCCGGTGTAGATGATAAAATGCATATGGCTCGGAGGGGGCGTGGGTTAGCTTCGTTCTCCGCAAATCAGAGCGGGGGCCGGCATTAGTGGAGAGGAAGCATGACGCAATCGGGCAATTAGACGCGCTAAAAGTCGGGAGAAAATGCATAACCAAAATATATTTTTATTAAAAAAAAGAAACGTTTGCTTTCTACCTTTCTTATTTGGATTTCTGTATATGACATATTTCAATTTCCAGTGTTTCCAGTTTACCCCTTATTGTACTAAGCTTGTGTCTTTTTCTGACTTTTTGGATATTGCTCTGCTTTGTGACAGTGTTTTCTAAAACTACTAGTGATTGGACATTTTACTAGTTGTAACGGCAGTGGCAGGTGAAGCCCTGTACCTGCAAGAGTTAAAGCATAAACCCTATATACATGATGCTTAACCAAGGTAGGACAATACTGGACCTAAAAAGCCACAACTTAAAATGGAATTGATGAAAGTAAGCTGTGGCCAAAATAATAGAAACTAATCAAAAGAAAGTATCAAAAGAAATGCACAAAACATCTGCAGACCCTAGTGGAGATAGTAGACAGAAAAGGGATAGAATCAGATTGAAAAACCAGTTGTCGCATTTACATTTTCAGCATTTAGCAAATGCCTTTATCCAAAGCAACTTACAGTACAGTTACAGTATACAGTCTGAGCAATTGAGAGTTAAAAACCTTGTTCAAGGGCCTAACAGTAGCAACCTGGCAGTAATGGGGCTTGAACCAGCGACCTTCTGTTTACTAGTCCTGTACCTTAACCACTAGGTTACGGTTTGCTTTTGAGTAGGCAAGCTACTCAATCCACCGGCATGTGATAACTATGTTTTTGGGGGAAAAAAGAGAGAGGAAACCCAGTAGCAAAAAGTAATACACCACTATTAAAGAGCGGGGCAGCCACTCCACCGACTGACTATCCATCCAAGTTCCCTAGAAGAAACATAAAGAGTGATGACATTTGTGCTGGCAGAGAACCAGACAAAGTACGCCACCATGTTTTCAGAGAGAAAAACAGGTTGCCAACAGAGCCAGCAAATCATGATTAAATTGAGACAGCTTTACCTTAAGTTAATTAATCATTAATGAAGTGCAGAGACATCTACTGCTGTATGGTACGTTCATGATGCAATACTTTGAATACTTGGTTTAGTAAAGCTTTGCATATGGAACCACAACTCCCTGCCCAGTGTCTGACCTTACAGTGTTAGTAAAGCACAATGCATAAATGCACACACAAAAAACATACATACACATGAATACATGCATGCACACAAACACATACACATATAACCACCAGCTAATATCCAGAGTTACCGCCGTGTGCAGCACGGACAGCAGCTAGACGGACTGGGAGTGACCCAATAAGGTCCTGGTAGGTTGTCACAGGTATCTGGGGCCATGCTGACTGCAGTGCATCCCACAGCTGTTGGAGGGGCGTGGGGGAGGATCCATAGAGCGAACACGACGATCAAGGTGTTCCACAGATGCTCAAGTCTGGGGAATTAGGGGGCCATGGTAGTACTTGGAAGTCTTGGTCATGCTCTTTCAACCAGTGTCAGACAGTTCTATCCGTGTGACATGTTGCATTGACTTGCTGGAAGACCCCATCCGCCCCAGAGTATTACCGCACACCATATATACCCACCAAGCCAAAACATGACTTCTTATATAAGCTATGCGCTGCCATCGTCGAAAGTAGGAAGTGGTCATAATAATGTGACTCGACTGTGTACATAGACACTTACACTGATCAGCCATAACATTAAATTCACCTCATTGTTTCTACACTCACTGTCCATTTTATCAACTCCACTTACCTTATAGAAGCACTTTGTAGTCCTGCAATTACTGACTGTAGTCCATCTATTTCTCTACATGCTTTTTTAGCCTGCTTTCACCCTGTTCTTCACTGGTCAGGACCCCCACAGGACCACCACAGAGCGGGTATTATTTAGGTGGTGGATCATTCTCAGCACTGCAGTGACACTGACATGGTGGTGGTGCGTTAGTGTGTGTTGTGCTGGTATGAGTGGATCAGACACAGCAGCGCTGCTGGAGTTTTTAAATACCGTGTCCACTCACTGTCCACTCTATTAAACACTCCTACCTAGTTGGTCCACCTTGTAGATGTAAAGCCAAAGATGATCGCTCATCTATTGCTGCTGTTTGAATTGGTCATCTTCTAGACCTTCATCAGTGGTCATAAAACGCTGCCCACGGGGCACTGTTGGCTGGATATTTTTGGTTGGTGGACTATTCTCAGTTCAGCAGTGACAGTGAGGTGTTTAAAAACTCCATCAGCACTGCTGTGTCTGATACACTCATACCAACACAACACACACTAACACACCACCACCATGACGCAGTCACTGCAGTGCTGAGAATGACCCACCACCCAAATAATACCTACTCTGAAGTGGTCCTGGGAGAGTCCTGACCATTGAAGAACAGCATGAAAGTGGGCTAACAAAGCATGCAGAGAAACAGATGGACTACAGTCAGTAATTTTAGAACTAACTAACGTGGCTAAATACTTCTTTTGTTTAAATACATCATAGTATGTTAGATGTGGCTGCATTACAATATTTGTCCTTCATGTATTGTTGATTTTGTAGTTACTAACAAATTAGTAATGTAGTAATAATAGTTACCAGCAGTAATCAGTAATCACAATTTTCACCACCTGATCAATAAGCTGACCATGCAATAACTTTCACTGACTTGTCTGTGCTATCTAATTTCAGGTCAGTGAACATGATTGCTGTATGTACTGTAATTATAAAAGCTTGTCTCTGACATCACAAACAAGGTTGTGATATAACCACAGCACTCTCCATATCCAAAGAGGCTTTTCCATCTGCATGGCAACAGGGGCTTTTTATCACTAGCTTTTCTGTGATTGAGCTGAAGCTAACACCACACAACGGTTGAGTAATCGAGTACAAAATGTCTTGCTATGCCACCATTGCCGATGACTGAGCCTATTTCTTTATTGGATAAAAGATTTCCTTTATACCATATTACCACACTCTAGCAGAGTTTTGTATTTCCCAGTTACACTGTGCAGATTTAAATTTTTAGTAAATGTAATGTCTACACAGACTTTCCTTTTATCAGCTCCACTTACCATATAGAAGCCCTTTGTAGTTCTACAATTACTGTTATTCTGTTTCTCTGCATGCTTTGTTAGCCTGCTTTCACCCTGTTCTTCAATGGTCAGGTACCCACAGGACCACCACAGAGCAGGTATTATTTGGGTGGTGGATCATTCTCAGCACTGCAGTGACACTGACATGGTGGTGGTGTGTTAGTGTGTGTTGTGCTGGTATGAGTAGATCAGACAGAGCAGCGCTGCTGGAGTTTTTAAACACCGTGTCCACACACTGTCCACTCTATTAGACACTCCTACCTAGTTGGTCCACATTGTAGATGTAAAGTCAGAGACGATCACTCATCTATTGCTGCTGTTTGAGTTGGTCATCTTCTAGACCTTCATCAGTGGCCACAAGACGCTGCCCACAAGGCGCTGTTGGCTGGATATTTTTGGTTGGTGGACTATTCTCAGTCCAGCAGTGACAGTAAAGTGTTTAGAACTCCATCAGCATTGCTGTGTCTTATCCACTCATACCAGCACAACACACACTAACACACCACCACCATGTCAGTGTCACTGCAGTGCTGAAAATGATCCACCACCTAAATAATACCTGCTCTGCAGTGGTCCTGCGGGGGTCCTGACCATTGAAGAACAGGGTGAAAGCAGGCTAAAAAAGTATGTAGAGAAACTGATGGACAACAGTCAGTAATTGTAGAACTATAAAGTGCTTCTATATGGTAAGTGGAGCTGATAAAATGTCCTATAACCTGGGATGATTATTTAATTAAACACTTATAGGATCGGTGCTGTTTAATGCAGTCTGATTTTTAGCACACATCTCAGTCCCACTTTTTATTAGCAGTTAGAGCTCACTTCAGTCTTCAACAACCATAACTCTGATTAAATGATTCCACTTGGTGCATAATTATCTAACAAATGCCTGAATGACTGGGCCGTTGTGCATAATGTGTCTCCCGGCTCCCCATAACCATGCAGTTGGTATCTTATTCATCAGGCTGTTGAGAGCAGAGGTGTGAGGTGGAGTGCTCTCTTTCTGCTTCATGTAATAACTGACGGATCGATGCCACACTTAGATGGGATCAATGGCAGACCTGCTACTCTTTATCTACTGAGTCATTCTGACAAGTCTACACAGTAGCAAGTCTTTACAGAGTGGTATGTCAGTGCATTTGAATACACCTGATCTGGTTGTTTTTAACTATTTATAAGGAATTTATGCAAAATGATAAATAGTTTAATGTGTTTTGTAAATGATAGAAATACCTCTATATATTTACCTCATTTAGAATAAGCATTACAAAAACGCATGACTGGGCGCCCAGGTGGTGCAGTGGTATATTCCTCTAACACACCAGCACCGAGATTCTGAACTCCTCCAATTTCGAAACTCGCCACTTTGCTACCGGTCGGCTGGGTGCCATCTGCAGGGCGGGATGACCGGACTATGTGGGTGGGGTCTTCAAACGCTGTGAAGGACCCTGATTGACAGGCGCTTGTGCAGAGTGCATAGATGAAAAAGGGTTCCGCTAAGGGCTGCGCATGGGTCGGAGGAGGCGTGAGCAGCAATATACCCACCTCGACTGCAATCAGGGATCCCTCAGCAGCAGAAGACAAATTGACTACACTAAATTGGGAAAACATTTATAAATAAAATAGAGGAAAAAAAACGTATGACTAATGTCCATGTCCTTTAGCCATTCCATAATACCATTAATCATTATAAAAATGATTTATTCTCTGTCCCAACGACATACTACTGTACTAAATAGTATGTCAAATTACTGCACTTCTCCTTTGATCCTGGTTACAACTCGATATGCTAGTTGACACTACATACTGGGGCTAACATACAGTATATAACATGCCAGCTATCTTATAGTCACAATTTCACTGCAGTTACTTTAATAACGTTTTAGCAAAATACAGTGGACCCTTGAGTTACGAACGGTTTACCATATGAACATTTCGGGTTACGAACGATCTTTTTCAACTTAACGTACGAACAAATTTCAGATTACAAACAGAATTTCGCGAAACACATGAGGTCATGAACAAGTTAACTCCAACCGTCTCTCTCTCTCTCTCTCTCTCTCTATATATATATATATATATATATACAGTGAGCAAACTTTCGGACAGAGGATGGTGTTTTTCCGGTGTTTTCTTTATATTTTGTAATATTAAATATTAAAATGTCCCCAAAGAATGTGCAGAGGAAGCGCAGTGGTGAGAAAATGTAAAAATCTATTACATTTGTTGTGTTGTATAATTACTCCTGCCAGTAGCTGTCACTGTGTATCAGACAGAGGGGACAGTGAGTGAGAGAGAAGAAGGAAATCGCTGAGTAAAGTATTCTTTCTTTCGTGCAAATACACCTACAAAATACAATACTACTAAAATAAAGAAGGAGATAATAGAGAAATATGAGAGTTATTGTTGTTTCTGGTAGATACATTTTATAAAAAAAGATGGAAATTTATTATGGTGTATGGTACAGCACACGTACTGTACTGTGAATTGTTGTTTAGTATTGTTTATTACAGTAATGTCTATAATTTAAGATTTAAAGGAAAATATACTTGTATTTATAACAAAAAAAAAACATTTAAGACATTAGAAAGGTTAGGTAAGGGGGGGTTTGGGAAGTCTGGCACGGATTAATTCTATCTACATTATTTCTTATGGGAAAAATAGGTTTAACTAACAAACATTTTGACTTAAGAACAGCCCTTCAGAACCAATTCAATTTGTAAGTCAAGGGTCTACTGTATTAAATGTTGTAAAATGTTTTAATTTATTAAGATAAACATAATGCACATAGATAATTTTAGCACACAGCAAACAAGCTGCTAACTTGCTGTAACAGGGAAGGGTGTTCAGTTCCCATACAACCTGGTGGAAATGAAATGAAGCCCAATGTGCAGATCTCCAATCTAAGACAGAATAATACAATGTCTGAAAAACCACAAACTAAACAAGGAAACACATATATAAAAAGTAACAAAGGAATAACCGCAACTTGCTACAGAGAAAAGTCGAGAGTCAGACAACGCCAACTACTGACTGTTGTATCAAGCTTTGTATCAAGCAAGCTAAGCTTCCTGTTAATGGAGAAAAGTTCCACTTCCTGTTTATAAAGAAAAATTCCACTTGCAAAACAGGAACAATCAGCGTTCTCAGTCATCAAACCACTAAAAGTCTCATTAATAGGAAAGGAATTGCCTCCGTCCCAACTTTAATGTGTTTGTTGCAGGCATCAAATTCTAAATGTGTTTACATGTACAAAAACAATGATCAGTGGAAGCATTGGACACCTTTTCTTTCTACTTTTAATACAAGTGTGGATAAGACACAGCAATGTTGATGGAGTTTTTAAACACCTAACTGTCACTGCTGGACTGAGAATAGTCCACCAACCAAATATATCCAGCCAACAGCACCCCATGGGCAGCGTCCTGATGAGTGATCGTCTCTGACTTTACATCTACAAGGTGGACCAACTAGGTAGCAGTGTCTAATACAGTGGACAGTGAGTGGACACGATATTTAAAAAACTCCACCATGTCAGTGTCACTGCAGTGCTGAGAATGATCCACCACCTAAATAATACCTGCTCTGTGGTGGTCCTGTGGGGGTCCTGTGGGGGTCCTGACCATTAAAGAACAGGGTGAAAGCAGGTAAAAAGATATGCAGAGAAACAGATGGACTACAGATGGATTACTCAGTAATTGTAGAACTATGAAGTGCTTCTATATGGTAAGTGGAGCTGATAAAATGGACAGTGAGTGTAGAAACAAGGAGGTGGTTTTAATGTAATGGCTGATCAGTGTATACCTGGTACCTGAAATTTTGACATGATCAGGGTTGATCTAAAATGGTTTTAAACCAAATACCGCCCCTGATTAAATGACCAAAATGTACTCATTTATATATGAGTGATTCTCCAATGTTATAGTAAATCACTGCCCTGGAAAAAAGTAGGGTCATTTTTATCTTGTACCAAACGTTCTATTAGTTATAATAAATGTCTTTCTAAAAGTGCAGAGAGATGAGAGGCTATCTGCAAGGCATGACAGGACACTTGGCATTGCTGCAGGCTTGGCAGCCAGGAACGATACGACTGACATGACAGATTGGTGGAAGCTTAATTTTGTGTAAAATAGGAAAAGACTTCCAATAGCTGGTAATTACAGGTCTACAAAATAAATGCATTTAAAGTGTATTAATAAAAAATACATAATTTTATATAATTGTACTGTGGTTTGGGCCTGGCCACTAAATCAGATTGAAGCTGTACTTAGTTTACCATAATGATAAGTCATTTAAAACACGCTGAAAAGTTATTACTGAATATTCTAATATACTTAAAACATTTTGTTTGTTTACAGCTGAGAGTCCCAAATTGAAAGAAAGCCAGTACTGACTACATTAAAAGACACTTAAATTTGCTATGTGTAGTTTCACTTTGTAAATAAATAATGAATCATTTTTTCCGCTTCTGTTGTTACATAAAAGCAGGTTTATCTTATAGCAGAGCTCCCCACTGGTGTGGAAGATTGAATCATTAGATGATAGCAGTAGAAGTCTCAATCACTGCAGTGATTCAGATTTAGTGCTGGTGCATTCTGCTAGTGCCTCCAGCTAGCTTCCTGTTAAGTGCTGATATTGGCTTGGGAGAGCAAGTGATTGTGCAATACTCGAATCAACCTCTCCAGGGCATGTTGGTTGGGTAGTAAGTATTTTTATGTGTTGTGGTACTTTAGTGCTGAATTTCTGTACAGTGCAAAACATTATTCCTATAGTTTGACTGTGCTGGTGAGTGTGTGCTGGTGAGAGTCTGATCTTCACCCTCTAATATTAGGAACTTATTGGCTGGGGTGCTCAGGTGGTGCAGCAGTGTGTCATGCTAGCCCACCCAGGAACGAGACTCCGCAGTGTTACCAGCCTAGTTAGGCGCATTAATGATACAGTTGGCTTTGTCTGATGAAGGGAAGGCTGGATGGGGATTCACCTTGATGCTGCTGCAACAATGCCTCTTGTTGTCTGATAGAGATTTTGGCAAGAGGTGGGAAAATACTCCAGTCAGCTATGTCTGCTGTCCTCCCTGGGCAATATGGATGCTGTGCATGGGATACTGGTTGACATTTAGATTAATAATTTTGTTATGACGGAGCCAGATGGCGCAGCGGGATATTCGGCTAGCACACCAGCACCGAGTTTCTGAACTCCTCGGTTCGAATTTCGGTGTTGCCACCAGTCGGCTGGGCACCATCTGGCGGGCATAAAAGGCAGTGCCTGCAGCAGATACTGATTGGCCACCGTATCTGCAGGGTGGGGACTATGTGTGGGTGGGTGGGTCTTTATGCTGTGTAAGGACCCTGATTAGCGGAAGAGACACCTGTGCAGAATGCAGGGGTGAGAAGAGGAGGGCTGTACATGTGTCTGAAAAGGTGTGTACAACGACGTGCTCTCCTCTGATGCAATCTGGTATCTCTCAGCAGTGACAAAATTGAGTGTGCTAAATCGGGAGGAAAATAGGGGAGAAAATGCATTAAAAATGCGTTGTTATGACAGACATTATGTTTTGGCAAAATTTTTACCTTCATAAACATTTTGATCTATTTTTACTTCATTAGTGGTTTTCAACATTACACACAATGCCATTTAACCCAACACAATAAAAGCTCTCTATAACCTGCTTTATGCTTTGGAGACATTTAATGCATTGATTGAACAGGAGCTTCAACTGGAAGTCTAAGGCAGATTAAAAATCCTTCTTTTTAAAACAGCCTTCCCCAGAACCTTTGCCAACCTCACAGTGACTGGTTAGTAAAGATGTGTGACTAGAGGTAGATGGAAACTAATTCAGGTTAATAATTAGTATGCAGTGGGCAACAGCTAAATAATGTTTCTTGATCTTTTCTCTTTAGTGTTCAGTAGGAGTTCTACCTGCTGTTTCTCTCTCCACAACCATTTTCCAATCCTTCTCCACAATTACCTTCCTTTTCCCCACAGTTTAACTCAT
Organism: Trichomycterus rosablanca; assembly: GCF_030014385.1. Lineage (NCBI taxonomy): Eukaryota > Metazoa > Chordata > Actinopteri > Siluriformes > Trichomycteridae > Trichomycterus > Trichomycterus rosablanca. The sequence goes on along the minus strand of NC_085993.1, from coordinate 41,120,149 downwards.
GATTACAGTTACGGCTGACAGCCCCATTGTAAATAATGAATGAAAGTCGGAGACCAACGGTCGTCAGGCTCATCCTATTAGATTTAAAAGACTCAATTCAGCAGCCTCCTTATCACCTCTTCCTCACTAGCGCACTGCATTACATGATGATCTATGAGCAATTTTAGTATATATGACCGGTTTCAGTACATTATGAAGCATCTAAAAGCTTTTTTCATTTACTTTCTTAAAAGTGGAATTAAAGTAATTATAAGTATGTTTACAAAATATGTTTATTAACAAATACAGTCATAACTTGTAACTCAATGTCCCCTAAACTCAGAATCTTTGAAACTTGAAAAATGTCTACCCTTAACTCTCGACATTTCTCTTAAACTCGACATGCGTGCAATGTAAACAAAGTAGTAAGTTTTAAGGTGCATTCATATGAGAAGCAGCACAACCGCTTTTGCACTGCTGTGCCATTGTTTTCTAAGGAGTGTTTAACTTTTGCCATGTTTTTCCGCAAGGTTTTATTGTATTTTTTATTCATTGTAACTGTTTAATTGTATTTTAGTGTTTTTTATATTATATTTGTGTTATTTTCAGTGTAAATATGTTAAAAGCAATTATTTTACATTAGCCTAAAATATATGCAGTTTAACAGGACCATGGATGCATTAACAGGTTTTTCCTACATCCTTATGGGTAAAATACCTTGAAACTCAACGTCTTTTAAACTCGACACCACTTCCAGAACCAACTGACATCATGTTTCAAGTTACCACTGTAAATGTTTTCATAAGCAGTACAGAATATAGGCAGGGTTGTGAGGTTTCTGTGTCCCAGAAACCCTTACTCAGGACTTTTTACTAATAGTAGGACAGCATGGTGATACAGCTGATAGTGTCCATGTGAGTTTCTTTCTCTGTTCTAGAAAATGTTTAGAAAATGTCTAGAAAAAATAGTTTTTAATTAAATAATGTTTTTGCGTATTTTTCCCACCTCTGATGACAACACTACCTTTCAAATCTAGAAAAAATCTCAAATCTCTCGAGTCTTTTTTACAGGTTTTTTGTATCCCTCCCTTTTCAGAAATATGCTAATCCTTTTGACAAAATGACAGCATCAATTACACTGCAGCCATCAGCCTGGACCTCCAGTGTAGTTAAAATAGTAATTCTATATTTGGGTAAATAAATGAACCATTTAACTATGATAAACTGTTTCAGAATCAATAAAGAAGGAAAATAGGAGGTCTCAATTCCAGTCAGTAATAAAAATCGAACGCTTAATGACCTTCAATGAGATGCTGGTATGTAATTTTAACTTGGCTGCCCAAGAAACCACATTGAAATATTTAATAATGCTTGTTTATCAATAAGCAACGTTCTTGAGAAAAATTAATTGAGAAACCCGATTAATCTCAATTAATCATCAATTCCAAGAGTCTAAAAGAGCAGAACTGGTCTTTTTATCTGTTAGGAGGGATGGTACATCTTTCCCTCTTGTTCATTAAATCAACACTATCAAATCTTGAGAATCTTAATGTTATAATGCTGGAAAGGTGATGTGTATAGAAGCTGTGAGGTTTCTATTCTCTTTTAAGTTCGCTGATCTTCAGTAAAGCTGCATGGGCTACATTAAAACTCGAGTCTCAAAAGAAGCACCCGTATTCTGCCGTTATTGAGTCTTTGAGGGCATAGAAAATGGTACATTGACTTAATTAACATAACATGTAAAACCAACATAAGCAGCATCACAGTCTAAGCCCAATTTAAAACTCCAGCTGATGCAGCAATTCACACTATTGACTTGCTGTTTCTGGGAGTTGTTAACCTGTAAATCACCCATCAGTAGCTACAGGGCAGTTCATTGATCAAACGGTGGCCATACAAAAACTGAATCAATGTGTGTGTGTGTGTGTGTGTGTGTGTGTGTGTGTGTGTGTGTGTGTGAATCCTGTATATATATATATACAGTATATCACAAAAGTGAGTACACCCCTAACATTTCTGCAAATATTTCATTATATCTTTTCATGGGACAACACTATAGAAATAAAACTTGGATATAACTTAGAGTAGTCAGTGTACAACTTGTATAGCAGTGTAGATTTACTGTCTTCTGAAAATAACTCAACACACAGCCATTAATGTCTAAATAGCTGGCAACATAAGTGAGTACACCCCACAGTGAACATGTCCAAATTGTGCCCAAAGTGTCAATATTTTGTGTGACCACCATTATTATTCAGCACTGCCTTAACCCTCCTGGGCATGGAATTCACCAGAGCTGCACAGGTTGCTACTGGAATCCTCTTCCACTCCTCCATGATGACATCACGGAGCTGGTGGATGTTAGACACCTTGAACTCCTCCACCTTCCACTTGAGGATGCGCCACAGGTGCTCAATTGGGTTTAGTCCATCACCTTTACCTTCAGCTTCCTCAGCAAGGCAGTTGTCATCTTGGAGGTTGTGTTTGGGGTCGTTATCCTGTTGGAAAACTGCCATGAGGCCCAGTTTTCGAAGGGAGGGGATCATGCTCTGTTTCAGAATGTCACAGTACATGTTGGAATTCATGTTTCCCTCAATGAACTGCAGCTCCCCAGTGCCAGCAACACTCATGCAGCCCAAGACCATGATGCTACCACCACCATGCTTGACTGTAGGCAAGATACAGTTGTCTTGGTACTTCTCACCAGGGCGCCGCCACACATGCTGGACACCATCTGAGCCAAACAAGTTTATCTTGGTCTCGTCAGACCACAGGGCCTTCCAGTAATCCATGTTCTTGGACTGCTTGTCTTCAGCAAACTGTTTGCGGGCTTTCTTGTGCGTCAGCTTCCTTCTGGGATGACGACCATGCAGACCGAGTTGATGCAGTGTGCGGCGTATGGTCTGAGCACTGACAGGCTGACCTCCCACGTCTTCAACCTCTGCAGCAATGCTGGCAGCACTCATGTGTCTATTTTTTAAAGCAAACCTCTGGATATGACGCCGAACACGTGGACTCAACTTCTTTGGTCGACCCTGGCGAAGCCTGTTCCGAGTGGAACCTGTCCTGGAAAACCGCTGTATGACCTTGGCCACCATGCTGTAGCTCAGTTTCAGGGTGTTAGCAATCTTCTTATAGCCCAGGCCATCTTTGTGGAGAGCAACAATTCTATTTCTCACATCCTCAGAGAGTTCTTTGCCATGAGGTGCCATGTTGAATATCCAGTGGCCAGTATGAGAGAATTGTACCCAAAACACCAAATTTAACAGCCCTGCTCCCCATTTACACCTGGGACCTTGACACATGACACCAGGGAGGGACAACGACACATTTGGGCACAATTTGGACATGTTCACTGTGGGGTGTACTCATTTATGTTGCCAGCTATTTAGACATAAATGGCTGTGTGTTGAGTTATTTTCAGAAGACAGTAAATCTACACTGCTATACAAGCTGTACACTGACTACTCTAAGTTATATCCAAGTTTCATGTCTATAGTGTTGTCCCATGAAAAGATATAATGAAATATTTGCAGAAATGTGAGGGGTGTACTCACTTTTGTGATACACTGTATATATACTGTATATACTGTATATATAATCAATCAACCATAACATTACACTCATACAAGCACAACACACACTAACACACCACCACCATGTCATTGTCACTGCAGTGCTGAGAATGATCCACCAGCTAAATAATACCTACACTGTGGTGGTCCTGTTGGGGTCCTGACTATTAAAGAACAGGGTGAAAGCAGGCTAAAAAGGTATGTAGAGAAATAGATTCACTACAGTCAATAATTGTAGAACTTCAAAGTGCTTCTATATGGTAAGTATATATACAGTAAGTATATACTGTAAGTATATAAGTATATATATACTTAGGATATACAGACAGTGGTCCAAGAAGTTGAATGGCCAATCGTTGCCAGATGACATGAAGGCAATGGTAACTGGTAAAGACCAACAGAAGGGCTGCTATGGCTTCAATTGCATATAACTGTAATAATGGTAATAAGGAGAATGTGTCAAAACACAGAGTGCATTAAAATCTTCTGTGTTTAGTCACAGACCAGTCAAATTGCCCATGCTACCTTCTATCCACCATCATGGTCTGATATATCCTGATTTCTCACAGAACATGTGGAAAGCTGGGCACATATGTATCATGATTTACCTCATACTGTCTTAGAACAAAGATACTACAGCACATAGAGTCTTGTGGAGTCCAGGTGCTGACAGGTCAGAGCTGTTTTGGCATTGTAATTGAAGGGTTGGCTGGCGGTTAATGTTTTGGCTCACTGATGTATATGTACTATGTATAAGGGCAGTTCTAGCCTGGCGGTTAAGGTACTGGACAAGTAATCAGAAGGTTGCTGATTCAAGCCACTACTGCCAGGCTGATACTGTTAGGCCCTTGAGCAAGGCCCTTAACCCTTAAGAGCGTCTACTTAATGTCGAAAATGTAAATGTAAATGTACTACTGCAAATACTACTGCCAACAAAATGTTTTTGTGGGCCATTTTTATGACCTAAAATTTATTATTAACAAATTATTGTAAATACATCAGCAGATACAGGCACTTATGTTGCTTTTTTGGGGGTGAATATTGCTTAATTGTGTATTATAAAGACACACCCTGTAAAAAGTGCAAAATGATGCTCCAAACAACAATGTGCGTTGGCTTTGCACTCAGAACTCCTCCCTGAACACTACATATTACAGAACAACAAAACCAAGAGAAATATAAAAATGAGGAAACATTCTCTTTGGCCAGAAAGACTGTTTTTTAGGTTGTGGTGTGTATGAGAGGAAACTGAAGATTTTTCTATCATAGGGTGTTAACTGTTACATGCAGACAGATGTTACATCTAAACTGCATTCACAGATGATACACATTAATCACTGGCTTATTAAAATAGACTGATATTATATTGTATTTGTTTCCTTTGGCCTTTGTTTCCCTTATAGTCATTAATCTCAAACCACTTATTACTGCACTAAATAGTCAAATTAGCATACCATTTATGGTCTGTTTCAAATTTGCCACACTATTTAGTATGTTGGCATGTTTTCCTACCCTGCACGTGTCTGAAAAACAAAAGTAAAAGCAAACAATGTACAAGCACTAATGTGCATAAAATGTTTACATCAGTAATGTTTGAGAAACTTGTAAACATTAAATGTGAACAAGGTCTAAATGCATTCATTGGGTAAAGGTTCTTGTAAAGAAAAGAACACAGCGTACTCACATCGTAAGAGGATATATGTAAAATGAATTCGATTGGCTCTGGATAAGCTGTCCTATAGATTTACAGGGCACGCAGCTAGAGGAGGCTGTCAGCAAGCACACAAAAATACAAACACCAACAGAAGCAATTTTTCACCTCACCAATCTTTTAAGCTGCCTCCCCCATATAATACCTACTATGAATCTGTCAATTCAGAGAAAGACAGTTCAGAATCCTGCCAAGTATCCTGCCAAGGTAGGCACCTCGTTTGTGAGTAACTGTCAAGTCAACAGTCTTCCTTTAAATTAAATGAATAAATAAATGCCATATATGATCTATCTATCTATCTATCTATCTACCTACCTACCTACCTACCTACCTATCTATCTATCTATCTATCTATCTATCTATCTATCTATCTATCTATCTATCTAACTATCTATCTATCAAACTGTGTGTATGTAAACACATTAACAATGCACTGAATTTCAGGCCTCAAAAATATCAGCTGCTGCGACTTGTGACAGTTACTGCGACGCATGGCAAGTCAGATGCAGATGAAATATTAAAAAGTGTCTATAAAATCCTAAAGAAAAAAGTTTGACTTGTTCTGGCTTGCGAAATAGGACAGTGTGTCCCTGAATTCAGATTTAGCACTAATTTAGATGGCATGTGGTGCTGTCAAAAAAGACCCGATGGCAGTTACCACGGAACCAGACATGTCATTTCCCGTATAGTAAATGTGATGTCACTGGACAGACAAACAAGCCTGGAGCAGGGTGCTAACCACTCTTGTACACTCATACATTGGCTGGCATTTCATAATAGATACAAGGGACATCCTTCCATCCAGACAGCAGGTCAATCAGGTCTTTGCCGCTACCCACAGGATGGCTTTATGTGATTGTCTTCACTCCTGAAGATGAACTGTCAATGCTCCGTCAAGCTTGGCTTAACACAGTAGCTATAAATTAGTCCACAGCTGTAGAAACATTGCTGGAAAAAAAGACTGTCCACTTAAAAAAAAAAAGTACTTCCAAGTGTTTTAACTATACTTATTTTACAATTATTTTGAACTACTTATAAAGTAAAATGTGTTTACAGTTTTTCTCAGTCGATTTGGTACATTTCTCACATCATGATTTACATTGGCATCACAACAAGTGCATTTCTCAAAACAGTTACAGCAAAACTCAATGAAATACCTGCAAAAGCACGTACCTCACTCACAATTCTTTGTTTGTGCCTCAAAAGCAAATATTTATGTCAATCAACTTGTCAGTGCCATCATAATGTCTAGTCTGTGTGTCATTGCCTATGAACAAGGCAGTAAAAATACTTAGTCATGTTGTCAGTGCAACAGTGTACACTGTAAGTATATTTTGATGGAAACTAGCTAGCTTTTGATTACAAGAACGCTGCACATTCTGTGGCATATCAATTGAAATGGTACGTGTTACACACAAAAAACAAACTTACACAGAACACAAAGTTACACATGACTGTATGTGGGAGACTGACAGCAAGAAATTGGACTGGAATAAAATTTATACAGTAATATTCTTTTACTGTATTGTTCGCACTGCAATTTGTTGACAAAAAAATCAGATAGAAATTCAGGAAAGACAGACAACTGTTTGGCAGCACTCTATAACACAGAGGAAAAACTACAAAATTAGAAACTTACTCTAAACATTCAAAACAACCTGAGACAACAACTTAAGGAATTATAGTGCTTTCTTTTCTATACATCCTGACGCTCCTCTCTGTTGGGCCACATGTTTTCATCCACGTCACACTGGATATCTTCCCTTGCAATGCAGCGTGGAAAGAATCTCCTGGAGTGCCTAATCCAGCCTCTGCAGGAATCTGCTGTGATATCCTCACAAGCTGCATCCATGGCAGTCAGCAGGTTCATCTGGGTGTGCGGCTGGTGATCGTACACCTTCCATCTCCAGGCTGAGAAGAACTCCTCAATTGGGTTCAGGAATGGGGAGTAGGGTGGGAGGAATTCCATCAGCATTCTATAATGAATGGCAAACCATTGCCTGATGGTGTTAGAGTGGCATGTACTCTCCTACCTCTTCCTCTGTTTTGTCCCCTCAGCCTTCCACCACGCAGCCTTACCCCTCTTCTTGGCTGTTCACCCTGTACACGGCCTTGTCTTTTCATTGTGAGACTTTGTGACATTGCAATGTGTCTATATGTTTGTCAATTGAAGGTTCATGAGATGTACCTCTGACCTATGGTTGAGAGCTGTTTGACCATTGGTTGATCTAAACCTTCACAAATTCCCCTTTTAACTGAAAGCCAAGATTCACCTGAGAACAATTTAATCAATTTATGATAAATTACCAAAATTTACCAAAAAAGTTTCATAGAAATGTACAAATTATGCCTGAGAAATTATGACAACATGTTCAACACTTTTGCATGTAATGACCTAGGCAATGACCCAAAGCCTAAATGTTTTGGAGGGTAAGACAATTCAACAGACAATCAGTAGAACACATTTTGATAAACATGACATAAGCAATTGATAATGCAAAAAACAGCAGACAATTGTACATGACCATTTGCATGAATGTACAAAAGCATTTGCAAAATGTGAAACACAATGAGAAATGCTATTATGATCTGCACAATTGACAAGGAGATGTGGAGATTGAATGAACAGTTTTGAGAATTTCAATTCTGATCTGAGAAATGAACCAAATCGACTGAGAAAAACTGTAATAAGGTCAAAGCCCACTGATGCTCTTTTAACTCGTCTAGTTTAATAACAACCACATAACTGTTTTCAAAGCTTCTAGCTATTACTGCCTTTCTAACTTACATATATCAAATTTCTTAGTCAGAAATCTAATTTCTATTAATGCGCCCAGACTAGATGCATAACTCAAAGAATCAGCTTTCACTTTTACCCGTAATGGTTCTTTTCTCAAGCGAGCATTGCAGTGGTTTTAGATTCCAGTATTTGACTTTGCGGACAGACAGACTTGACTGAACTGCAGTGGAGTGGGTCCGAATTCTACCAGTCTATGAGAGAAAAAGTGCAGAACGTCTCTAGGATAAGATAACACTTTGTTATTCTAGTGGTTTTGAAAAAAGTAAAAGTGGCTTGTGGTTGAAATCAAAACCTTTAATGCACATGGTGCTAAACAATTATGTTTCCGCTGAGTCATATCTGTTTGTGTAAGTATTAGTTTAATATTTGTAATTCTTATTATTAGTTTTAATACACTGAGTATTTTTTCTATGCTATTTTAGTTTAGAAATTATATATTTTTTTCTATTTATTTATGCATTTTCTCCCTTTTTCTCCTGATTTAGCATAGCCAATTAGTCTTCCGCTGCTTGGGATCCCGATTGCGTTCGAGGACGGTATATTCGGATTTGCACATGTAGCTCATCCACTTCTGCACAGGCGCCGCGGTCTGCTATCCAGGGTCCTTGCACAGCGTTTGAAGACTCCACCCACCTAACCCGGGCTTCTTCCACCCAGCAGACTCAGTAGCCAATTTTGCTACAGTGCTGCAGGCACTGCCATTCGTGCCCGCTGGATGGCGCCCGGCCGACAGCTAGAAGTTGGTAGGTGGCGTAGGTGGCGTAGCAGAGCCGAGATTCGAACCACGGCGTTAGTTTTTCGTTTCTTTTATATATTAAACAATTTTATGTTGTGTTTGTGGATAGAGCATATCTATTTTGTGTAGCACTAGAATAAGTGGACTTGTTATCTTTCTGCAAACCACTATTTTATTTATTTATTGGCTTTTTTTTCAAATAAAAAACCTTAGTAAGTGTTGCTGAAAGAATGTTGAAATAAAATTAATATGTTTTAGCTATTTTCATTATTTCATTTTATTTTGAAAGAATAAGATCTAGCTTTTGTACAGTCAAATGCATCTTTAACTAACCGCTTTATCTAGGTCAGGGTTTGGGTGGGTCCATAGCCTACTTCTGGCACACTGGGCCCAAGCATAGAATGAACCCTGAACCCTAGAAATGGCCTGAAGTAGCCAGGCCATTACAGGATATTACTTAGGTAATGATTTACCCTTGCTCATACTTACGGGTAATTTAAATGCCTTTATCTGTCATTTATACATACAGGTGTACAGTACAACAAAATTATTCTTTTACGTTTAAAGTATTAAAAAAAGAAACATTACTTTTAAAATCTTCAGACTACATGCTGCATTGTCATGTTTAATTTCTTCTTTAATGCTAGTGTATTATATTGTTTTTATTTACTTAGTTGTTGCTTTTGTTAAGTATAACACTGGTACACACATGGATCCTTCTAAACTTACAAAACACCCATCCTTAGACCCTCTTAATTTCAAGTTTGTAATGTGTTTAGGATGCAACATCCCAAACTATATTTAAGTACACTACATATGGTCTTGTCTCTATCTTGGCATGCTATTTAGTACATAGTATGTAAATAGAAACAACGACTTTGACTTTGTCTAAATTCCATAAGCTCATTCGTATCTCATTTTCACCAGGTGCCACCCACTGATTCTCTCCATCACACAACAGGCACAAAACCCAAGAAAGCAGCCGCTCAGGTGGCACAGCGGTAAAAAGACACGCTGCAACCAGAACTGAATTCTGAGTACCTCGTATCGAATCCAGCTCTGCCTTACCAGTTCGAGGCTGAGTGGCTGTGTGAGCAACGATTGGCCGGTTGCTCAGTTGGGGGGCGAGACAAAGAACCGGATGTGGGTCTCTCTCTGTCAGAATGTGATTACGACCTCTGCCGGCTCATTAGAGACACCTGCACAGAGATGAAGAAGAGTGCCCTTAGGGTGTGTCTCTCCGCATGCAACGCTAGGTGGCGCCACACTCATCAATGTGTGGGTGGCAAAAATGCATCCTGCTGCTGCTCATGTTTCGGAGGGGATATGGGTTAGCTTCGATCTCCTCGGTCAGGGCAGGGTTCGGCAATCCTTAAATCCTTGATTGACTGCTATTAGTCAAAAGGTGTTGAGTAATTGTAATAACAGCACAGATCTGACGTAAATATCACAGCAGATCTGGCTGCAGGGTAAATCATAGCTTTATAATAGTGCATTTTTTGTTTGTTTACTTGCTTGTTAATTACTTGTTTATAATTTCAACAAAAGTTGTTCACAGGAACTTTTTCTTTGCAAGATGTTGTTGCCCTTTGGGGATTTTTACTATACATCTTGGCTTTTTTGATAAAGCACTGCGGTTATCTATAAAGAATTGCATTCAATATGATATTTTACAATAACTGCTCATAACACAGCCATACAACATATTATACAGCAACTCATTCAAAGCTTATATATCAAATATGTTGAGGAATACATGATCGTTCTGTTAATTAGAACAAATATGATAGACAGACCCATCTCAAGCACAGGTCACATATCATCTCTCACATAGACTTTCTGATGATAAAAATTTACCCCTGTGGAGAAGACTGTCTCCTGTATGTATTTTGGGAGGTGATAACTCCACAGTACTTGCCAGGAGGGTGACAATGATGGTTATGGATAGTCCATATTGCACCTTCCCTGGCCTCGGCACAAAGTCGAGCATAATTAATGTGCCATTAAAAATTAATCTGCGCTGAAAAATGCATGTGAAGGAGTCAGTGGATGTGCCTTACTGAAGTTTTACCCTTTCTGCCCTGCAATTAATGCCTGGAAACGAGGTAGCCATGGCCCTGGTGCTATTAAACCTGCTGCTGACACTTTTATTGTGGATTGAGAGAACAGCATGGGACTGGGGGCTTATTTGTCAACATTAGCAACAAAATCAAAGGCATTGCCCTGGCATCAACCTCTCCCCTTCATCTCATTCTCCATCTCCACACTCTCTCTTTTCCCTTTCTCATACAGTATATACAAACACTCACAGTATATCTCTCCCACCCACTCTCTGTCCAATAAGTTACAACGGCTTTAAAAAGTATTCAATCTCTAAAGGTTTTTCCCAGCCCCGGTTCTGGACTGCGTTGATTGGGGGGCAGTGAGAAAAATGGGAGGGGGGGGGGGGGAAGCAGCAGAAGCCGCTCGCCCTGTTACAGGTTCAGAGATAATAAAAAAAAAATAGCCGGCCCTGGTTTTTCCCCCACATAAAGAATTTTCAGAAAACTAATAATTAGGATACTAATTTAAGCTTTATTTAGAATATCATTTATGTATATACACTGACCAGGCATAACATTATGACCACTGACAGGTGAAGTGAGTAACACTGATTATCTCTTCATCACGGCACCTGTTAGTGGGTGGGATATATTAGGCAGCAAGTGAACATTTCATCCTCAAAGTTGATGTGTTAAAAGCAGGAAAAATGGGCAAGCGTAAAGATTTGAGTGAGTTTGGCAAGGGCCAAATTGGGATGGCTAGACGACTGGATAAGACTGGGTCTCCAAAACTACAGCTCTTGTGGGGTGTTCCCAGTCTGCAGTGGTCAGTATCTATCAAAAGTGGTCCAAGAAAGGAACAGTGGTAAACCGGCGACAGGGTCATGGGCGGCCAAGGCTCATTGATGCACGTGGGGAGTGAAGGCTGGCCTGTGTGGTCCGATCCAACAGACGAGCTACTGTAGCTCAAATTGCTGAAGAACTTAATGCTGGTACTGATAGAAAGGTGTCAGAATACACAGTGCATCACAGTTTGTTGCATATGGGGCGGCATAGCCACAGACCAGTCAGGGTGGTATTTTTATTAACATGTATTTCATTAGAGTGGCAGGGTGGCACAGGGGGTACCACTGTCACCTTACAGCAAGAAGGGCAAGGTGTGTCCCAACACTTTTGTGTTTGTTACTGTGCAGCACCTACTTCCATTTACTTTTTATTTTATTTTATTTTGTTTATACATTTTCTCCCATTTTTCACCGTTAGCGCATCCAATTGCCCGATTGCGTCATGCTTCCTCTCCACCAATGCCAATCCCTGCTCTGATTGAGGAGAACGAAGCTAACCCACTCCCCTTCCGACACGTGGGCATTATGCCGTATGCATCTTATCACCTACACTTTTGACGAGTACAGTGCAGCTCAGCGTTGTGTACAGAGAGACACACCCTGAGAGCACTCTTTTCTCATCTCTGTGCAGGCGCCATCAATCAGCCAGCAGAGGTCGTAATTGCACCAGTCATGAGAGAGAGACCCCATCCGGCTTAGTCCCACCCATATCTGAACAACAGGCCAATCGTTGTTCATGTGGCAGCTCATCCGAGCCGGCAGGCAGAGCTGAGATTCGATACGATGTATTCGAGATCCCAGCTCTGGTTCGAGCGTGTGTTTTTACCGCTGCGCCACCTGAGCAGCTACTTCCAAACTACCCCAGAAATGAAACGTGCATAGACTTTTAGCAATTGAGATGGGTTATCGAAGGTAGGCCCACGAGCATAACCTGAACCATGAGCATAACCTTTTTCACCAATCACACATCAGAAGGGGATTCTTGTGTCAGTGTGATGTGAAATGTGAAAATGTGAAATGATGCCACAAAAGTGAATGATCCATATCAGCATTTTAAAAGCATTTAATGATTTTGTGTTAGCACAGCAGTTTGACACTGAAGACTAGATAAAAGCACTATAATTCATGAAAGCTTAAAATCTTATATGTTTTGAGTTGTAAGGATATAAGATCATTGCCAGACAGAGTAGCGATGACAGTGATGTTATTGCCAGTAAACACTAGAATAAAACAGTGAGTGGATGTAAGAAGAGGCTTGTTTTCAGCTCCTCCTCTGTATCTCAGTCTTGACTCAGAAAACTTGAGAAAAAACATGTGACTGTGAGCTGGAGAAAAAAACCCTGCACGCTGAGCTAGATGCACTCTTGTTAGCATACCAAAGAGTACACTTAAATATGAACAGAATGTTCTTCAATTCAAACCCCGTCCCTCTGTAATTAGAGCCACTTCATCAAAGTGATCCAGTGCTTTAATATGCAGTGCTGTATCACAGCACTTCAGAATAAGTGGAATAACAAGAACTGTGTTTGTTGCCTTTTAATTGTCTTAGGTCTCCTTTTACAGTACTTGAGGGCAGTCGCCTCATCGAAAAGCTTCATGGGAAGGAAACACTCACTCTAAATTATGTGATGGGGTCATAATGTTCTGAAAGATTAAAATGGACCTACCTCTCAAGCTAATTGCAGAATGATTTACAGTATGTCCTAAAGTGTGTTGATTACTGGGTATTACTTGACATGAATGAGAATTGCTCACTTCACTTGACCTTCATTTTTTTCTATTTATTTATGGATTTTTCTCCTGATTTAGCATAGCCAATTTGTGTTCCGCTGTTGAGAATCCTGATTGTGTCCGAGGAGGGTATATTAGTTATTAATAACTGTGGCCCCTGTGTCTGTGTGGGCTTCCTTCCGGCAGCTCCGGTTTCCTCCCACAGTCCAAGGACATGCAAGTGAGGTCAACTGGAGATAGAAAATTGTCTGTGTAATTAGTGGTTTGTCTGGTGTCTGGTGCAAGAATGGCATGACTTTTGAACAGAAGAACACTATCCCCACTGACAAGCATAGAGGTCAGTGATGATGTGGGATGTTTTTCTGCTGCAGGAACTGGCAGTCTTGACTGTGTGACTGTCATCATGGATTCTCAGAAATACCCAGGCCATGTTCTGCTTTCTGTGGTGAAATTGAACTTTGATGATGATTGGACTTTTCAGCAAAACAGTGTTCCCAGGCACACATCCAAGCTAACAAAGTGTGGTTCAGAAATCAGTCCTGGTATATCCTGGAGTGTTCTCAGTCTCCAAATTTAAATCTCATAAGAAATCTTAGATGAAATTGAAGAAAGCAGTTGAAGCACAAAAGCCATCAAACCTGAGATGAAGGCTTTTGAAAGAAAAGAATGGATAAAGATTTCACAAGAGAGGGGTCAGAAACTAGTTAGCACTCCCGAAATCACTTTCCGATTGCAACTGTACATTTTTTATATTAGACAGTCACTGGATGGTACTATCTATCTATCTATCTATCTATCTATCTATCTATCTATCTATCTATCTATCCATCCATCCATCCATCCATCCATCCATCCATCCATCCATCCATCCATCCATCCATCCATCCATCCATCCATCCATCCATCCATCTTTATATATAAAAATGTATATATGTATGATTATACATACATATACATACATATATATATATATATACATACTGTATAACAAAATCCTAATTTCTCCAGGCTTGGGACTGGCACAGAGAGCCTACATGTCGAGGCATTTTCACGTGGCCCTCACTTGAACATTAGCCAATCATGTCAGTGTAGATGGCCAAATAGCCGATAGCACTGCTGAGATTTAAGGGTAGTAGGATTGCCTACCTCACTGTTGCTCCACCCGACCACCCTCACTGTATTTATAGTGGCTGCATAATGCTTACACGAGGCAAGGCAAGGCAAGTTTATTTATAAAGCACCTTTCATACACTGCGGTTATTCAAAGTGCTTAACAAATGAGAAAATACAAAAGAAATAATACATTTTAAAAATAATATAAATTAAATGCATTACTAAAGCAAAAATGAAAGAAAATATAAAATTAAAATGATAAAAATAACAGAATTATAAGTGAATAAGAATACACAGGAATAAGATGCTGGTGACCAGATAGAATAGGGAAGAGGAAAGTGCTCAGAAAGTCCCACAAGTTTCATGGTAAGCTTTTTTCCATTATTAACCTAGTTTTAAAAGCTTTATTAAAGTGTTTTTATATGTGAATATGTCACAAAGCGGGCATTTTACCCACCCATTCTTACTTTGTTTACTATCCACCCACTCTTTTGATGGAGATGCTAAGAACCTCCTAATCTTCTCACAAACAATGAACTGTACTCTGAGGAACAGCCTTAAAAAGCACAGAAGTAAAAAAAAAGCAACTAAATTGTTATTAAGGCACTAACTGATGTGATTATATACCATTACCTGTAATCTGTTACTTTACTTAGTTACATGGAAAGTAATCAGATTACAGTAATCCATTACAATCCAGCACTCCAGCACTGTTACCCTCAACACAGGTCCTAAGCAGTATGGAGTAGTGTCAAAATTACAACGTTAAGGTTAAACATCTATCAGTTAATAAATACATTATGCACAGTTAATGCCCTATCATAGAGACATGAAATGTCAGAGGTGTACTCTATTACGAACTCACCCTGTGTCAGGGGAGCAGACAAATGAAAAGTTTAAAAGCATTCGTGGGTTAAGTGCACGTAATGACTGACAATATCAAACATCTCCTCTAGCAGAACAATGCACACCCCTGCACACCCCAACACACTCCCTTAGCACCATTACATTGATTCCAGATGCCTCTCAGGGACACTCTAGTGCATTACTTTGAACTCAACAGCATTGCATTTTCCATTAACTAGATATGAAATATGATATCAAGCACTTTCATAGATCTAATAGACAAGCAAATGATACTGACTACCATACACCACTTCTTTAATTAAAATTAGAGCACTGGCACTTTGCTCTGCTTAATTTTAATATCCACAGGTTATTACAGGTTATTACACTATTAAAAGACACCGCTACACTCCTAAATTGTATGCAATAATGACTGACAACCTGTTCCACAGTTCAGTTTCAGAAGTAAATTTCACAATGATTTTCTCTGTTGAGCCACATGGTAGTAAAGTAAGGCAGCAAGTCGAGTCAAATCAAATGTATTTACATAGCGCTTTTTACTATATACGTTGCCTCAAAGCAACTTTACAGAATCCAGGACCAACAGACCAAAAACCCCTGTTGAGCAAGCCGAGGGCGACAGGAAGAAACCTTGAGAGGAACCAGACAAATACTCTACAGCTTCAGCCACCTAGGTTTGATCTTCGCCTTTGGTCACTGACTATTAGTTTAGAATGTTGGTATTCATATTTACAAACTACAATGAAGCTGATCAGTAGGGCTGGGTATCGCCACTAATTTCCTGGATCGATTCGATTCGATTCACAAGGTCCCGATCCGATTCGATTCGATTTCCGATTCGATTCGATTTCGATTCAACACAGTTAGGCATATTTGAGTAAAATTAACAGGTTTTGTTTAAATATGTAAAGATGTTCAGAGAACGAATGTGATAATTGTACAAAGAACACTCATTATTAAAAATATTTGTGTATTTTGTTTACATAAATAATTAATCCAAAACAGAAAACAGTAACATTCATTTTTTATTATTATTTTATATGTCTGACACACTACAACATTGTAAATGTAATGTAAACATACACCTGGCTGTTGAACAGCTTATGCCAAGTTTACACTACACGACTTTCTGATTTGCCGGGTCGCTGTACAGTTCACACTGCACGACTCACAGGTGATAGGGGGGTTTTACACTACACCATCTATCTCCAACTGGAATCACAGGCGAGCTTCTCTGGTCTCCAAAACTACGTTTTGTCACGAAAACAAACGTGAGAACTGATGAAAGGTTTAATGATACCACGTCCAAACATGCACATCAACAAGTAGCGAGAGATCAACGTTTGTGCGCTGATGTAGAAAACGGAGAAAAATAAAGGAATCTGAGTGGATTTGGCAACACGAGCAGCATGGATATTTTGTTTTGTAGAGAACAATCAGGTCAGAAATACTGTAAAACTCGCGTGCTGATGTATTCTGATAGAAACTATATTACGCCCCTGTACCACCTGTTTACAACCTCTCCCCTGTGTTTCCCCTCGCTGTTTCTCACATTGATTTAGAGCCGAGTTTTGATAGCAGAGCGAACACCGAGTTCCTCCCGAACCGGTAATCTACTACTTTAGCGCTGACCCGTCGCCAAGCGAAAATCAGGGCAAAAATCATGTAGTGTGAACTACACATAACTTGAGCTTCTGCCATGCTGAACTGATGTGCAGGTGAGATCTCGTTGCGCAAAAAAAACAGTGGCTGGTCACGCGAAATTAAAGGGGTAACAGATTTCCGTGTACACCGTAAAAAGAGGCGTATTTAAAAGATCGATCTCGCGTTTATATGAATCGATATCGGATCGTTCAAATAAAGATCGATTCGAATCGAAAAATCGATTTTATAAACCCACCCCTACTGATCAGAGAGTATTAAAAACTTTTCTTTCTACTTTTATCAGTTAAATAAAGATTCAAGAGAATGAACAAATACCAGATTCTTCTTTTTACTGCATTTTACAAAACGCCCCAACTTTTCTGGAAATGGGGTTTGTAGCTCCCTGTTTAGGGTAACAACAATGGTTCTGGTTAGAATGGTTCTTTTCTCAGATTTAGACTGACAAATGGCTTTTACAGGAGCATATACTATATCAGCATTACTATAATCATAGCTTATTATGAGTAAATCTGGTCATTTTGTATGAAAATCAAATTCTCTATTCTAAACATGAGCAGCAGTTTTTACTTTCAGCTCTATTGGGCCCAAAACATTTTAATGCTAAGCCAGGATTCTCCAATTGGCCTGGCCTATACACCGATCAACCCTAACATTAAAACCACCTCCTTGTTTCTACATTTACTGTCCATTTTTTTCAGCTCCACTTACCATATGGAAGCACTTTGTAGTTCTACAATTACTGATTGTAGTCCATCTGTTTCTCTGCATGCTTTGTTAGCCACCTTTCATGCTGTTCTTCAATGGTCAGGACTCTCCTAGGACCACTACAGAGTAGGTATTATTTGGGTGTTGGATCATTCTCAGCACTGCAGTGACACTGACATGGTGGTGGTGTGTTAGTGTGTGTTGTGCTGGTATGAGTGGATCAGACACAGCAACATCACTGTCACTGCTGGACTGAGAATAGTCCACCAACCCAACTGATCAAGGTCTAGAAGATGACCAACTCATAGAGCAGCAATAGAACTTTACATCTACAAGGTTGACCAACTAGGTAGGAGTGTTTAATAGAGTGGACAGTGAGTGGACACAGTATTTAAAAACTTTAGCAGCGCTGCTGTGTCTGATCCACTCATAGCAGCACAACACACACTAACACACCACCACCATGTCAGTGTCACTTCAGTGCTGAGAATGATCCACCACCTAAATAATACCTGCTCTGCGGTGGTCCTGTGGGGGTCCTGACCATTGAAGAACAGCATGAAAGGGGGATAACAAATAATGCAGAGAAACAGATGGACTACAGTCAGTAATTGTAGAATTTCAAAGTGCTTCTGTATGATAAGCAGAGCTGATAAAATAGACACAAGTGTAGAAACAAGGAGGTGGTTTTAATGTTATGGCTGATCGGTGTATATCCCCCTATATATTCAAATTATTGGTATCAGTATAATTTCTGTAAAAACTAAAAACTGTGCAGCACAGGTGTCTGGCCTGGACATCCCAGCCACTATGACAAACAATATACTATTATACTCATACAGGTGGGCAGCATTTCATTTCACTCAACTCGATCTACATTCTCCCCAAAGCAAAATAAGACCACATGACCAAGCTTACCTTTGCTGCCATAGATGAGCTTGGCTTCTCCAACAGATCCCAAAGTTTCATGCGCTTCTCTGTGCAGCATGTGTTGTCGAATTCCTCGCCCTCTCGTTCACGCATTGTCTCTGCCTCCCGCTTCAGTTCCTCGTTCATCTGCTCCTTCTTCTGATGATAACGTGCCTGGCAGCACGACTCCAGGTAGATCTCGTCGATGCCCCAGAAGTCAAGTTCCTGGCTGAATGAGAGAGCGCACATCTCCTCCATCATGTGCAGCTTACCCGTACGGTAAAAATTCAGGATAGACGTAAATGCACCAGGGTGCCTGTCAAAAAAGAACTCGTTGTCCTCTAGGTTGTAATCATCACACACCTCCATGATGGATTCGTGCGTGTTGCAGTCACGTAGCTTGCCTAGACGTGTGCGGGGCAGCCGATCCAGCGTCCTCCATAGCACCTCGTGAAGGAGGCCACCCACGTTTAGGCGTACGCGGCGTGAGCCCGCCTTGCTCCGGATTATCTCCACCGGCTCGGGTGGCACGGTGGCGTTGGTGCGAGCACCTGTTTTAATCATCTCCTTCGTGCTTTCTGCTTACCCAAAAGATAAACAGATGTAAGTGTCAAAAGGAACTACCGCCTTAATCTGTTCCTCTTCTCCTTCATTCTGCCAGCTGGAAAAAAGAAATAGAAAGTTATCTCAACCCCTTAAATCCTGCATGATTAAAACATTTTTAACTAATACATAAACAAATCTGGAGCCTAATCAGCCTGCAATGTTTCCAGTGCGTTAGACTTAGCTGCTTCTACGGTTACAATGAATGCTGCCTAATTAGATCAAATAGAAAAATATCAAAGAATAAATAGATTAAAGAATGGAAATTACAATAAGCCATTCAATTGCCATTTATTCAATGCAACCTACATTTATTACAAGGCACATCCAAGCAAATGTGGTCTTAAGGCCTTATGGGCCCAACAAAGACAGCTTGGCAGTCCAGTAGCTTAACCACTGACCCACAACTGCCAATGCCATGTGATATTTACTACAACCCTCAGATTCGATCACAATAAATGCAGTTACACCACCATCCTGGTTCTCCCTGTAGTACACCGATCAGCCATAACATTAAAACCTCCTTGTTCCTACACTTACTGTCCATTTTATCAGCTCCATTTACCATATAAAAGCACTTTGTAGTTCTACAATTACTGGCTGTGGTCCATCTGTTTCTTTGCATGCTTTGTTAGCCCCCTTTCATGCTGTTTTTCAATGGTCAGGACCCCCACAGGACCATTACAGAGCAGGTATTATTTGGGTGGTGGGTCATTCTCAGCACTGCAGGGACACTGACATGGTGGTGGTGTGTTAGTGTGTGTTGTGCTGGTATGAGTGGATCAGACACAGCAATGCTGATGGAGTTTTTAAACACCTCACTGTCCCTGCTGGACTGAGAATGGTCCACCAACCAAAGATATCCCCATCCAACACCGCCCCATGGGCAGCGTCCTGTGACCACTGATGAAGGTCTTGAAGATGACCAACTCAAACAGCAGCAATAGATGAGCGATCGTCTCTGACTTTACATCTACAAGGTGGACCAACTAGGTAGGAGTGTCTAATAGAGTGGACAGTGAGTGGACACAGTATTTAAAAACTCCAGCAGCGCTGCTGTGTCTGATCCACTCATACCAGCACAACACACACTAACACACCACCACCATGTCAGTGTCACTGCAGTGCTGAGAATGATCCAACACCCAAATAATACCTGCTCTGTGGTGGTCCTGGGAGTGTCCTGACCATTGAAGAACAGGGTGAAAGGGGGCTAACAAAGCATGCAGAGAAACAGATGGATTACAGTCAGTAATTGTAGATCTACAAAAAGTTTCTATATAAAATGGACAGTGAGTGTAGAAACAAAGAGGTGGTTTTAATGGTATGGCTGATCATGAATATGGCACAGCCATATTATCCTTGTAAAACAGTCATTTCTCTCCTAACTTGATGTAAGCTCTTAGCAGCAATAACTGCAACGTAACAATTTCTGTAATTTGATACTGGGCTTTTAAATTGGCTTAAAGGATTTGTGGCTTATTCTTATTTTTGCAAAACTGTTTTAAAAGAATCACATTGCTAGGAATTCAGGCATAAACTGCTTATCTTACCACAATAACTTTATATGGTTCAAGTCAGGAAGCCACTCAAGAACTATGTGTATTTATTAGTCATTCAGATCTGAACCTTTCTTTGCATTTTGAAATATTGTCCTGCTGTATAACCTAATTATGCTTTATTTTAGCTATTCGGGACAGAGAATCTTTCATTCATAGAGAGAGGAAATCATTAATATTGGTACCCCAACACTATTACGCTACTACACTCATGCTCGGGGCGGCACGGTGGCTCAGTGGGTAGCACTGTCGCCTCACAGCAAGAAGATCCTGGGTTCGATCCCCAGGTGGGGCGATCCGGGTCCTTTCTGTGTGGAGTTTGCATGTTCTCCCCGTGTCCGCGTGGGTTTCCTCCGGGTGCTCCGGTTTCCTCCCACAGTCCAAAGACATGCAAGTGAGGTTAATTGGAGACACTAAATTGTCCAAGACTGTGTTCGATATAACCTTGTGAACTGATTAACCTTGTGTAATGAGTAACTACCGTTTCTGTCATGAATGTAACCAAAGTGTAAAACATGACGTTAAAATCCTAATAAAAAAACAAACACTCATGCTCTTACTATGAAATGCTGTGTTTGCTTCAGACACATATTATTTGGTGTCCAAAATGTCTCAATTTGAATAGGTCTTTCCACAGAATGTTGATTAAAAAGAATTGGGAATCATCCATTTAAATGGATCAGCCACTAGTGGGTAAATTCACCATCATGTGGTTTGATGAAATCCTGGAGCATTAAAATGGCTTCGTAAACTTTTACATACTGTGTTTCAGCACTGTTTTTTATCTTATGGCATAGTGTTTCAGTAAAAAAAAAGTCAATCCTTAAATAAAACAAATAAATAGTCTTGTATGTACTTAATCTTGCTTTGTATTGTATGTTTTGTTTAATGGTATAAAATAATCCAGTGAGGTAGATATGCAATAACAAGGAACTGTTACTTTTTACACCTTTGTATGTTTAACACATTATTTTTCCATTCCGTGTATTAAGTATAGATTTCAGTTCAGGAACTAATAAAGCAAGAAAATCCCATAAAACAGAGGAAGGAGCTCACAGGCCATGTTCATTATCTTCTAATGAGAATGTCCCAATCCACCAGACAGAGAATCTCCCTTGAAATGATCGCTGTCCAGTGCTGAAACCAGAGAAACCATTTTCTTCTCTGCAATCTGTCTCCACTTATCTGGTGATAAAGGCAGTTTCCTAAAACTAGCCTTTAAAGGTGACTTTTAAAGTGACTCACTGTTTCAACTTGACATTTCAAGGTGTTCCTGTGTCCTGCTCATCCTCCCCTAAAGCGATCATGGCCTGTACTAGCACACATAAGCAGGTTATGTTTATAGTTCACTACAGATTAACTACTCTGCACTTTCGAACTGAAAGCTGCTCACTGCTTCGGGCTTTGTGTAGAGGTGCACAGTATGGAAAAGATGCTTTAAAGATAATTTAAACATAAAATATGAAAAGTTTACTAAATATTGCATAACTAAATATGGATATGTTGACAGTAGTCTGATATTTATGTTGTAATATCATTATAATATGTTGTTATAATATCACCTAGTGTATGCTAATATGTTGTAGTATATACCCAGATTTTCATAAATTTGTTATTTTTGTTTGTTTATTAGGATTTTAACATCATGTTGTTTCCACTTTTGGTTGCATTAATGACGGAACAGGTAGCTACAGATTACACACGATTCATCAGATCAGTTTAAGTTCAATGTCAAACAAGTTCATGGACAACTTTGTAACTCAAATTCACCTCACTTGCATGTCTTTAGACTGTGGGAGGAAACCGGAACTCCTGAAAGAAACCAACAAGGGCATGGGGATAACATGCAAACTTCACACAGAAAGGATCTGTGAATTTAACCCAAGACTTTTTTGCTGTGAGTCAAGAGTGCCACTGTAAATATTAATAAGACATTGTCCTTTACTGCATTTTCACAATCATAAGTCAAAAAGTAAATACATTGCAAAACCTGGCATTATGTAATAAAGAAAAATAGTGGATTGAATCTCTCAGACACACCTGTTGAGAATACGGAGGCTTATACATCGTCTCACTATCTGCTGTTTTATCTTAACACAGACAGTTCTCTGGATTTATTTACATCAGCACTGAGAAAGAACCCAGACCATATTGTGAAACAGGCTTACCACTTGTAGTTAAATGTAAGGTGCTCAATGTACATACACATAGGCCTACTGTGTATATTTGTGTATGGTGTGTGTACCTGTGAGGTGACTTACAGGGCTGGTGTTTGGTCTGAAAAGTTTAAGTACCACATTGCTAAAGTGATATCGTACTCAAGTATTAAATACTTTAAGTATTAAAGCCAATTCTGTCGCTCTGTATGTAAGACTGGTAGTGTTGTTAAGTATACATACAGTGTATCACAAAAGTGAGTACACCCCTCACATTTCTGCAAATATTTCATTATATCTTTTCATGGGACAACACTATAGACATGAAACTTGGATATAACTTAGAGTAGTCAGTGTACAACTTGTATAGCAGTGTAGATTTACTGTCTTCTGAAAATAACTTAACACACAGCCATTAATGTCTAAATGGCTGGCAACATAAGTGAGTACACCCCACAGTGAACATGTCCAAATTGTGCCCAAATGTGTCGTTGTCCCTCCCTGGTGTCATGTGTCAAGGTCCCAGGTGTAAATGGGGAGCAGGGCTGTTAAATTTGGTGTTTTGGGTACAATTCTCTCATACTGGCCACTGGATATTCAACATGGCACCTCATGGCAAAGAACTCTCTGAGGATGTGAGAAATAGAATTGTTGCTCTCCACAAAGATGGCCTGGGCTATAAGAAGATTGCTAACACCCTGAAACTGAGCTACAGCATGGTGGCCAAGGTCATACAGCGGTTTTCCAGGACAGGTTCCACTCGGAACAGGCTTCGCCAGGGTCGACCAAAGAAGTTGAGTCCACGTGTTCGGCGTCATATCCAGAGGTTGGCTTTAAAAAATAGACACATGAGTGCTGCCAGCATTGCTGCAGAGGTTGAAGACGTGGGAGGTCAGCCTGTCAGTGCTCAGACCATACGCCGCACACTGCATCAACTCGGTCTGCATGGTCGTCATCCCAGAAGGAAGCTGACGCACAAGAAAGCCAGCAAACAGTTTGCTAAAGACAAGCAGTCCAAGAACATGGATTACTGGAATGCCCTGTGGTCTGACGAGACCAAGATAAACTTGTTTGGCTCAGATGGTGTCCAGCATGTGTGGCGGCGCCCTGGTGAGAAGTACCAAGACAACTGTATCTTGCCTACAGTCAAGCATGGTGGTGGTAGCATCATGGTCTTGGGCTGCATGAGTGTTGCTGGCACTGGGGAGCTGCAGTTCATTGAGGGAAACATGAATTCCAACATGTACTGTGACATTCTGAAACAGAGCATGATCCCCTCCCTTCGAAAACTGGGCCTCATGGCAGTTTTCCAACAGGATAACGACCCCAAACACAACCTCCAAGATGACAACTGCCTTGCTGAGGAAGCTGAAGGTAAAGGTGATGGACTAAACCCAATTGAGCACCTGTGGCGCATCCTCAAGTGGAAGGTGGAGGAGTTCAAGGTGTCTAACATCCACCAGCTCCGTGATGTCATCATGGAGGAGTGGAAGAGGATTCCAGTAGCAACCTGTGCAGCTCTGGTGAATTCCATGCCCAGGAGGGTTAAGGCAGTGCCTGATAATAATGGTGGTCACACAAAATATTGACACTTTGGGCACAATTTGGACATGTTCACTGTGGGGTGTACTCACTTATGTTGCCAGCCATTTAGACATTAATGGCTGTGTGTTGAGTTATTTTCAGAAGACAGTAAATCTACACTGCTATACAAGTTGTACACTGACTACTCTAAGTTATATCCAAGTTTTATTTCTAAAGTGTTTTCCCATGAAAAGATATAATAAAATATTTGCAGAAATGTGAGGGGTGTACTCACTTTTGTGATACACTGTAAAACACTGCTAGAATTTTGCCCTACTTAAATATTATATCATGAAATTCCTTAAATGCTGCTGTTGCTTAAAGCTTTTAGACACTTTATTAGTATTTATTAACATTATATGAGTCTTACATGAACTCATTTGTGTAGTGGATAACAAGCAAAAAGAGTTACAGCTGGATGAGGCGTCTATTTGTTTTATTAAGTTATATTGAACGTTTCAATGTCGACGGTTAACGGACGAGTGCTAAACAAAATACCGTAACTATAAATGTTGCATAATATCAGTACAATTCATTAAAACAGCCTTAATATATTAAATATACTATAAACAAAACTATAAATAGACTAGATTCCACCCAATTATTTCACACACAGGATGTTGTGGAGAAACACTTTTTATACGGCCAGAATCAACTTCATGGCACCTAATATTGATAAAAAATAATAATTGTATTTACCACATTATTCATCCTCCTAATTATTGAGTTCTTTTCTTCCAGTTTAAGTGCCTGGTCTCAAAAATGTTTTTTGACTAAATGACCACAAATTCTCAAAACACACCTTTCCTATAAGAGTGGAGGCTGGTATAGCTGCAAATGAGGGACAGCTTTGTACATATGCACATGGTTTTGTAATGTGATTGTTATTTGTAATGTGAACTTATGATCAAGTGTCCATCCACATTTGGCACTTCCATAACACATTTCACCAGGTGATGTGCAATGCATGTTTTTCACTGGACATAGTGCATCTCAGCAGACCAGAAAATATTTGCTTTAAGTTGTCTATATAAGATGTCGAATGATATCAGTACAATTCATTAAAACAGCCTTAATATATTAAAAAGACTATAAACACAACACACACCCAATGCATATTCCCAATTATTTCACACACCTAGTTAAACAAGAAAAATAAGCCTGTGTAAATACTGTACCAGCTCACCGGTGTTTATTTTGGGACAGGAGAGGAAAATCTTCGGTCCGTGGGTAATACAGTAGATATCCAGGCAGTGCTGAGCTACTCCTCTCCTTTCCCTTTGGTTGTTTCCACGGCGTCGGTTCTTCCAAAACATGTTCCAGAGCATAAAGCACAGCCGTCCATTCTTTGTTCCATTTCTCTAATGAATGTTATAAACACTTAACATCAACTAACATCAACAAGTAGGCTGAGAGACACCACAAATCCGCGCGACCCACCTGCTAACGCTCGGGTTGTGTGCGCGCGCGCGCGTGCGAGTGTGTGTGTTTGACGGAGGCAGCTTCCGCTCCGTTACATCTGCAGAGGGGCGGAGGGCTCAGCAGCACACACACACACACACACACACACGGACACACACCCACACACCTACATACACACACACACACGCTATCTCTTCTCACTTACTCCCTCAAGTAACGTCTTTTACTATTTTTCATTCTCCTCTCTCACTTACTGTCTCTCTCACTGTTTTCCTCAGTAATTCTCCTCTCTCACTCACTAATTCACACTGTTTACTCTTTCTCTTTCTTTCACTCTTTTACTTTTTAGCATTCTCCTCTCTCACTGCTTTTCTTTGTAATTATCCTCACACACTAATTCACACTGTTTACTCTATCTCTCTCACTCTTTTACTTTCTAGCATTCTTCTCTCTCTTTTGGGCGGCACGGTGGCTTGTGGGTAGCACTGTCGCCTCACAACAAGAAAGTCCTGGGTTCGATCCCCAGGTGGGGCGGTCCGGGTCCTTTCTGTGCGGAGTTTGCATGTTCTCCCCGTGTCCCCGTTTCCTCCGGGTGCTCCGGTTTCCTCCCACAGTCCAAAAACATGCCACCAGGTTAATTGGAAACACTGAATTGTCCTATAGATACCTAGCCGCTAGATGCACAAACCAGTGCATTGTAGTGCCGGTCCCAAGCCCGGATAAAATAGGGAGGGTTGTGTCAGGAAGGGCATCCGGCGTAAAAATTGTGCCAAATCAATGCGGATCATGATCCGCCGAGAGCCGACCCTGCAACCGAACGGGACAAAGGCCGAGGAAAAGAAGAAGATTCTCCTCTCTCTTTTGCTTACTATCATTCTCCTCTCTCACTGTTTTTCTTTGTAATTATCCTCTCTCACTCACTAATTCACACACTGTTCACTCTATCTCTTTCACTCACCCTTACTTTCTAGCATTCTCCTCTCTTTTGCTTATTATCATTCTCCTCTCTCTTTTGCTCAGTCATTCTCCTCTCTCTTTTGCTTACTATCATTCTCCTTTCTCTTTTGCTTACTATCATTCTCCTCTCTCTTTTGCTCACTATCATTCTCCTCTCTCACTGTTTTTCTTTGTAATTATCCTCTCTCACTCACTAATTCACACACTGTTCACTCAATCTCTCACTCACTCTTACTTTTTAGCATTCTCCTCTCTTTTGCTCACTATCATTTTCCTCTCTCACTGTTTTTCTTTGTAATTCACTCTCACTCACTAATTCACACACTGTTCACTCGATCTCTCTCACTCACTCTTTTACTTTTAGCATTCTCCTCTCTTTTGCTCACTATCATTCTCCTCTCTCACTGTTTTTCTTTGTAATTTTCCTCTCACTCACTAATTCACACACTGTTCACTCTGTCTTTCTCTCACTCTTACTTTTTAGCATTCTCTCTCTTTTGCTTACTATCCTCTTTCACTGTTTTTCTTTGTAATTCTCCTCTCTCACTCACTAATTTACACACTGTTCACTCTATCTCTTTCTCTCACTCTTTTACTTTCTAGCATTCTCCTTTCTCTTTTGCTCACTATCATTTTCTTCTCATTCACTCCGATTCAATTCAGCTAAATTCAACAAGCTTTATTAGCATGACCTTATTCACTTAAGGTATTGCCAAAGCAGTATCAGACAAGAAACACAGAAATAAATCTAAAACAATTTTAATCACATTAAACATAACACTTAGAACATTAAGGAGAGCATTTACAACATTAAAATTAACATTAAGAACACTCAGAAAATAGTTTACAGACAGGGCAATTTGTCTTGAACTTGAACTCTTGTCTCTGTTGGTTCTTCTATTCTATTGGTTTACTTGGGTGTGTATGGTTCAGTACCTTGTTGCCACATTCAATGTCTATAAGCTTCAGTTAACACACCATGAGCATGTAAATATCCTTTATTTTTTTATTAATGTAAATATACTCTATTTTATTAGGCCCAGAATATTAAACCAGCCCCAAACCAAGATGCTTCCTTCTCCATTGAGGTATGTGCAGTACCTTTTACCTCCAAACATAAATAAGTTGAATCATTGCCTCATCTGTTAACACGATTGTTTTAGAGAACCAAAAATACATGTTGTGTTTTACATACTTGCAACTAGAGCAGTTTTTTTATGTGGTGTTTTCCATTAACACTATTTTTATCTTTATATATATATATACAGTGTATCACAAAAGTGAGTACACCCCTCACATTTCTGCAGATATTTAAGTATATCTTTTCATGGGACAACACTGACAAAATGACACTTTGACACAATGAAAAGTAGTCTGTGTGCAGCTTATATAACAGTGTAAATTTATTCTTCCCTCAAAATAACTCAATATACAGCCATTAATGTCTAAACCACCGGCAACAAAAGTGAGTACACCCCTTAGTGAAAGTTCCTGAAGTGTCAATATTTTGTGTGGCCACCATTATTTCCCAGAACTGCCTTAACTCTCCTGGGCATGGAGTTTACCAGAGCTTCACAGGTTGCCACTGGAATGCTTTTCCACTCCTCCATGACGACATCACGGAGCTGGCGGATATTCGAGACTTTGCGCTCCTCCACCTTCCGCTTGAGGATGCCCCAAAGATGTTCTATTGGGTTTAGGTCTGGAGACATGCTTGGCCAGTCCATCACCTTTACCCTCAGCCTCTTCAATAAAGCAGTGGTCGTCTTAGAGGTGTGTTTGGGGTCATTATCATGCTGGAACACTGCCCTGCGACCCAGTTTTCGGAGGGAGGGGATCATGCTCTGCTTCAGTATTTCACAGTACATATTGGAGTTCATGTGTCCCTCAATGAAATGTAACTCCCCAACACCTGCTGCACTCATGCAGCCCCAGACCATGGCATTCCCACCACCATGCTTGACTGTAGGCATGACACACTTATCTTTGTACTCCTCACCTGATTGCCGCCACACATGCTTGAGACCATCTGTACCAAACAAATTAATCTTGGTCTCATCAGACCATAGGACATGGTTCCAGTAATCCATGTCCTTTGTTGACATGTCTTCAGCAAACTGTTTGCGGGCTTTCTTGTGTAGAGACTTCAGAAGAGGCTTCCTTCTGGGGTGACAGCCATGCAGACCAATTTGATGTAGTGTGCGGCGTATGGTCTGAGCACTGAAAGGCTGACCCCCCACCTTTTCAATCTCTGCAGCAATGCTGACAGCACTCCTGCGCCTATCTTTCAAAGACAGCAGTTGGATGTGACGCTGAGCACGTGCACTCAGCTTCTTTGGACGACCAACGCGAGGTCTGTTCTGAGTGGACCCTGCTCTTTTAAAACGCTGGATGATCTTGGCCACTGTGCTGCAGCTCAGTTTCAGGGTGTTGGCAATCTTCTTGTATCCTTGGCCATCTTCATGTAGCGCAACAATTCGTCTTTTAAGATCCTCAGAGAGTTCTTTGCCATGAGGTGCCATGTTGGAACTTTCAGTGACCAGTATGAGAGAGTGTGAGAGCTGTACTACTAAATTGAACACACCTGCCCCCTATGCACACCTGAGACCTAGTAACACTAACAAATCACATGACGTTTTGGAGGGAAAATGACAAGCAGTGCTCAATTTGGACATTTAGGGGTGTAGTCTCTTAGGGGTGTACTCACTTTTGTTGCCGGTGGTTTAGACATTAATGGCTGTATATTGAGTTATTTTGAGGGAAGAATAAATTTACACTGTTATATAAGCTGCACACAGACTACTTTTCATTGTGTCAAAGTGTCATTTTGTCAGTGTTGTCCCATGAAAAGATATACTTAAATATATGCAGAAATGTGAGGGGTGTACTCACTTTTGTGATACACTGTATATATATATATATATATATATATATATATATATATATATATATATATATATAATGATAAAAATAGTTATGTAAAAACATAATATTGTTTTTATGCATTTTCTCCCCTTTTTCTTCCGACTTTTAGCGCGTCCAATTGCCCGATTGCATCATGCTTCCCCTCCACTAATGCCGGCTCCGATTGAGAAGATTTAATCATTTAGTCACAAAAAGATGAACTGACCAGGAAGTAGTGGTTATTGAATATAAATAAATATACCACTGCAAATAAAATAACACATCTGTATTATAAAATGTATATGTATATTACAATTAATTAATACAAAGTGATGTTTAAATGATGCAGGTAGTCATCTCTTGATTTCAGTACAGGCAATAAGCCTTTCTCTGTATCGGACTGAAAGATCTTTGTTTGGTTGCAGCATTCCAAAACCATAGCGGCTGGCATCCACGTCAGGTACCTTAGCTTCAGGGTCACACAGCTCAACGTCCAGGTAAGTCAGAACCAGAAACAAAAACCTGGTTGGCAAACAGAAACAAACTTTAGTGATTAAACTGGGGGTTATAAAAATATAGACTGTATTACAATAAGCATGTTCCCTCCTGTAGATATTTGGGTCTATGACTTATATAGAAGTCAAGAACTGCAGACAAACGCTACACCCATCAGGGTGTCCACAGGTTAAAATAGTGACAAACGACAATAAATCAATTATGAAACCTTTAATTGAGTGTGTGTTGAACTGCTCAAAACACCACACATTAGCAGCATCTGCTGGACAAATTCCAAAACAAAACTCAACAATATAGCTCGACTGCAACCTTACTTTTAAATATTTGTATTTAATGGAGCCTTTAGCAATTTAAACCAACTCTGTTTAGAATATGCAGACCTTTACAGCAAATGTACAACCCATAAATGATAATATTCTAGTAATGAACAAGCCATTAAAAGCCCTGAGACCCAAACAGAAGACAGGATGTTGTGAAGAAATACTGTTTATGTGGTCGGAATGAACTTGATGGCACCTAATATAATTAAAGATAATACAGTAGTTGTATTTCCTATATTGTTCATCCTCCTAATTATTGAGTTCTTCTCATCCAGCTTCAGTGCCTAATCTCAAAAATGTTTTTTGACTAAATGACCACAAATTCTCAAAACACACTCTTCCTGTAAAAGTGGACAGCTCCATAAATATGCACATGGTTTTGTAATGTGATGTTTAACAAACTTATGATCAAGTGTCCACATTTGGCACTTCCATAACACATTTCACCAGGTGATGTGCAATGCCTGTTTTTCACTAGACATAGTGCATCTCAGCAGACCAGAGAATGTTTGCTTTAGGTTGTCTATATAATCCTATTCCCAAACTCTAACTTTACTCAACAATTTCTATCTTATAATAGTTCCAAACAGGTTCTCCCATCTCTGCACTGGACTTGTGTAGCTCTTTTAAAGTGACTACTGGATTTTTTCATTCAGTGTGTTGTTTTGGCTATATGTTTTTGGCTACATATCAAAGATAACTAAAGCAAACCGGATGAACCGTATTACAATTTGAAGTGCCACAGTACATGGATCTAAATAGTGACTCCAGTTTTGAAAAAAACAAAAAGACTTTGTAATTTGGGTAAAGTGTACATTTATGGGTAAAAACTGTGTCTATTTTAAATCAAATTCACAACACAGTTAAGTGTGCAAAGGGGTCAAGGGGTGTAAATATTATTCAATCCAATGTAAAAAACTGATTTAAAGACGGGGCGGCACGGTGGGTAGCACTGTTGCCTCACAGCAAGAAGGTCCTGGGTTGGATCCCCAGGCGGGGCAGTCCAGGTCCTTTCTGTGTGGAGTTTGCATGTTCTCCCTGTGTCTGTGTGGGTTTCCTCCGGGAGCTCTGGTTTCCTCCCACAGTCCAAAAACATGCAGTCAGGTCAATTGGAAACACTGAATTGCCCTGTAGGTGAATGGGTGTGTGTATGTGTGTGTGTGTGTGTATGTGTGTCTGCCCTGCGGTGGACTGGCGCCCCATCCAGGGTGTTACTGTGTGCCTTGCACCCATTGAAAAGCTGGGATAGGCTCCAACGCCCAAACCCCCCACCCCCCGTGACCCTGCTGGAAAATCGGTTTAAAAAGTGAGAGTGAGTGATTTAAAGACAGTAATGAATGCAATAAATGCAAATCATTTTGACAAATCTCAGTGGTTTAATGTTTAAAAACTGACACTACAAAGTAGAAAATTAGAACTATTTTTACTGTTGTACAAAAAGAATAAATTATGATATAAATACTGCTGAAGTTACATAAATGTAAATGAGCTGACAAAGATAAATATATTCTTTCTTTTATGGCTATGTCGTCCTTTATTTATTAAAGGACATGTTTGCCCACTGAGGGGGTGTTTCTTAACTCTAGAATTGGCATTTTTACAAAGAGGTAATTAATGATCAGTGTGTGTATATACACCAACACTAATCTCTGTAGTGATAGTAGATGATCTGTAGGGAGTTGGCCTTTCTTTTGGAAACGACTTAATCTTTAAACACACTTACTGTCTGATAGACTGGATGGCAAATGGCCTTCCAACACATGCGTTGGTTCCTGCTCCCCAGGGCATGGTGTAATACTTCAGCCTTTTCCCATTTTTAAAGAATTCTCTTTTTACTGTTCCATCTGTGTTCAGAAACCGGTCGTACTTGAATTTCTGTGGAGAAAATCACAGAGGAGTCACATTTAAATGACAAAAGGATTTAACATCATTCTCATTAATCAGTGAGAACACGGCGTTAGACACGGTGTTCCACAGCTAGACAATCAGATTAGCAATTAGGTAACCATGGAGTTGTCGTTGCACAGTGACGTCAAGTTATCCGATTTTCCTCAGTGATAGCTTTGTTGGGGTAATAGTAGCCATGACGCAGACATGTAACTTGGCTTTTCCGCCAATTAGCTTCTTTCTACTGGCATTGCAAGTTAATCCTCTAGCTGCCTCATGTCCTGGGTTAAACTCTTTTAAGGGTTAATCCATGGCAAGTGTGGTAAGTCTGAACTGTAAGTCTGTGTGGAACAGGATAAAGTATTTTCCTTATGTAATGTGACAATCCCGCTGAACACTATGATGATACACTAATACACTATAATATGATAGTCCACTGTGATGATACACTAATACACTATGATATGATAGTACACACAGCAGTAGACACATTTAAGCTTTTAAGGGGCAAATCTGGAGTTGTTAAAAAAATATTTTTGTTGCCTTGTACCATAATTATTGCTGTTGTTTTTGATATATATATATATATATATATATATATATATATATATATATATATATATATTAATATATATATACACGCCATAACATTAAAACCGCCTCCTTGTTTCTACACACATTGTCCATTTTATCAGCTCCACTTACCATATAGAAGCACTTTGTAGTTCTACAACTACTGACTGTATTCCATCTGTTTCTTTGCATGCTTGTTAGCCCCCTCTCTTGCTGTTCTTCAATGGTCAGGAGGGGGTCCTGTGGGGGACAGGTAGTTTGGGGCTGGTCCATTTTTGGCTTTGTAGGCGAGAATCAGTGTTTTAAACCAAATGCGTGCAGCTACAGGAAGCCAGTGATGAGAATGCCACAGGACCACTACAGAATAGGAATTATTTAGGTGGTGGATGATTCTCAGCACTGCAGTGACACTGACATGGTGGTGGTGTGTTAGTGTGTGTTGTGCTGGTATGAGTGGATAAGACACAGCAGCTCTGATGGAGTTTTTAAACACCTCACTGTCACTGCTAGACTGAAAATAGTCCACCAACCACAAATATCCAGCCAACAGTGCCCCGTGGGCAGCGTCCTGTGACCACTATTGAAGGTCTAGAAGATGACCAACTCAAGCAGCAGCAATACATGAGCGATCATCTCTAACTTTACATCTACAAGGTGGACCAACTAGGTAGGAGTGTCTAATAGAGTGGACAGTGAGTGGACATGGTATTTAAAAACTCCAGCAGCGCTGCTGTGTCTGATCCACTCATACCAGCACAACACACACTAACACACCACCACTATATCAGTGTCACTGCAGTGCTGAGAATGATTCACCATCTAAATAATACCTGCTCTGTGGTGGTCCTGTGGGGATCCTGACCATTAAAGAACAGGGTGAAAGCAGGCTTAAAATTATGTAAAGTAACAGATGGACTACAGTAATTGTATAACTACAAAGTGCTTCTATATGGTAAGTGGAGCTGATAAAATGGACAGTGAGTGTAGAAACAAGGATGTGGTTTTAATGTTATGGCTGACCAGTGCATTCATGAAGAACACAATATTAATGTTTGTAACTGAAGAGTTCTGAAAAGTTCTGAAACAATATTTCGGTGGAATAACCAGCTTTCCTCTGGGATAATACATGGCTTTATTTATGCATCTTTATGCATGCTGAATCATCATGGATCCTCCACCAAATATCACTGTGTCTTGCAGGCTTAATTCATGTAACCATTAGACAACCAGGTGTTGGGCTAAGCTAAAAAATGGCCTTACTTTAGTTCTCTACAGTCCAATCCAGATCTTTTCAAAACCTTAGCCTGACTCTTATTGATAGAGTGTTTTGGTTTTAGCCATGTGTAATAAGAAATGATAGAGATGAACATCTATTCAGCACCATGCAGTATGAAACGAGGTGTGTCTGTGAAATAACACTGTAATATGTTGAATAAATGCAATTTTGATTTCTCTGTTATGTTTTTATAGGACAGCATAAGTGCAATGTTTGTTTGTTTGTTTATTGGGATTTTAACGTCATGTTTTACACTTTGGTTACATTCATGACAGAAACGGTAGTTACTCATTACACAAGATTCTTCAGTTCACAAGGTTATATCAAACACAGTCCTGGACAATTTTGTATCTCCAATTCACCTCACTTGTATGTCTTTGGACTGTGGGAGGAAACCGGAGCTCCCGGAGGAAACCCATGCACACATGGGGAGAACATGCAAACTCCACACAGAAAGGACCCGGACCGCAGCACCTGGGGATCGAACCCAGGACCTTCTTGCTGTGAGGTGACAGTGCTACCCACTGAGCCACCGTGCCGCCCCATAAGTGCAATGTAGTGCATGCAACCTTTCATGTACCTCAGGCTCGTGGTGTATTTCCGGGTCCATCTGGGGGCTTACAAAAGGAAACAGGCAGACGCGGTCACCCTTCCTCAGATTATACTCTTGTCCATCTGCCATGTGCAATGTCTTGTTCTGCATTACCTCCCGAGTGATGAAGGGGGCAGCAGTTAGTCGGAGAGTCTCCTCCAGAGCACTATCTGAAAGATCACATTAACAAAACTGTATTTAAAAAACAAAATACATAAGAGATATAATGCGTTATACATTTGTAAAGCTTATACAGTGTATCACAAAAGTGAGTACACCCCTCACATTTCTGCAGATATTTAAGTATATCTTTTCATGGGACAACACTGACAAAATGACACTTTGACACAATTAAAAGTAGTCTGTGTGCAGCTTATATAACAGTGTAAATTTATTCTTCCCTCAAAATAACTCAATATACAGCCATTAATGTTTAAACCACCAGCAACAAAAGTGAGTACACCCCTTAGTGAAAGTTCCTGAAGTGTCAATATTTTGTGTGGCCACCATTATTTCCCAGAACTGCCTTAACTCTCCTGGGCATGGAGTTTACCAGAGCTTCACAGGTTGCCACTGGAATGCTTTTCCACTCCTCCATGACGACATCACAAAGCTGGCGGATATTCGAGACTTTGCGCTCCTCCACCTTCCGCTTGAGGATGCCCCAAAGATGTTCTATTGGGTTTAGGTCTGGAGACATGCTTGGCCAGTCCATCACCTTTACCCTCAGCCTCTTCAATAAAGCAGTGGTCGTCTTAGAGGTGTGTTTGGGGTCATTATCATGCTGGAACACTGCCCTGCGACCCAGTTTCCGGAGGGAGGGGATCATGCTCTGCTTCAGTATTTCACAGTACATATTGGAGTTCATGTGTCCCTCAATGAAATGTAACTCCCCAACACCTGCTGCACTCATGCAGCCCCAGACCATGGCATTCCCACCACCATGCTTGACTGTAGGCATGACACACTTATCTTTGTACTCCTCACCTGATTGCCGCCACACATGCTTGAGACCATCTGAACCAAACAAATTAATCTTGGTCTCATCAGACCATAGGACATGGTTCCAGTAATCCATGTCCTTTGTTGACATGTCTTCAGCAAACTGTTTGCGGGCTTTCTTGTGTAGAGACTCAGAAGAGGCTTCCTTCTGGGGTGACAGCCATGCAGACCAATTTGATGTAGTGTGCGGCGTATGGTCTGAGCACTGACAGGCTGACCCCCCACCTTTTCAATCTCTGCAGCAATGCTGACAGCACTCCTGCGCCTATCTTTCAAAGACAGCAGTTGGATGTGACGCTGAGCACGTGCACTCAGCTTCTTTGGACGACCAACGCGAGGTCTGTTCTGAGTGGACCCTGCTCTTTTAAAACGCTGGATGATCTTGGCCACTGTGCTGCAGCTCAGTTTCAGGGTGTTGGCAATCTTCTTGTAGCCTTGGCCATCTTCATGTAGCGCAACAATTCGTCTTTTAAGATCCTCAGAGAGTTCTTTGCCATGAGGTGCCATGTTGGAACGTTCAGTGACCAGTATGAGAGAGTGTGAGAGCTGTACTACTAAATTGAACACACCTGCTCCCTATGCACACCTGAGACCTAGTAACACTAACGAGTCACATGACATTTTGGAGGGAAAATGACAAGCAGTGCTCAATTTGGACATTTAGGGGTGTAGTCTCTTAGGGGTGTACTCACTTTTGTGGTTTAGACATTAATGGCTGTATATTGAGTTATTTTGAGGGAAGAATAAATTTACACTGTTATATAAGCTGCACACAGACTACTTTTCATTGTGCAAAGTGTCATTTTGTCAGTGTTGTCCCATGAAAAGATATACTTAAATATCTGCAGAAATGTGAGGGGTGTACTCACTTTTGTGATACACTGTATATGCATCTCTGTCGCACTTTAAATGAACAAATTATGGCACTACTATTTCATGGTTTACATACAGACACAGAAACATATGCACACATAATATCAGAATCAAAGGAAGCACTTGTTGAGGGGACTGTTCTAGATCCTTGACCTGAATCTATCTTTACTCTTATATGAATCAGACCTTGATGACTCATTTGCAGCATGCTATTTTCAACCCAATGATGCCGTGCTTCAGTTAAATACTTCAAACACTTTAGCGTGACACAGATGTGCTGTCATCACTGAAAGTACCACTATACTTTTCTCAATTTGTCATTTATAATATTGACGGTGTGCATTTAGATGAATCACTCTGAGCATCTCTGAGAAACAAGCAAACATGCAGGGTTGTTTAAAAACTTTAGCTAAAAATGACTTGTATGTGTAAGATAATTTTTTTCTTATTACAAATACAATTTCACAAAAGTTTGGACAAAAGGAAGTATGTGAATAAACACATATAGCAACGATTTGCAAATCATTTAGAGCTGTATTTAATTTCAAACAATACAAGTAAAGATTAAAGACACTGAAATTTTCAATAAACTAACTTCAATAAACTGTTTTTTAATTCCATTACATTTAAAACATAAAACATCTTATTTTTTGTACTGTTTTACAAATAAACATCTGTGAAAGACAGTTTTATAACTGCATTCAGTTTTTTTCTCACTTTTCCTCAATTTTCTCCCCTAATCTAGTCCTATCCAATAACCCTGATTGCGTTACACTTTACCTCTACCGATGCAACCCTTCACTGCTGACTGAGGAGCTTCGCAACTGACACATGCCCCCTCCGACATGTGTGCAGTACCGACTGCCTCTTTTCACCGGCACGAGGCGAGTTCATATGCAGATCAGCCTTGTCCATGGAGAGCCACACCCTGATCAGCATTATTCCCCAACTCTGCGCAGGTGCCATCAATCAGCCAGCAGAGGTCGTAATAGCTCCCAATAGCTAGGCTGTTTTTGCATAAGCCTTACTGGCTGATGACACTGCTAGATTCAAACCCCGGATCTTTACTGCTATACCACCCAGGCACCCCGCAGTTTGGGAATAGTGGGCTATAGAGTTTGATCATTGGTAATATAATTTTGTTTTTTAATAATTTATTGGGCATTCTAGAGGCACATTAAAAAACAATGACCATATTGCCATATAGCTTACATCATAATTATTTCCGAGTCTAACCAGCCCTGTCCTTGGTGGGAGGGGTGTCATTTCTTTGGCATAGCCAACATCTCAGATGTCTTAGTGCTTATTTATACAAACAGGGGCAGTCATTGCCCTATTTCAGTAGATTAAAGTTGTTTTAATGAACCACATGTTTGCTCTTACTCTCACAAACTAGAAGGAAACTCTGTACATGAAAATTAGCAACAACTAGAATGTAAGGGAAATTATTATAATTACAACTACTGCTATTATTATTATTATTATTATTATTATTATTATTATTATTATTATCTGTATCCTACAATACATCTGTAGATCATGTGATATATGAGTTCCAGCATTATTTTTTAATTATACGCACTGGATATACTGAACCAAGCACAAAGAGAGAGTTTATAAATGAAGAGGTTTTGTTACCTAAAACCTCTCGCAGAACAGCTGAATGTACCCTGTGCACTATATATGACATTGTGTTTGTCTCTCTACACTAACAAATAATCATTAGTCATTTTAAGTAGGATCTTACTGCATTTGCACAAATGTGTACTTATTTCTAGCATTAATTTTGAGCATTTCTTATTTCTAGAACAATGATCTTGCAATGTAATCAGATCTTTCCACATATTACTTAATTGAATAATCCTATATATATATATATACAGTATATATATATATATATATATATACAGTATATATATATATATATAGAGAGAGAGACGCTTGAAGTCAACTTGTTCGTGACGTCACGTGTTTCACAAATTTCGGTTCGTAATCCGAAATGTGTTCGTACGATAAGTTGAAAAAGGTTGTTCGTAACCCAAAAATTTTGAATGGTAAACCATTCGTAACTCAAGTGTCTACTGTATATATATATATACAGTATATATATAGTTTATGCATTTTCTCCCCTTTTTCTCACAACTTTTAGTGCATCCAATTCCTCTCCACTAATGCCAACCCCCGCTTTGATTTAAGGAGAACAAAGCTAACCCACGCCCCCTCCGACACATGGGCAGCAGCCGTATGCATTTTGTCACCCACACTAGGCGAGTGCATATATGAGAATTAGCCTTGTGTACAGAGAGACACACCCTGATCCGCACTGTTTCCCTGTCTCTGTGCAAGCGCCATCAATCAACCAGCAGAGGTCGTAGTGAGTATTTGAGGTCCCAGCTCTGGTGCGCTAGCGTGTGTTTTTACCGCTGCGCCACCTGAGCGACTTAATTGAATAATTTTTAATTAATCACAATTTATTATGTTTTGACTGGTGTTTTACTTTTCGTTAGCAATGTAACTGCACGTATAGGAAACTTACCAAACACTGGTGTGGGTTTATTCAGGTCGAGCGTGTTAGTCCCAGGCACTGTGACATTGTTAAACTCTTTTCTTACTTCTCTCATGACCTCTGAGTTTGTCAGCAGGAAAGCCAGGAGCCAGAATGCTGCAGGACCGGTGTTACCCTATTAAACCACACAATAAGCAACATTAGAGCTCATCTTTTATTATCAAAATATAATTACCTTAAATTATATACACATGAAATTAAGTTAATTATTTTCATCTTTTATTATTCCACTTTGCTTTCATCTTACAAAACATTGGTGGATTATGTAAGGCTGGAGACAGCTTTAATCATTCTGTGTATTAACAGTTTGGGGTTGGTGTTAGGACAAAACCGCAGCATTACATCTTAGCTACAGCAAGAAGTGAAGTCAAGCAACGAATGTGTCCTCCACGAACCCTCTTCCTGTTAAGATAATTTACAGTAGTGTGTAACTCTGGTTGTCCTCACAGCACTGAATGTCAAAGTGCTTACTCTAAAAGGATGTCCAGTTAGAGCAAACAGAGGACACAATTTTAAAACTATGACATATTTTTAACCTAGGATTAATTAAAGCAGAATTCACTGTAAATACACAATGTCCAGCTATAAGTCCAGTTACATACAGGACGACTCATTTCCTGTCCGTCACATAACTGTAACCGCTGTACATGGAAAGGTAAACAGAATGATTAGTTATTACAGATGGTATAGACTAAACAACATGGATATATGTATTACAATGGTCAAACAGAGCTCTATGTTATGATGTTAATGTATACAGCATCAAGATATATATATATATATTCCTTAACATTATTTACTGATTTTTTCACCAGTCCAGTCATGCCCTATTGGAGCGTATCTATCTCTCATCACTGCAGCCACCCCCACCCCCAGTCAAAGAGGTCCAAGACTGTCACGTGTCTCCTCCAACACACACGCACCCGCCGACCGCTTCTTTTTCACCTGCAAGAGCCACGCACTGCTATCTGTGTTCAGCCACCCCCTACATGTCCCTTAACTGGTCAGCAGAGGCCGCACTTGCACCAGCAACGAGAAACCCTGTTTTAGCCATTATCCCTACCCCTAGGCATCCGGTACATTTTTGAATTACAAAGTCCAAACATATCTGGTGGTATAGCCGACTACTAATGTCAGTTTTTAAAAATATGACATGTAAAATTATAACAGGATGTTTTTTGTACTTTTTCAATTAAATAAAGGTTTAAGACCATTTACAAATCACAGAAACTTGTTTTTTATTGTATTTTACAAAATGTCCCAACTTTTCCAGAAATGGGGTCGTAGAAGTTTTCAATAAATTTTAAATGTGTGTTTTTAAATGCCTCTTAACATTTCCTGGTTAGTAAAAATTCTATGCCTGTTATAACTAATAATTAATATGTATATTTAATTAATTTGTATTAAAAATAATACAATAGGAGTACAATAATTATAACACATACAAGATGTTCATTATATTCAACATTTCATAAGAATTAGAAGAATTAGAATTCTTGTCACTGACTCTCACTAGTCTTTTGTTTATACATTTGTAATATTTACAAACCAGGGTCAGGGTCATGGTGGGTCTGGTGCTATCTGTAAACACTTGGTGGATGGTAGGAATATATCCTGGACAGGGTGCTAGTCCAATGCAAGGCATCACATTTACACACTCACTCACTCACTCACTTACACCCAGGGGCAATTGGAATCATTAAATACACCTATTGTATGTTTTAGGAGGTGGGATAAAACTGGTAAACCTGGTAGTGACCCAGGAAAAAGGGAAAACACAAGAAACCCTGATCCTCAAGGATCGTGTTCATTTCTAGGGTCTGATCTTGAAATCAAGAAAACACAGAGGTGTTGTACAACAGCGCCCTCTTCTGGTCAGTGTTTGTACTATAAAATATAAACCTAACAGTGAAGGAATACTGTAATCCTGCCTCTCTGTACATGATGTGCTAAGTATCAAATACACAGACTTATTCTGTTCTTGTTCTATTCAACATTTATCCTTTTATTTATTTAGTCTTTAATTCTTCAGTAACCACTTTATACACATAATGGCATATTTGTGGAATGTGTGAGGACAATGTATATAAAAATGCCAGAGGACCGTTAATGTATTATTATTATTACTTATTAGGATTTTAACGTCGTGTTTTACACACTTTGGTTACATTCATGACAGGACAGGACATTACTGGTTACATAAGTCATGGACAACTTTGTATCTCCAGTTCACCTCACTTGCATGTCTTTGGACTGTGGGAGGAAACCAAAGCTCCCGGCGGAAACCCACACAGACACGAGGAGAACATGCAAATTACACACATAAAGAACTTGGACCGCTCCACCTGGGAATCGAACCCTTGCTGTGAGGCGACAGTGCTACTCACAGAGTCACCGTGCCGCCCTGACCGTTAATGTAAACTATACATGTTTACCACTTGTAAAATCAGTTTCTTATTCCAGCTCGTCTACCTGTTTGTGGGAAATAGCCCTTATATTTTATATCTAGTGCACCTTATTACTTTTGCTCTGTTTGCTTCATTCTTTCAACTTTTACTTTGGCATGTAATCTCTGACAGCTTTGGTAGCACTTGGTTGGATTATATTACTCTTCTTCCAAAAGAATGAGATTAAAATGGCAGGAATGTTCTGCTGTGCTAGAGAACAATAGGCTCAGGCAGATGAGGACACCCTGTTAAAGTGCTTAAAATAGCTCTAGCCTCACCTGTGTCAGATTCACTAACCCACGCAGTATAATTATTGCTCAGGCTGGAACAAACTATGCTAGTTACCTGGACTAATGGATAATGTTACCTCACTATACATTCTGAATTACATCTTACATTGAAATGAACTGAATTAAGATCAAATAAAATAAAAACAACATTTTGTACATTTTAAGTTTAAAGTGAAGAAGCTGAATACCAGACTAATAACGCTGTGTCTGTATTAAGCATGGGGTGCAGAGGCAGTCTAAGAAAAATGGGACAACATAATGAATCATTTAAAAAGTACACTTGTTAGTACACTTGCTGTTATCAGATACATCCAACTGTATTAATAAAACTACCTTTGAAACTGGCCAACCTACTGTAGATCAGCAGAAAGTTTGAGTTACAGTATCATGCCCACCTGCCATGCCATTATGACCAGCATGGGGCATAAAAGCACACATGTCTGACAGTGGCGTTTCCTCTAAATAGGCAGTCTCTGTGCCTCAGCAGTGTCAATTCACTGCAGCTGGGAGAGCCAGAGATTTGGAAGATGCTTTCTTAAGCATGTAAATAATGCACATTTTGTGGGGCTGGTACTTCTCTGATCTTTTCATATATCTCAGCTGGTGCCTTGTGGCTGTCATGGTGTAAATGCCTGGCAGTTTTTAAGCAAAGCCCCACAGATGGTTTTTGAAGCTGGTCCTGGCCTATTTTTGAATTCCTTGTGGGTTATTACATGCTGGTGGACTGAGTAGCTTCTGCTCGATTTCTTTGTATCTATCTTTTCCCACTTTTCTGTGGGGTCATTGCTGATGCCCCTGTGAGGTAAGTGTATTGCCATCTGACTTTTTCGATGTTTACTAAAGCCAGTGTACAATGTACCTGTTGGTTAAACACTCAGCACTTAGATTCTTTTTTTTATCCTTGCAGGTGCAGGGCTTCACCTCGCACTTTCACTTGTTCATATATTCTAACCTTGCAGTCTCGCAAAGGCGCACCCCACCCAGATACAACCTATTGTATAATCTTTTGTAAATAAATGAGAGTCCTGTAAAGCATTATTAAGAGAAAGTGGTATTAAGTAAAAACATGAATCAATTGTGTGTATGATTTGTTAAACTCACATTGTGTAATAAGTCTTCTATGGAAGTAATGTTAGTGGGTGCAGCATGAAAGACATGTGGGAGTATACCACTTACCTATAATCTCCCAGATAATGAGATTATAATAGGGCTAGGTCACGTAAGGGTTACATGAGTCCCGTTCAGGTCACGCTTGCACATCAATATGTGTGGTTTACAACTGAGAAACTGGATAACAATCAGGCTAGCTTTAGTGTTAAGCTTAAGGTGACTGAGCACCTGTTCACTATGCACATTTTAGAATTGTAATTACTGGGGATGGGTTGGGCCCCAAAAAGCCCCAAAATCAAAGTGGATTCTGAAGCTTTGAAGTAATTCAAACGAACAAAACTGATTTGGCTCAAGTTTAATGACCTGACCTTAGACAGTAGCACATTCTGCTGCTGCTATCTGATAAATGTGTCCTTTTAAACAACAAACATCAAACTATTTGATTTAGAATTACAATAAAAGCTTACAATAAACCAGCCTTGCCCATGTTAAAGGTTATTCAGTGTAAGTAGAAGCAGTTATAGAGTCAGGTGCAGTTTAGACACCCTTTAGTCAGCTATATTATTCATTATAATTGCTTACAACTATTATACGAGGATTCTTCAAAAAGTTTCAACACTTTTTTAAACTCTATTTATTAAGAATTTTAAAAACAAATGACATCACTTTTCTATAGTCACCTTCCGATGCATTTTTTCCAGCATCGTACCAACTTTTTAATGCCATCAGCAAATATGTTATTGGTTGAGCACGTAGCCACTGATGCACCGCTGCTTTTACATCATCATCATCATCACATGGAAATCTTCTTCACCATAAAGCTTCTTTGAGTGTCCAAAAAGATGGAAATCAGATGGCGCTAAATCCAGACTATAAGCTCTCTCTCAGACATGACCAATTACTACTCCTCCTGCCCTCCCCGTTTCCAACCAAAATATAAAAGTGTAGGTGCCCAGGTGGAGCAGCGGGATATTCCATTAGCACACCAGCACTGCGATTCTGAACTCCTTAGTTCAAACCGGTCGGCTGTTCGCCATCTTACGGGCATAATTGGCAGTGGCTGCAGCAGACACGTTTCTGCTAGGGCGGGATGACCGGACAATGTGGGTGGGGTCTTCAAAGGCTGTGTAAGGACCCTGATTGGCAGATATAGAGATGACTGGGCACAATGCATGGGTGAAAAAGGGTTCCGCTAAGGGTTGCACGCAAGTCGGAGG
The DNA here is from genome assembly GCF_030014385.1 of Trichomycterus rosablanca. Classification (NCBI taxonomy): domain Eukaryota; kingdom Metazoa; phylum Chordata; class Actinopteri; order Siluriformes; family Trichomycteridae; genus Trichomycterus; species Trichomycterus rosablanca. The sequence goes on along the minus strand of NC_085993.1, from coordinate 41,075,618 downwards.
AGGCGTGAGAAGCAATATGCCCACCTCGACTGCAATCAGGGATCCCCCAGCAGCGGAAAACAAATTGACTATGGTAAATTGAAAGAAAATGGGAGAAAACGCATAAATAAAAGCGAAAAAAAAGTGAAAACTTTCCCTCGTATTAATTATTATGTTAATCATAATTATTTATCATAAATCTTTACATTTCCTAAGGATATGAGCTGTACCATTAATACCTCATTATGTTATTTAAGTTTTGACATTGAGTTGTGAAACCAGGTTTCTTTTCGAAGTTTGCCCTTCCTGTATCCCCTGTTTTATGTTGTTACTGTCAGCACCCGCCCCTTAAAAAGCCTTAAAGGGTGGCACAGTGGCTTAGTGGGTAGCACTGTCCCCTCACAGCAAGAAGGTCCTGGGTCCAGGTCCTTTCTGTGTGGAGTGTGCATGTTCTCCCCGTGTTTGTGTGGGTTTCCTCCAGGAACTCTGGTTTTCTCCCACGGTCCAAAGAAATGCAAGTGAGGTGAACTGGAGACACTAAATTGTCCATGACTGTATTTGACATTAAACTTGTGAACTGATGAATCTTGTGTAACCAGTAACTACCTGTCCTGTCATGAATGTAACCAAAGTGTAAAACATGACGTTAAAATCCTAATAAATAAATAAATAAACAAAAAGTCATGACGCGTATAAACCCACCTGTGTGGCCCAGAGCTGTAGAAGCATGGCTTTCCTCTGGGTCTCCTCATCAGCACCCTCCTCCTGCAGGTGCCGTCTGTAGTTCTGCAGCCACATACTGGATTCCTGTCTCAATCCAGCCTGTGCCAACAACTCCCACAACTTCTGCTTCACTGAGCCTGCAGTCTGCTTCTCTCCTGCAGACAGAAAGTAAGTCTCACGTAAGACTTAAGTGGGGACCCGAGTGAAACATCATGTCTGAATAAGCAAAGTAAGTGGAAGTGGAAATGAAGCATAAACAGCTGATTCAGTCATTAAGTGGCAGAATCTCCAATCTGAGTGCATGTCATTAACCAGTGATGAAAGCGCTGTGTCATGGAACACAGTAAATAAAACACTGATAAGAGTAATTAGATGATTAAAGATATTCGCAGAATGTATTAAATTGAGTCATATCAACAATGACCTTATAAATGACCACAAACCGATGTGAGCAATGCAATACAGAGCTTTTATACAGGAAGCAGAACCATTACATCACCCGACTGCCTTCTAAGCATAAATATACATATACATACACTGATCAGCCATAACATTAAAACCACCTCCTTGTTTCTACACTCACTGTCTATTTTATCAGCTCCACTTTGTAGTTCTACATTTACCGACTGTAGTCCATCTGTTTCTCTACATACCTTTTTAGCCTGCTTTCACCCTGTTCTTCAATTATCAGGACCCCCACAGGACCACTACAGAGCAGGTATTATTTAGGTGGTGGATCATTCTCAGCACTGCAATGACACTGACATGGTGGTGGTGTGTTAGTGTGTGTTGTGCTGGTATGAGTGGATCAGACACAGCAGCGCTGCTGGAGTTTTTAAATACCGTGACCACTCACTGTCCACTCTATTAGACACACCAACCTAGTTGCTCCACCTTGTAGATGTAAAGTCAGAGACGATTGCTCATCTATTGCTGCTGTTTGAGTTGGTCATCTTCTAGACCTTCATCAGTGGTCACAGGACACGGCCCACAGGGCAATGCTAGATGGATATTTTTGGTTGGTGGACTATTCTCAGTCCAGCAGTGACAGTGAGGTGTTTAAAAACTCCAGCAGCATTTCCCTGTCTGGGTTGTTTTGCTGCATTGCATCCAGTGATTTTGGGAAACCGAACCCACTGTGACCCTAATTATAATGTGTATGAACAAACAGCTTTAAATACAGGCATAGCAAGATCAGCATGTACACTGATTCAAAAGAATTTCACCAACATTAAAAACTGCATTTAAATCGTTCATAACATCAAATATGTTCTTCTTCAATAAGAAGGAGCTTAACACGAGCGTCGAGTGGGAGGAAATGTTAAAGGTAAGGAGAGTTCAGTACTCCGTGGGTGGTCACAGTGAGGCTTTCAATGAAGATTATGATCAGGTATGACATGACGCAGGTGTGATTGAAAACAGATAGCACAGATGAAACAGGTGAAACATGAACTGACAGGACGAATGCAAATGAGTCAGTGTGTATACATGCATGAATTGGTGAATTGATTTCATCATGGCTTGATTTATTGGGCGTTTGCTGGGCTAATGAGCCAAGGACGTATATTGAGATCGGTTAGACGCTATGGAAACCAGCCTCAACAAAACACAAGCAAAGTTACATTTGTGGCATCATTACAGGCAGTTTCACGTACATGACGACACTCCTAAAACGTAATGCACCTCGTGACAGTGTTTAGAAAATTAGGTCATTTAAGATAAATAGCTCAAACAGTTATTATGCAAGCACAGGGAATGAAAGACTGGTTTGTGCTTTTTAAACTAATAACCATAATAATCACATTATAAACATACATTCCAAAAAACCTAGCAAAGTAATGAAACATTTAAAACATATATATTTATTATATTTATTATACAGTGGTACCTTGAAACTCAACGTCCACTGATTCTGGGAGTGGTGTTGAGTTTAAAAGGCGTTGAGTTTCAAGGTATTTTTTCCCATAAGGATGTATGGGAAACCTGTGTTCCGTGGTCCCGTGGAACTGCATATATTTTAGGCAAATGTAAAATAATGGGGTTGTTTTTGAAACTGAAAATAACACAAATATAATATAAAAACACTGAAATACAATTAAAAACAGTTAAAAATCAGTAACTGTTGCACAAAGCTTAACATGACTTATTGTACTAAAGTCCTGTTAAGCTTTTTTTTTAAAACAATATGCATTTTAGACGAATAAGCTGAATAAGCCGATTTCTCAGAACCCCGAGCAGTAACACAAATTTAAAAGTGAAACAGGAGGAAAAATCCAGCTAAACACAGATACATGTGGATCTTTCAGAGTGGATTATTTCATTGGTTATTTCACACAAATGCAGATTAATCTCATATGCGCACTTTGATGAAGTTTTATTGCACTGAAGCGCTGAACAATGCGGCTGTTCATTGTTAATTTGAAATTAAATTAATAAATTTTTTTTTAAGGTGAACACGTTGAGTTTAAGGGTACAAATTTCTCAACAAAGGATTTCAAAGATTTTGAGTTTAGGGGACGTTGAGTTACAAGGTACCACTGTATATATAATATTTGTTATATTATTATGTTTTTATACACCGATCAGGCATAACATTATGACCACCTCCTTGTTTCTACACTCACTGTCCATTTTATCAGCTCCACTTACCATATAGAAGCACTTTGTAGTTCTACAATTACTGACTGTAGTCTATCTGTTTCTCTACATACCTTTTTAGCCTCCTTTCACCCTGTTCTTCAATGGTCAGGACCCCCACAGGACCAACACAGAACAGGTATTATTTAGGTGGTGGAGCATTCTCAGCACTGCAGTGACACTGACATGGTGATGGTGTGTTAGTGTGTGTTGTGCTGGTATGAGTAGATCAGACACAGCAGCGCTGCTGGAGTTTTTAAATACCGTGTCCTCTCACTGTCCACTCTATTAGACACTCCAACCTAGTTGGTTCACCTTGTAGATGTAAAATCAGAGATGATCACTCATCTATTGCTGCTGTTTGAGTTGGGCATCTTCTATACCTTCATAAGTGGTCACAGGACGCTGCCCACAAGGCGCTGTTGGCTGGATATATTTGGTTGGTGGACTATTCTCAGTCCAGCAGTGACAGTGAGGTGTTTAAAACTCCATCAGCATTGCTGTGTCTGATCCACTCATACCAGCACAACACACACTAACACACCACCACCATGTCAGTGTCACTGCAGTGCTGAGAATGATCCACCACCTAAATAATACCTGCTCTGTAGTGGTCCTGGGAGAGTCCTGACTATTGAAGAACAGCATGAAAGGAGGCTAACAAATCATGCAGAGAAACAGATGGACTACAGTCAGTAATTGTAGAACTACAAAGTGCTTCTATATGGTAAGTGGAGCAGATAAAATGGACAGTGAGTGTATATTTGTAAATGGATACGCATAGCAAATTTATTTACAGCAGAAAACGCACTTTAATTTACCTGATTTCAAAGTGGTGCGAGCCATCTTAATCAGGAGACCATCAAATTTCTCATACTCCATAAAGACCTTGGCAGCATCAGTGCAGCTATTTTTTTCTCCTCCAAAAAGTGTGAGATAGCCAGCCCTAAACATGTAAACACAAAAGAATAAATAAAAATCATATCTTTCATTTAAATATTTATTAATACACATATAGGCTTCTATTCCATCACATGGTATCACACTCCTTCATTCACTTACTCCTGAGAGAGGAAACCAACAAACCAATCAGAAACCCAGTGGAACGCAGATAAAACATAAAAACAAGGTCCCGAGGGTCCTGGAATTGTGCTGCATCAACACTACCTGCTGCAGCTTTATAAATCTGTAGATACGTATTTAGCAAGTCTGGAATTAAAATGTAAATTTATATGTACCCCTAAGCATTTACTGATGTAATCTAATTACAAAAGAATTTAATAAATAAAAAGTGCTCTTTTATATCCAATTATATTAATAGCATATTACATTTTTAGCTATTAAACTTTACTTTTATTTGTGTTACAGTATACCTGGACAGTTTCTGGCAAAAAAACAACATTCTACATTCTAGGCACGCCAAATATGAAGAAAATGATACAGTACTGCAGAAAACATAGTTCAACCAAAAACATGCTATGTACTCAATAAGCTGACTAATAGGGTTGCCAGATTTCAGCAGTTTTTATGCTTCATTTAATTTTTTGTTCAGAAGCCTTAACAACATCCTTTTCCAAGGGACCTGGATCTCATGCTTGTCTATGGTCATATACTGTATGTTCTCCCTGTTAAATTTATATGTGACCTATTGGCACTCTAACCTCAAACAAAAAAACACCAGCAAATAGACAAGCTACTCTAGATGTAAGCAAGTGAGTTAATGGTTATGTGTGTGTGTGTGTGTGTGGTTCTGCAATAAACAGCCATGCGATTGCATCATGCTTTCTCTCCACTAATGCCAATCCCTGCTCTGATTTGAGGAGAACAAAGCTAACCCACACCCCCTACGACAAGTGGGCAGCAGCCGTATGCCCTGTGTACGGAGAGACACACCACGATCAACGCACTCCTAGCCCTGTGCAGGCGTCATCTATCAGCCAGCAGTGGTCGTAGTTGCATCAGTTACAAGAGGATACTATCCGGCTTACTGCTACCCCCAACAGTCCATGTTCGTTGTTCATGTGGCCGCTCGATATGATTTGATATGATGTATTCCAGATCCCAGCTCCGGTGTGCTAGAGTGTGTTTTATAACTAACAGCCATGCTTCTTAAGTGTAATCCTGTCTCAGGCGCAATGTTTCCAGGTTAGGCTTTGGACACACCAAGATGTTGATCAGAATTAAACGTTAGTACTTAAATGTGCATGGTTCAGTTTAGGTACCTCTCAAATGTGACTTACTATTAATAAACAATGTGACTTACTATTAACTTACTATTAAAAAACAAAATAAAATATAGGCACTATTTATACCAACTCTCACAGGAAACAGCCCAATAGTGTACTTTTTTTTCTTTTCTCTTTTGTTATGGATTATAATCTCGGTCATGACAAACCTACATTAACTGACAGGATTTGTTAAGGATCAGTTTCCTCCAGATGTGATGTTACAGCCAGTCTCTAGTGATGAAGAGACAGAATGGCTACATCGTGGGCATGCACCACTACTGAAGTGTTTAAAATGTTTAAAAACTGTTTGTTCTTCTGTTCACCTGTTTACAAAAATAGTACAAATGATGCATTAAAAGGCGACATTCAAAACAGCACTTAATATATTAGTCAAAAAGCTAATGGGCTTCATCAGTGGGAGTAAGGAAAATCATTCTAAGTGCCTTTCATCAACGTTAAGACTTTTTCAACTTGTCTGACATTCCTCATGCCTCATATTTACAAACATTGCTATGTAGAAATATCTGTGTGTGTAAACTGTTTATTGAAGTGGCTTTACGTATTTCGCTTTGGGAACTTTAGTGTTAATCACTTTACCGAAATAGCAGGCTGTAGCAGAAGTGAAAAAGCCCGTCATGTTTCCAGTCTGGCTGGTTTTTAGACTCCGTCTCCAATGTCAGCAGAATTTGCAGATGGTTCCTCATTACGTTGTTCAAGCATGACAGACTCTCGCCCTGGAAGTGCCTGTCAACAGCAAAGGGTTAAAAGTTAGTCTAAAGAAAGACATTAAAGGGTTTGAGGTCACACAATCACGTTTTTAAATTTGATAGATTTGTTTGAACAGGACCAGAGAAAAAGGATTGGGAAAGTTGTAGTTGAAAGGAATCCGACTGTCTAACAATGTAAAGTGCATGTCAATAAGTTCTGATTGTGAATTTAATGGAATCTAAGATTTTGTGGTTAGCTTTTATAGCTGTGACGTTCTGAGATGTTTGTTCTGGTTTGTGCTCTTCCTGAGCCCTTTGACAGATGAATATCATTATGTGCCACGCCTAGAGAAAGTGCGTAGAGGAGCCACAACAAAGTAATTATGAAGTATTGGGGATTCCCTTTGATTTTAAGCAGTTCAAACAGTAGGCCTATATTTAGAAGCAAAGAGCTAAAGTAATCTCGGTTGCACTTTAATTTACTGATAATAAGTGGGTAATGATGTGGTAATATTAGGAAAAAAAGTCGTATTTATGCAAACATTAAATGCCAATTTCCCTGTCACTTAAAAATAATTCAGCAATTGTAGTGGTAACAGGTTGATAGTAAAATTATAAAAAAATACCAAAAATTATACACATTTTCATGCTGTTTATGGATTAGAAGTAGATGACTTGTATATGTGTGAAGATACCATTGACACAGAGGTGTATTTTGGGATCTTAGCAAGCCACATGCTGCCAAATCATGGATTCTTCTTTGAACTGCATTTTACAAAAAGTCCCAATTTGTCTGGAAATGTGATTTGAACTATATTTGAAGTATATTGGCAAGTATGACATAAGAAAGTTAAAACAAATGAATTAGTATTTTATACCACTTATACTACATTATTTCAGCATAACTACTTCACTGTTTTGGAGTAACCAAAAACCAAATATTATAAAACCCTATAATATTTTTATTTGGTATAAGATATGTGATGGACTGGCACCCCGTCTACAGGTTACTGTGTGCCTTGCGCTCATTGAAAAGCTGGGAAAGGTTCCAGCAACCCTCCGCGACCCTGATTGGATAAGCGGTAAAGAAAGTAAGTGAGTGAGTGAGTAATCCTAGGTGTCTAACTCTTTTGGACTGTGGGAAACCAGAGCACCCGGAGTGAACCCACGCGGACACGGGGAGAACATGCAAACTCCACACAGAAAGACCCGGACCGCCCCACCTGGGGATCAAACCCAGGATCTTCTTGCTGTGAGGCGACAGTGCTACCCACTTAGCCACTGTGCGGCCCTCACCTAGGATTAGGGTTATATTATTATAAGAACTGAATTAGCATGTTTTTTTTAGGTAAGCAATACTTAACATTATTTGACCATTTTATTATCAACTTGTTTCAGCTACAGTTGCTAACTCATTATTCATTAAAATATTTATTTATTTTCATAATCAACTTGTTACAACTACAATAACTGAATTAATTACTTGAATTACTTAAATAGTATCATATCATTACCCACTTATCACTGATCTGTAATTTACAGTACAAGCATACCTTTTTGACAACAGTAGTAGCCTAACATGAAATCACTACAATTTTATCATTTAAACCTAAATCAATTATCAGATACACTTTTAAATAGCAGTGAGCAACATGTGACAGTACATAGGTGTAAACAGGTCTAATTTCAAAGCACTGGTGACACCCAAGCTCATGTTTCCATATTTAGAACATCAAAATACGAACTGAATGTTCTTATGAAGCAGGGTGATTTTTTTTACTGTACATGCAGCAATTGTCCACAAAGTAGAAATAATTTAATCAATCTACTTTTTATTCACCTGTGATATGAACAGCTGACCATACCATGACCATAAACATGGGGATACCATGATGCTGCCACCATGTTTCACCACATAGATAATATTATCAATGTGAGTGCCTATTTTTCACCAGACATGTGGATTGCTGTTCTGCCCAAAGAGTTCATTTTTTGTCTCAATTAGCAATGCCTTCAGCTGGAACCACTTATTTATAAAGGTCTGATTAATGGAATGCTGCAGAGACAATTGTCCTTTCATTAGGTTCTCCCATTTTAACCTCTTTCAGAGTTAGGGTTGGGTTCTTTCTTACTTTCCTGACCAATGGCCTTATTGCCTAGACACCAGATGTGGCCAGGCAGGTGGTTTAACACCCAAAGAAAATAAGGAAAGCCAAAAGAAAAGCCAAATTTTAATTTAGAGGCCTTCTCATCAGGACAATGAAAAAATCCATGTGTTGCAGCAGAAGAGGCAACCATAAGAATATCGATTGCCAGACTCCACAATGCTAGCCACTCTTGACCAATAAACACAGGAGGGGTTTACTGGAATTCAGAAAGGAATTTGAATAGGCCAGCAGAGTTTTAAGACACAGTCCCATGGTGCGACAAATCAAAACTGGAACTGTTTGGCCATGTGGATCAGCAATTTGTCTAGAAAGGTAAGGCTTATGGCCAAAAGAATACTATCCCTAAAGTCAAGCTTGGAGGTGGGTTAGTGATGCTGGAAGAACCAGCAGACATGACCATGTACCTGCCATCATGGATTCACAGAAATAACAAGGCAGCGGCAGCATGAAAACCATCAAACCTAAATCAACTAGAAGTTTTTGCATGAAAAGAGTGGGCAAAGATTCCACAAAAATGGTGGCATCTTTACTTCTGTTATGTATCAATAAATATTCGTTCTTTTTTTACTGAGACTTCTTGTTGTATATGTTCATTTAAATCTGTACACTTTATGTACTTTATGTACACCATAATAACTTTGGTGAAGGGGGTTAAATATTTTGGCAAAATTATTTTTAATTCAATTACATCAGTCTCATACAGGGTTGGAAATGGTTTAGAGAACCTCTGTACATCGTCTATTTAAGAATTTAATTATATTTTATTTTATTATTATTATTTTATTATTATTATTTCTATTATAATGTTTTATCTACCTTTTACATGTCCATAGACCTCCACAGACTCATGTCACTGACAGCTTTATCTGCCATGTATCCATATATTTGGCTTCTAAATGTGTGGCTATTCTTACTTAAGGCTGCAGATGTTTTTATTGTTGATAGTTTATGTTCTTATCATCCGATAAGCAAAAAGAGTAAAAAATAATACAATAACAATGACGTGTCTTAACAAGGTGTCGGTCTACCACAAGCCACAAAAACAGATCCAACATGCTTTAGACTTCGTCTGTTCTGGACTGAAGGAACAACATTCTTTTAAAATCCATTCCCACAATTACTACTTTAATGATGGTGATTACAAGTGCTGTATAACAGGTCAGTCCAGACTCTCCCACATGTGATTACATAATTTGGGATCTGGAAAAGCCAAGACCTGTAATGACAGAAATGGTCTATAGTCATATACTAGGTTTTATTAATCAGCAGATGGCATTCACTCTTCTCTTGGTGTAATCCACACATGCAAATACACACGTTACACCAGCCAGTTGAGTCTTTGTGACTAAAGCTTCCGCCACAAGTGCCCAATAACAACCTCTGTTTTTAGGTTAAGTTATAGGTTAAGTTAAGGTTATACAAACCACAGAGCATGGTACAATGCTAACAGCTTAATTGTATCACGCAGTACACCTGATTGGATGCATTTACACTTATTATGTTTCTCCACGTGTCTACACATGTCCAGTAGATAAGTTGTAGTTTTCTGGTGTAGTAATTATAACAGCTTCAGTATCACAGTGTTAATAAGCGAATATTTACTGTTGAGACATGGTGACGGTTAGAACGGTACATTTCGCAACTTATTCAGAGTGGTTTCTTGGGTGTGTTTCATTAAACTGACACTCACAGACCTGGTTTACACAATACATCCAAACTGCACAAGAATAAAACATTAGAGCTTTCAAAACACAAGGAAGACATGGGAAAAGCTCTATTCCCTTCGAGGGAGGAGAGGTGGGGTTTATTTTTGTTAATTCAGCAAGAATATTAAGCTGTTAAAACTGCATTCTTAGAAATCATTTTAAAGAATATTGGGAAAACGTTCAACCGGTATTACTGTTAAAACCCTTACACAGGGATAAGCTCTGGTCCTGTTTACATCATAAACTGCAGTCAGAGACTACAAGGAGCAATTTTGAGGCTCTATTAGATAGAGAACCAGCATGCTATCCACCCTATTTTTTTCCTGCATATTTCCACATAAATGTGAAGGTTAAAATAGATAGATTTACTAAATAAACAGGTAGATTTACTAAATATATTGATAGATTTATTTAGTGAATTAGGCATGTTTTGGAATGTGGAAAAAAGGTGCCTTAAAGAACCATATAAGAAAACAAGAAGTGAACATCACACTCAAAGAAGGTGACAGAAAGTAGGTTTTATGACCAATTATTTTGCAATTATCCTAATAATTAGCAAAACATTATAGAACTTCTTTGGTCTCGTTTGCTGTAATGACAGCATATACCTGAGCTGGCATGGAATTCAAGTTTGTACAATATCTGATGATCCATGTTACCCCAGCATGATTTCAGAAAAGCATCTTGTGATGTTACTGAATGTTTTTTGTCTTCGGGTGTTTAATAAATGCTTCCTGAGGTTTAGAGACGTTAATAACCATCTTCTTATGTTGTACTTTAGTCCCCACTCAACTTTATTTCACATGAAACTACACAGCAGTGACTTTAATATAAAATAAATAAATTAAAGGGTGTTCATAACCTACCTTTTCATTATGGCCTTCTCTGTGTCAGGTTTGTAATTTGGAAGCCTTAAATTAAAAATCCTGTCCATCAACACCTGAGCATAGCGTGAAAAGTCCAATGATGCAGTATCTTGAAGTACAGAGTCGTATGAATGGGGGTCCAGTAAGATGGTAATGTAGTGTCCAGCCACACGAACCTAGAAAAAACGTATTGTTTAAGCTGTTAATGGCTGTGATAATATAAACTTAAATAGGATAAATGTGAGATCTGGTAAGTGGTAAGTCCTTTGCTACATTTGCTGCTACAGTATATTTACCCAGGCATTTTAAAGGTCAAAAATGTATGGCATGTGTACTGCCATGCATTAATCATCATCCAGGTAAAACTGTATGTTCTTTATATTGTTATATGTTGTTCAATATTATTGTCTTTTAAAATGTATATTGGCTTACTGGTAATTTTACTGACTTACTGGTAATTTCAACCCTTCAGTATTCTGATTAGCCATCCTTTTCAGTTTAGTTTAAGTTAAAATATCATGTTGAATCATTTGTGCCTAATTTAGCCATATAAACCATTCAGTGCGGGCATGCTATACATAAAAATATACTAGATTGTTTGGTTATGTATACAAAACATACAGACATACAGGTTTATTTTTTCTTATTTTCAATGTTGTTTATATTGTTGATAAGGAACAGCTGAACAAAATGATGGCAGATACATATACATACATTTACCTTTAGGGCAATTCAGTGTCTCCAATTAACCTGACTGCATGTTTTTGGGCTGTGGGAAAAAAACGAAGCTCCCGGAGGAAACCCCCACAGGCACAGGGAGAACATGCAAACTCTGCACAGAAAGAACCCGGAACACCCCGCCTGGGGATCGAACCCAGGACCTTCTTGCTGTGAGGCGACAGTGCTACCCACCGAGCCACTGTGCTGCCCGCATCAATGCATTATATTAATGTATTATTATTCATAAACAGGTGTGTTTTCTTTATAGTTTTTTTACTTTAACATTTCATAAACTTTCATTATTATTTTACGATTTTTGCTATTTTGTTTGTGAATATAAAATATCTATTATTACGCAGGTATTTGCTTTAAAAACATTTACCTAATTTGTTTTTACAAATTGTTTATTTTGATTTTTCATTGACCGTAAATTACTTACCGTAAAAATGTCTCCATGCTTCTGTTTCATTCTAGTAAGAAACTTGGCAGCATCCTTTCCAAAATGAAGTGCATGTCCCAACCATGGAATAATCCCTTTTTCTAAAGGCGGCTCTCGTTTTGCCCTGAGGACAAATCATATCAAGTTAGCAGTTCAGGTTTGTCTTGAGAATTAAAGTCATATTCCATTCCCATGCCAAATTCTGCTTCCATAGTAACATCAGAAAAATATTATTCATAACAGTTTAACTTGTAATCTGACCATACGGTTTGTAAAAAATTACATTTATGAAATATTACTTATTGTACCAAAACGGTGTATTCCAGTGTTTTAACTTACTGCATCTACAGCATTTAGTTTTTATCTAACATTTGTTTCATACATGTACATGTATACATGGACAGTATTCAGGGCAGCCGTTCCTAATACTTTGCACAATCTTTGATAAAAATGACAGCTTTAAACATTTTTGCAGCCATATGAGAGCTTCTTGAGTTTAACATCATAATGTAAAAAAAAAGTCAACCATTTACTGTCTTCACATGAAATTCGTGGACGAAGATCATATTATTATTTTTTTTTATTAAGTTCTCCCACTTTTTCCCCCAATTTTTCTCCCCCCCTAATCTAGTCGTGTCCAATTACCCTGTTTGCGTCCTCTATACTGATTCGACCCTTCACCGCTGACTGAGGACACCTCTCAACTGACACACGCCCCCTCCGGGGCCGCAATTGCACCAGTTATGAGGACCTATGATCCGACTTTCTTTACCCCTATGAACAACAGCCAATCGTTGTTCATGCCGCCCAGCCCAGTCGGAAGGCAGAGCTGAGATTCGATATGATGTATTCGAAACCCCAACTCTGGTGCGCTAGCGTACTTTTTTACCGCTACGCCACCTGAGCGTCCTGAAAGCAACTTTTATATACTTTTAATACTACAGAAAACAGGTTTGTTTGTTTGTTTGTTTATTGGGATTTTAACGTCATGTTTTACACTTTGGTTACATTCATGACCAGAACGGTAGTTACTTATTACACAAGGTTCATCAGTTCACAAGGTTATATCAAACACAGTCCTGGACAATTTTGTATCTCCAATTTACCTCACTTGCATGTCTTTGGACTGTGGGAGGAAACCGGAGCTTGGATCGAACCCAGGACCTTCTTGCTGTGAGGCAACAGTGCTACCCACTTAGCCACCATGCCGCCCCATAGAAAAAGCTTTAGTAAGACTCGTAAAATATTATTATTACACTTTAAAAGTCCTTTAATAAAGTGTAATTGTAGTTTTGGATTTATGTTATACGTTTATCACACTAGCAAAATTCAACTTGCATTATAAGACTTAAAAGGTCGGTCAGGATTTACATTATATGCAGTAAAGATAAACGTCAAAATTGTCAGTTGTGATGCTGGAACAAAAGCAGAGCTCGCAAAAAGTGACCCCCATTACTCAGTCTTTCCACATTAATGTTTCACACGTCCCAAAGACACAAATACAGTAGACCCTTGAGTTACGAACGGTTTACCATACGAACATTTTGGGTTATGAACGATCTTTTTCAACTTAACGTACGAACAAATTTTGGATTACGAACAGTGGCGCAAAAAGGGGGTATGCAGCGTATGCAAAGCATAGGGGCGCTGCACCAGAGGGGGCGCCAAATCGATGCCTTGTCAGCATTTTCTGTAAGAGCTGTTTGTTCGTGTATGATAATACATATAAAAAAACAGAAGCACAGCACTAATCAGGCGCCCATCCACTCCTTCCCCTCTACCCTCCAGTCACTTCCTCCCAAACACAGGCGCTTGAGAACGCGCCCCGTAGAGAACTCGCCCAGGCGTGTGTGTTTTTTTTTCCCGTCGTGGTGCACCTGCAGTGTGTAAGAGATGGAGGGGCAGAAAAAAAAGCTCTCCGGGGCTCAAAACAGAAAACGGAAGAGGGAGAGGGAAAAGGAGTTTGTGGGGATGAAGAAAAGCTTCTCAAAGTGGTTAAAAGACAGCAGGTCGGTCAGTTTATTATGTCAGTTTCAATGCTCTAGAGAAGTTAAATTTCCTCATAAAGGAGAATCTTGATTTGGTGTTTCCAAATTTGACAGTAGCCCTTAGAGTATTCCTGACCATGCCTCTGACCGTTGCATCTGCCGAGAGATCATTTAGCAAGCTGAAGCTCATCAAAACATACCTTCGTTCGAGTATGAGCAATGATCGCTTGACCCAGTTAGCAGTGATCTCAATTGAAAACAATGTGGCGCGGTCTATTTCATTTGATAGTATTCTTGACAAATGGGCAAGTGCAAAAGCACGACATGTAACAATTTAGTTACAACTCTTTTTAAAAATCTTACATAGAGTCCAGGCTGTTGTTCAGATTTGCCGTTACATATTTTTACTTAGACTGTTTTTTGTTTGTGATGTTTCAGAAGATCACCTGCTGTAATATGTAACGAAAGAACACAATAAAAGTGTACAATATATGTCTTGTATTTTATTAAGGGGGGGGGGGGGGGGGGGCGCCGATAATATGTTTGCATACACCTCAGAAAGTATGTAGTTGCATCCCTGATTACGAACAGAAATTCGCGAAACACGTGACATCATGAACACGTTCACTCCGACCGTCTCTCTCTCTCTCTCTCTCTCTCTCTCTCTCTCTATGTATATATACAGTGAGCGAACATTCGGACAGTGGACAGTGTTTTTTCAGTGTTTTCTTTATATTTCGTAAAATTCTATATTAAAATGGCCAAAAAGAAGCTGTAGAGAAAATGTTGGTGTTGTATAATTACTCCTGCCAGTAGCTGTCACTGTGTATCAGACAGAGGGGACAGTGAGTGAGAGAGAAGAAGGAAGTCCGTTGAGTACAGTATTCTTTCTTTCGTGCAATTACACCTACAAAATACAATGCTATTAAAATAAAGAAGGAGATAATAGAGAAATATGAGAGTTATTGTTTTTTCTGGTAGATACATTTTATAAAAAAAGAAGGAAATGTATTATGGTGTATGGTACAGCACACGTACTGTAGTGATGTGCGCTTTTATGTACAGTACTACTGCATATTGTTGTTTATTATTGTTTATTACAGGAATGTCTATTCTATTATTTAAGATTAAGGGAAAATATACTTGTATTAATAACAAAAAAGACCATTTACTACATTAGAAAGGTTATGTAAGGGGGGGTTTGGGAGGTCTGGTAATTCTATTTACATTATTTCTTATGGGAAAAATAGGTCAAGGGTAAGTCAAGGGTCTACTGTACGGTAAAGTGGCGTCTTTAAATTACCCCCATAGGTGTGACTGTTTGCTACCTGGCGAAGTTTAGGACCCTGTCAGGGGTGTATTCCTACCTCTGAGTTTAGTGAATGAAGCACTGCGACTCTTACCAGATTTAAACGGTTAGAGAAAATGACAGCGATGCATATTAAGCTAACAAGACAAATATCAAAAACTGAAGCAAAGACAAACTGTAAACGGGCGTAATGACTTTTATACAGTATACATTTAGTCAGAATTTAAAAAGATTAAATAAACAAAAAAACAAGTGTTTAATGTTTCTCAGAAATGAGAAAAAGTTAAATGTTTAACGCAGTACAATAGAAGCACTTCAGTTCCACTGATCAGTAAATGACAGGACAGTAATAAAGACGCGTGTCTGTGTGTCTGTACTTACCGTGTCCGGTTAGACAACAAGAAAAAGAACAGAATGCCGTTAAAGAGAAGAAGGATTGTCCAGATCATCGCGGATCTCTGGCTGAATTAGAAATGAACAGATTGAAAAGTAGGTATAAGCAGTAGAACCTCAGTCAGTCAGTTGGAGTTACACTGTGTGAGCTACAGTGAAGTCGGCTGGGTTATACAGAACGATGGGCTGGCTCTGTGATTCATAACGTTAAAGAAGTGTGTCCCACCCAGTTCACCACATAGGAAAATTCTGAGGGATGTTAAACACACCAAATGACCCACAAGGAACACATTTCTTAAAGCTTTTTTTAAGTTCTGGCCCCTGTTGTCAAATCTGAAATGTTACATACACTGATCAGTCATAACATTAAAACCACCTCCTTGTTTCCACACTTGCTTCTTGGTATTCATTCTACAAGTAAATAAACTGACATTGAAATAGGATCAACATGTTCCTTATTTTATTAAATAAACCATCACTACTAAAACCAAGGTGCAGTTGCAGTACTGATATGCAAAAGTCGTTGAATAATGTTATATAATTATTTTATAATAATTTAATTGATTAAAATTGTTTAAATATGCTTTACATTAAACAGAAAATATATTGATTCAAAGTAATTGAATTAATTAAGCAGTTCATGTAAATCAATTTAAATAAATTAAGCAGCTCATCAGCATTTTTCTTATTGTGACACAAAGGTCAAGTGGTGGTAATTATTTTAAGGTTAAAATCCCAATCCCAAAATTCCAGTGATGCTGGAACAGGAATTGTTGCTGCAACGTTGAAAGCATATAATTGTCTTTATATAATTGATTTATTAGACCTGTTAGCCATAGTTGTGGCTAAAAAACATGAATTTAATAATTAGAAGGGAGGCTCATGTTTTATTTCTAAATACACATGTAGGATTATGAGGCTTATTTTCAATCACTTTTACATATGTAGTGTGAATTCAGGTTAGTTGGTTCACTATTATTGAAATGGAGAAGAAATTCCACTAAATCTAAAATCACTCAATCACACTGCTGTTTGGAAGTTACATTTACATGTGTGGCATGTGAAAATCTTTATAAGACTTTATTGATCCTGAAGGAAATTGCAGAATGTCTTGTTAGTAAACATTAAAACTTAATCAATATTATATATTATATATAAATGATATGTTATCTGTTTTTTCATATTTGAATTACTAAAATAACTAGCTGTTATGATAGAGAATATTAACATGTTTAAATTATTGTCAAAAATAATAGTTTTGGTGCAATATAAAATAAATTTTTTGTTTCATTAGAAATTCATTAAAAAATCTGTGGGATGCCTTTACAAATCAGTAAGAAATATGCAAGACAATGATGGTTGGTTACAATAATATTTAATAATAATAATAACAAAAATAATAATAATAATAATAAATGATACAATCCCTAAATTGTAAAATGCATTAAACAAAGAATATATGATATGCTAATTATTTAAACCTTTAACTGACAAAAGTACAAAGAAAAGCTTTCCAGTGTTTTCACTGATCAACTTTGTAGTTTGTAAATATAAATTTATTTAAAATTAGACACCTGCAACATCTTCCAAAAAGTTAGAAAAGGCCAAAATATGAATGAAAAGTTGAAGGTACAGTGTTTAAAACAAGGCTCAGTGTGTACAAGCAATGATGAACTTCATAAGAGAATCATCTATCAGTATAAAAAAAAAATAATCCTCAATACAAGACTGCAAGTAATTTATGTTTTTCACCATCTACCCTACATAATATTATGAAAACATTCAGGGAATCTGGACAAATCTCAGTCCATTTATGACAAAAACGGAAACCACTACTAAATGTGCATGTCATGCTACTGTTATATATATAGCCACATGGGCTCAGGAGTATATGTTCATGCTGTTGTGTATTATGATTTTACAGAGACGAGCTGCTATCAAGGCAACCTCTTTTTCCAGGAAGTCTGTGGTTATTTCAACAAGATAATGCCAGGCTTCATTCTGCATGTGCTACAACAGCATGGCTTCACAGACACAAGAGTCAGTGTGCTCGACTGGCCTGGTCTCAGTCCAGATCTGTCTCCTATTGAAAACGTATGGTGCATTATGAAGTAAAAGAATAAACAACGGCGAGCACAGACTGTTCAGCAGCTGAAGTCTCATATCAAGCAAGAATAGATAAAAATTCCACTTTCACAATTAGTGTCCTCAGTTCCAAAACTAAAAGTCTCATTAATAGAAAAGATGATGGAACATAGAGCTAAACATGCTCTGTCCCAAATGTGTTGCAGGCATCAAATTCTAATTGTGTTTATTTTTTACAATATGCAATGAAGTTAATAAGTTAAAACACTGGAAACATTTTCTTTCTCTTTTTATCAGTTAAATACAGATTCAAGAGAATTAACTAATCACCAGTTCTTCTTTTTACTGCATTTACAAAATGTCCCGACATTTCCGGAAACAGGGTTTGTACAAAACTTCCTAGTAAACAGTTAGTAAGCTGGTTGTTCAAATCACACATCAAGCTGTCCATTCTAAAATATGAACTTCAGCTTATTCCTTGTCTACATGACACATGACAAGAACATTACAACTGAGCTTAACAAAGAATAGGAACAAACTGATGGAAAACAACATTGTTTACAGGGTTAGGTACAGTTATACATCTGGTATCGCGATCAGATTTTGCCGATTAAACCTTCTCCTTCTTTTCATCCTCTTGTGACTCACATTCTTTTTGAGGCTCTCGGACATCTTCTGGAATGGTGCCAAAAACTGCTGGTGTGCGACGCAGCACGAAAACGCCAGCATGCAGCCCTCCTACATTTACCCAAACAGTGTGGGATTTTCTCCACAGCCCCCCCAGTCTTAACAGAGCCTGTACAGAAAAACACACAGTCAGACCACAAACACACAATAGAATTCTTGCTCATAAGATACAGTTACAGATACAGGTTTTAAATCTGAAGCTCATATTCAATCATTTCGTAACATTTTCCTGAAATTCCAAGATATGATGACTCAATTACTGAATCATACCAAGAGCCAGATCCCTAGGGTGTATGTTGCTGATGTTCCCAGTAACAAAATGAGCTCCTTTTTCTTTTCTTTTTTTTTTTTTTTACTTTCGGCCGCTCTGGTTTGGGGTTGCCATAGTTTAAAGCCTTCAAACCTTAAAAACTTTACCATTTCAGAACACTGCCAGTGGTATATGGACTCCTATCTTAATGAGTGAGTTCAAGTATTTCAGCAAACCTATTGCTAACAGGGGTATAAAAGTTTCAGCATGATCATGTCCGTGTGTATAAAAGAAGATCCAAATGTGGCCTGCACAGAAATGTTACCTTTACACTATTGGGGATGAACTGGAACATGTTAAACAGAAATCAGCCATAACATTGAAAGCACCTCCTTGTTTTTACACTCACTGTCCATATTATCAGCTCCACTTACCATATAGGTCTAGAAGATGACCAACTCAAACAGCAGCAATAGATGAGCGATCGTCTAACATCTACAAGGTGGACCAACCAGGTAGGAGTGTCAGTAGCGCTGCTGTGTCTGATCCACTCATACCAGCACAACACACACTAACACACCACCACCATGTCAGTGTCACTGCAGTGCTGAGAATCATCCACCGCCTAAACAATACGTACTTTGTAGTGGTCCTGTGGGGGTCCTGACCATTGAAAAACAGGGTGAAAGCAGGTGAAAAGGGTATGTAGAGAAATAGATGGACTACAGTCAGTAATTGTAGAACTTCAAAGTGCTTCCAGATGGTAAGTGGAGCTGATAAAATGTAAAAACAAGGAGGTGGTTTTAATGTCATGGCTGATCGGTGTATATATAATGTCCAATAAGCTCATGATCAGGCGTCTAAATTTATTTGGCTATGGGTTGTATAAAATAATCCTACCTTAGTAAAGCATTTTTTGTCTTGGGTCAGGAGCACTGCTCTTCCTGTTCCTGGCCTGCAAACCCGAGCCATTTCCCGAAGACAAGAGGGGTACAGGTCCCAGTTCTTCTTCTTGGAGCCCATTCTTTAAGTAGAACATACGGAAAATACATAAATGATTTAGGTGTAGAAAATGAGTATACTAGTTTACAAATATGTGTGTATGTATGAATGTATATATGTATGAATGTATATAAATAAAAATATATAAATATATGTTGTCAAAACTTTATACATATAAAAAATTTTTTTTTTTTGTCTAGAACTTATTGTTGTACATTTAGTTTAGTTCTATACACATCAGCATCATGTTTTTTTAGATAAGGGAAGTTGAATAGTTTTGGTCGCAGCTGCTCATTCATGCTGCATGCTGGAAAGGTCACTGAAATCATTGCACACCAAACTCATTTTCATGTTTACGGAACCAGTTTGAGATGAGCTCTATGAGTAACTATTGGTAAAACTACACCATAATAGGAATGCACATGCTCAGAAACACTACCCAGAATGGCTGTGGCATTTAAGTGATGTTTCATTGGTATTAGGGGCCAAATGTATGCCAAGAAAGCACTCTGTTTAGAATAGCAGCTCAGTCTCTATGGTGGTGGTGTTGCAGTGTGTGCATATTCTTTGCTCTTTAGGGAGCCAGTAAAGTCTCTACGGCCAGCTGGTACGAACCGAGTACTTTGTCAGTGGTTCTGGGTTTCGAATCAGTAACTGAACTCATCTAATCTGCTACAAAGCACTGACACTTTAGGGCCAAACATATGTGTTTATTTATTTAGTAGGATTTTAACATCATGTTTTACACAGTTTGGTTACATTCATGACAGGACACGTGGTTAGTTGTTACACAAGATTCATCATTTATGGTCAAACACAGTCATGAACAATTTTGAATATCCAGTTCACCTCACTTGCATGTTTTTGGACTGCGGAAGGAAACTGGAGCTCCCGGAGGAAACCCACACAGACACAGGGAGAACATGCAAACTCCATTCAGTAAGGACCCAGACTGCTCCACCTGGGAATGGAACCCAGGACCTTCTTGCTGTGAGGCGACAGTGCTACTCACCAAGCCATCATGCCGCCCAGCTAACTTTGGTTTAATGCGAGTCTGTGTGTGTTCGTTTGTCTGTGCACTATATCTGTCTGTGCACTGTATCTGTGTGTTCATGTTGTGTCTGTAGGTTTTTCTTCAGTGTGACTGTTTGTTATTGTTATATGTTTCTGCACAAACACATAGCAACAATCTGAAACGTATCTCCGAGTAGTAAACTGGCAAATGTGTAATTCCTGCTCTTTGAGGGGGCTTTCTTAGGTACACAGTCATCACCAACTGTTGGAGACTTTTCACTTGCTCACTGTATGAATCTCAATATAAAAATTTTGATTCATTGTTATTAATGTTAATACATTTTTTGGTTACAGAGTAGAACTGTACCTCTTTCCAAAGGGCATGTCGGTGGTGATGATGTCCACAGAGCTAGTCCTTAAGGGAAGATGACACAGGTCCCACTGTGCAGTGTCTATAGCCAAACCTGGAGTAGTGCTGTATAGAAACACCACATATTACCTTCCAAATCTGTTCTTCCCTTAAATATGTATTTTAATCTTTTTAAAAACATGATATGATAGAGTTTAGAGACTCACCTGCCGCCATTTAGCCTTCTCTTCAAAATGTGGTTGATATTGTTAACAGTTCGACTGATGGCCATGTCATTGTTGTCTCCCGAGATGAAAAATGAATGTGGCCACTCAATGACTCCCTAAAAAGACCAAACAGGTTAAACTAGTAGCATAGTGGGGATTACACAATAGACGGACATGCCAAAAAATACACATTTTCACACGAAACAGTTCCGAACACTACACGCCTCTCATACATTCATGTTTACCCAGAAATTACTGAAGGGTTACTGGGTATGCATTGTCTGTAAACGCACCTAATGATTCAAAATGACAAGCAGATGGACACAGCAATTTTTCCGGGTAAGATTTATAAATGGACTGGCATGTTTAAACAAAAGCAATGCATTAGCAAATAAAACACCCACTAAGGTGAGTGATTACAAACAGGTTTAGTGAAGAAATAGAGGAGGAAATAAAGTCAAATATTTGAAAATGGTGACACACAGTCATGGGGAAAAAGCCAAGGACAATGACCTCAAGCACCCCAGTAGAACAGCTATAGATTTGGTCCCAAGCTCACATACAATAAGAAGGGATTCGTCTGGAAGGCAATTCAGCAAAAACCTGGGCCAAATCAGTTCTGTGGCGCAGTATGACTCGATGTGGTGACTGTGGTGAAAATGTGGGAGCAGTTGAAAAAAATAAATAATGAAACTGGATTAGATGAAAACACATGTTAACAACTTGTGTTAACTAATTACAGCATCTTATAGAACATGCTGTCAGTAGCCTAGCAATAAAACCATAGTGTGTACTCATTTATGTGAATCATTAGTGAAGTGTGTTAATGAGTCATCAATATATAGAGATCCCACACCTGATATACACAATTGCTCAAAATCCTAATCCCGCTAAACAAGGGATGTGCAAAATGTGGGCTTGTTATAGGCCGTCACATCATGTACACTAGGTCTTGTCTTCTTGAATTACAATTTAAGTCTTTGTGTGTTAAAGACGCAATGCTGGAACACTACTTCTAAAGGTGAACTGGTATTTAGACAGGTATTTTGTTTAAACAGGGCTTAGTACTGACCTTTATAAATGTTTCATGACAGGTGATCAGTAAGAATACATGTGCATTAGACTTCAGTGATCCTTCCTTCTAAGAGAAGTGGGGTCAATTATGCAAACTCAAAGGCACACTGCACTTTTAATTCTACATATTTGAATATGTTTTTCCTTTAATTTGTCACCTTAAGGCAAAAAGGCAAGCCTTAGAGCCAGTGTTCCAATTCTTTTTAAAGGTGTTGAAAGCAGCATGATTAACCCCTCCGGAGGACAAGTTTCCATTGCTGCAAAGTCCAATGGCTGGGTGCTTTACACCATTCCAGCCAATCTTTGGCTTTGCCCAGGGTGGTCTTAGCATTGTGTGCATTTCCCCAGACATAAAAAACTAATTCATAAAAGCTCCCAAACAACAGGTTTGCCTATCAACTTATTAGAAGGGGTGTACACAGAGTTTGGTCATTTTATGTATCGAAGAACCATTGACAATTTAAAACTGTGTGTTTTGTTTGTTTGTTTGTTTTTATAACGCCATGCTGTCATATGGTTGACATTCATGGCAGGAATCTGCGTTTTACGCTAGTTTTATTTGTTTAGTATTACATATATGTTTTCAGTTTTATATTATTAAGGAAATTGAGGATTGTATCTGAATTACAAGATTGTGTGTTTTAAAGACGTAGTGTTAGAACACTACTGTACTTGTAAAAGTGAACTGGTGTTAAAACAGGTATTGAGTGTAAACAGGGCTTAATACTGACCTCTAACGGTATGGCTCCAGTGCCACACATGGGGTCTATAATGACATCAGATATCTCTGGATTGCAAAGTCTACAAAAAGCAAAAAAGACAGTTAACAATTGTGTTATACTGTAATACATCAGCCCACATATCCACATGCTCTAAATGTTAAGAGTAATAACTAAATAAATGTGAAAAAAACAACTGAAGAAATTCTTTGTAGTGATGACCAATAAGCATTAAAATTATACCGAGTTTAAGTGATTGTTAATGTCGAACCTAAGCATCCCATAAGCCAGGGTGGAGCGCAGAGTGGTGGGACCGAAGTGAGTAATATTTCTTCTGTGCAGACTCTCCTCAGTTAAAGCAATGCCAACCACCAACTCATTGTTGTGGATATTTAACAGCACCTTTGGAAAATAAAAAAGAAACCACAAAATTATTAAAAATTCCAAGCAAAGACCTAACGAATTAGCAAATTAAAAAAACAACATGTAAAGACATCAGTAGTTACCATTAAAGCTTTATTTTGTTATAGACTTTGCAAGCCTTTGGAAATGTACTCTATGAAATCTTTGAAACTGGATACTGAATACCTGGTGTTTTAATGAGGGTTGTAAAGAGCTAAGTCTTCATTTAGCCAAAACTGTCCTGGGATCCATTAAAAACATGCTAATGACATTGATTTTTAAGAAAACAATACAGCAATGGACCATACACACCAATGTACTGCCATGCACCACAACAGTGACTTGTCTTCCATTTCCATTATGGCATTTAGCATTTAGACACTTTCATCCAAAGTGACTTAAAATTATGACAATGCTATGCAAGCAATTGACGGCCCAACCAGCCAGCAACGGATTCTTATATAGAGCTGTAACATTCCTGGCCCAAAATGCTAGACTAAAGCCTTCTTCCTTCATTGCAGCTGCAATGAGGTGAATGTCCATCCAGCTGTCAGTTTGTTTGACATAGACTGTGTCTGTAGAGTTCCTGGACAGGCAGGTAGCTCCGCTGATGCTTAAATATTAATTTTCACATTGGTGGGATAGAGAGACTGCTGAGCCACACAAACACCAGACTTGAGCTGCCAAAATTCAGCACTTAAAATAAATTTTCCCCTAATACAATGTCAACCTGAGACTTCTGAAAAAAATCCATTTATTTCTAGATTTTAACAGCAGGTTATGGATAGATCGTCTTCATTACACAAAAAAGCCGGTAGCTTACAAGCATATTTGGCGTTGTCGCAGCTTTAAATGCTTCATTTTTTATCACTGCTTTATTCTGGCTGCCAATATATCACAGGACTTCAGTCCTCCCACCCCCCTCAAACATAGCTAATCATGTCTGTTTACACACCTGGCTTGCTGATAACACCAAACCTGAATCTCAGTGATGGTGGGAAGAATAGACCAGTGCACCACCTGAGAGCCTGTACTTTAAGGCAGGAAGGCATGCTACATGGTCAGTGTTCCAGTTCTTTTGAATGGTGCTGAAAGCCATACAAGGGCAACTGCAGCCTAGTGGTTAAAATACTGGACCAGTAATCTGAAAGTTGCCAGTGTTGGGCCCTTGAGCAAGGCCCTTAACCCTCAATTCCTTGGATTGTATACTGTCACAACTGTAAGTCGCTTTGGATAAAAGCATCTGCTAAATGCCAAAAATGTAAATTCATAAGGTTTCCATTGCTGCAGAGTCCAATGGCTGTTTGCTTTACACTATTCCAACCAATCTTTGGCTTTGCCCATGGTGGTATTAACATTGTGTGCATTTCCCCAGCCATAGAAACCAAATCCATAAAGCTCCTAAACAACAGGTTTTCCTATCAACTTATTAGAAGGGTTATACACATAATTTGGCCATTAATTGTTAAATCTATGACACATTAACTACAAGCTGAAAAAACTGCTTGGTCTGATAAGCAGAAAACTACATAAATTCACAACAAATGTTCAGGCTTACTTCCACATCAAACTTTGTCATGTCTGCCTTCCACTGAAAAAACTCCTGAACAGCACCACCAAAGTCCCGCGCAGCATCATTTGAGGTGAAGCTGTGTTTGTCTCCAGCTCTGTTACACGTCACACGGAACTTCAAAGGCTTAACTTCCGATTCCTGAATCTCAACATCCTGCTCTTCCTGAGTGCTGGTGTCCTGCTCGGGAAGATCGCTTTCCTGCTTGTCTTGTAGCAGTGAAGAATCAGGTTCAGGCTGGAGCTTCCCAGATTCAGATGCATCACCATTACGCTTTGGTTTAGGGGTGGCGGCACCTCTCCTGCGGCTTCTCTTCTTTTTTAAAGAGTTGTTCATTTTCCAGACTTCCAAAGCATTGGTCCAGGGCAACTTGGGAGCAAGATGCTGTAGATCTAGTAATGCATCTTCCTATTAGAGAAATAGATTATCAAAAGCAATCCTATTTTTAAACATGTCAAATAAAAAAAGAGTAA
The DNA here is from genome assembly GCF_030014385.1 of Trichomycterus rosablanca. NCBI lineage: Eukaryota > Metazoa > Chordata > Actinopteri > Siluriformes > Trichomycteridae > Trichomycterus > Trichomycterus rosablanca. The sequence goes on along the minus strand of NC_085993.1, from coordinate 41,049,903 downwards.
AGTTACAGGTGTTTGTGATTCATACACATAATAGCATATGTAAGGTACAATCCTCATTTCCAAAAAAGTTCAGACATGTTTAAGAATAGAGTAAAACAAGATCTGTCATTTATTAATTCTACTGAACATTTATTTACCTCTTACAAGTGCAAAGAAATGACTTGCTGACCAACTTTACAATTATAAAATGCTTACCTTTGTGTCTTCAAACTGATAATTGTCATAATGTTCAACCACGACAAACAGATTGTCCACAGACTTTAAATGATGCACCTTCGATGGAAAAAACAAAGACAGTTCCCATGTTATAGAGATAAGTGATAAGAAAATTACCATTTTTTGCATTACATGCCTTTTTTCATTTTTAAAAATGGAGATCTTAGTTACACAAATTATTTGCTATAAAAACTAAAAGAAAATAGACGATAGTAATAGTAATTTTAGGGGGAAAATCCTATGGTACATTCTTGGAATCATCTCAAATCAAACCTCACTTATTGCAATGACAAGTGGATTGAGGGCCAAAAAATATGATAGTGGGGCTAAAAAGTATTTAGTCAGCCACTGATTGTGCAGGTTCTCCTACTTAGAAAGATGAGAGAGGTCTGTAATATTCATCATAGGTACACTTCAACTATTCAAAAAAAAATCCAGGAAATCACATTGTAGGATTTTTAAAGAATTTATTTGTAAATTATGGTGGAAAATAAGTATTTGGTCAATAACAAACAACAAGATTTCTGGCTCTCACAGACCTGTAACTTCTTCTTTAAGAAGCTCTTCTGTCCTCCACTCGTTACCTGTATTAATGGCACCTGTTTGACCTCGTTATCTGTATAAAAGACACCTGTCCACAGCCTTAAACAGTCAGACTCCAAACTCAACCATGGCCAAGACCAAAGAGCTGTCGAAGGACACCAGGAAGAAAATTGTAGACCTGCACCAGGCTGGTAAGAGTGAATCCACAATAGGCAAGCAGGTTGGTGTGAATAAATCAACTGTGGGAGCAATTGTAAGAAAATGGAAGACATACAAGACCATTGATAATCTCCCTCGATCTGAGGCCCCATGCAAGATCTCATCCCGTGGGGTCAAAATGATCATGAGAACGGTGAGCAAAAATCCCAGAACTACACGGAGGGACCTGATGAATGACCTGCAGAGAGCTGGGACCAAAGTACCAAAGGCTACCATCAGTAACACACTACGCCGAGAGGGACTCAAATCCTGCAGTGCCAGGCGTGTCCCCCTGCTTAATCCAGTACATGTCCAGGCCCGTCTGAAGTTTGCGAGAGAGCATATGGATGATCCAGAAGAGGATTGGGAGAATATCATGTGGTCAGATGAAACCAAAATGGAACTTGTTGGTAGAAACTCAACTCGTCGTGTTTGGAGGAAGCAGAATGCTGAGTTGCATCATACCTACTGTGAAGCATGGGGGTGGAAACATCATGCTTTGGGGCTGTTTTTCTGCAAAGGGGACAGGACGACTGATCCGTGATAAGGGAAGAATGAACGGGACCATGTATCGTGAGATTTTAAGCCAAAACCTCCTTCCATCAGTAAGAGCATTGAAGATGGAACGTGGCTGGGTCTTCCAGCATGACAATGATCCCAAACACACCGCTCGGGCAACGAAGGAGTGGCTCCGTAAAAAGCATTTCAAGGTCCTGGAGTGGCCTAGCCAGTCTCCAGACCTCAACCCCATAGAAAATTTGTGCAGGGAGTTGAAAGTCCGTGTTGCCCAGCGACAGCCCCAAAACATCACTGCTCTAGAGGAGATCTGCATGGAGGAATGGGCCAAAATACCAGCTACAGTGTGTGCAAACCTGGTGAAGACTTACAGGAAACGTTTGACCTCTGTCATTGCCAACAAAGGTTATGTTACAAAGTATTGAGTTGAACTTTTGTTATTGACCAAATACTTATTTTCCACCATAATTTACAAATAAATTCTTTAAAAATCCTACAATGTGATGTCCTGGATTTTTTTTTCTCATTTTGTCTCTCATAGTTGAAGTGTACCTATGATGAAAATTACAGACCGCTCTCATCTTTCTAAATAGGAGAACTTGCACAATCAGTGGCTGACTAAATACTTTTTGGCCCCACTGTACATGTGTGTATATAACAGTCATTTAAATAGAAATTAAGCCCCACAATGAACTAGCGTCCTGTAATGTGTTACTGTATTGATTCTTACACACTTCTGCCTGAGGGACGTTCGAGTTCTCAGAGGTGGTGGACTAGAACATTAGATCGCTGCTCAACCCGAGTGCCATGATTTAGAATGTTGATACTGATTTGGTTACTCTACATCTACATAAGTGATCATGGCCTGTATTCACCAACACACCTCAGAATTACTAATAGAGGTCCTAGTGGAAGGTACTACCCAGATTTTAAATATTATATACAATGACACCCACCCACTTCATGCACCTATTAGGGCGCAGAGGAGCACACCAAGTTGGTAACTGCATGTCGTCATGCATAATAGAGAGTTTTTGAAGGTCCGTTTTTCCTGCAGCCATCAGACTGTACAAAGCAACTGTACAAAAAAACCCCATTATTCAAAAATGTTGGGTCATGGGCAAATTAATAACTAGAATTAAATTCAAGTGTAACAAAAAAATGATCTAAAATATGAGATGAGATCTGTGTGGCACTAACCTTGAGCAGGTTATCCGTAGTTATTTCAAAATATATTCGGCCTCTGTCTTTGCTCACTCTGGCTTTGGTTCCTATTTTTTCCTGTACCTCTTCTGCTGCAGTGTACTCAAATCCTGTTGGCACAGTAGCACCTATGGTGACCGTGAAGGTCTGGAGGGTTTCATTTCCTTCACAGGGTGGATCTTCTGGTATTTCTGTCTTGCTGCTTTCCTCCATTAGAACTTCTACTGGGACATCAACCAACTGAGAACCAATGAAGAATGTAGATGGTCTGCAGGACCAAGAACAAGCAAAACATCATTATTAATGGTGGAGCAAAAGTACTGTATTCTTATAGTGCCAACTAGTGGCATAAGTTGGTTATTACAAACATGCAAATGTGAATCATGAAATAAAATAAGGAAAATGTACAGTAGCATTGTCTTAGTGGTACAGTTTAAAATATTAATAAAATTTATGTGGTCTAATTTATAATACAATTACCAAACTGTGTTGTCAAGCAAAACGTTACTTCATAAAGACCTTGCTAATCTAATGTTTATCATTTAACATATAGCTAGACTGTTCGGCTTGCTGCTATGTAGCAAGCTAGCTTACTTCATATAACAAATATGCAGTATTTTGTCTTTCTTGTGAATGTTTTTAATGATAACAACGAATAAAAATATAAAGTCACTAACCCCAACTCACTGCCAAATGCCTAAGAAAAATTAGTTTCAACCGGCTGCCTACAACGTGCTCGAAAATTGACATCGGCAACGTCCCAAATAGCGGCGTACGCACTATATATTAGCCTGTCAAATAGCTAAGCTTTAGGGGGAAGGGTACAAGTTTGGCATACTTTTTAGTAAACTAGTTTGCGGATTGAAACGCAACCTCTAGCCATCCTAAACCTTCTCGGCCAAGAAGCCAGCTACAATGAGTTGTTTGCCTGTATGTTTAATAAAGGTCACTCGAGTTACAGGTTTAAATTATGCTTCCATCAGAATGCGCTTTAGCAGTCACATCCTGATCATATTCATTCATTCATTCATTCATTGTCTGTTTTTACCATTGCTTTATCCTACTTAGGGTTGCGGTAGTAACAATTCACTGGGGTGAAATGCAGGAAACACCCCGGATAGGTTGCCAGTCCACCACAGGGCATAAACACATACACGCACACACACACACACACACACACACACACACACACACACACACACACACACACACACACACACACACACACACACACACACACACACACACACACACACACACACACACACACACACACACACCACACCTAGGGGAACTTTAGTGTCCAATTAATCTGATTGCATGTCTTTGGACTGTGGGAGGAAACCAGAGCACCCGAAGGAAACCCACATAGAGAGGACCAGGACTTTCACACAATTTCACTCCATCACTCATTATTTTACTCAGACTGGTTTAACAAGACTATATAATCACGTTGTGTGATCATCTTAATAGATGATAAGGGCAGCATTCTTCATTATATTGACATTAAATTAAGTTATGGATCTGCCTGCCATCCTGCCAAACAGTATTATACTGTGATTACTGTGACTCCCTTTAATTTTAAATGTATGTTTAAAGGTGCTTTGATTTATTCCAAAATTACTCCTTAAAAAAAAAATCAATCAATGCATTACCAGCACATATTTATAATAGTTTTAAGCATCTACATATATTCTTATTAATTAAAAAAGATTCATGTTTATTTATTTTATTAATATTTATATAGTTAAATAATAATATATTAATAATAAATAAAAATTGCAACTTTCTATCTGTTAAAAACTACGATAGAGTATTAGGGCCACTGGAAAAAATATTTTGAAGTTTTGATTTAGCGAATAAAGTCGTATAAGTTTAGATTTCGAGATTAAAGTCAAAATATTATGAGAATAAAGTTTAAATATTATGAGAATAAAGTCGAAATTATTTCAAGATTAAAGTCGAAATGATTATAAGACAAAAGTCTAAATAGTATGCCCAAAGAGTTTGCAGCCGTCGTAGGCTTGTTCAGAGAAGCACGGGTCTCAGTACCTGAATCGGCACGCAAGAGCCGAGGGCAGCTTATAATGAGTGTTATTGTGGTTATCCAATAACCCGCGATTATTTTTGGGTGGCTGTTTGTATTGTTATAAGTTTGTATTATTTATAGCGATGCCATACGGCTTTAGTTTATCGTACAAATCCATAAGGCTCAGTTGAAGTACTGGTGACGGCGCAGACGCAAAGCACACCGGTGGCGCATGTTCTTCTAAATAAACAAGGTTTATTGCAAAGTTGTTTCCGTGTCCTTATGCTAATAACAAACTGGCGCTGATGTTACAGGAGATTGGGGATTTCTTTATTTGTGAAACCGATTTGAAAGTATAACAAATCATGAACATCCCTTATTTTAACACAGGGAGGTTGCTATGGCCATAATATTTCAACTTTAATCTCATAATCATTTCGACTTTAATCTCGTAACTGTTTCAACTTTAATCTTGAAATTATTTCGACTTTAATCTCGTAATCATTTTGATTTTAATCTCGAAATCGAAATTTATACGACTTTATTCTCGAAATAATTTCAACTTTAATCTCGAAATTGAAATTTATATGACTATATTCTCAAAATCAAAATTTAAAAAATATTTTTATTTACAGTGGCCCATTGCCATTCTACAGGTAATGAATTTAATGTTTTTAATCATTTTGTTAACTTGTTTATTTAGTGTTTGTAACGTACAGGCGTAGGACTATTATTTTGAAATATGGAAACAAATCGCGTTTGTTTTTGTTCTATATTGCATCCAGCTTCACAGTATTGATCATGGGCTCTAACAGAAGAATCGAGTGTGTGTTTTTTAGTGAATTTCATCCAACTCTGGGACCTAAGATCACATATCAGGTAAGAAAATGGTGATTTAAGCGTTAGAACTTAAAATTCAGTGTAATAAACAGTACAGCTGGTGACTAGTTGATATGATTCTGCAGAATGAAGCTTACACATGGTTCTCTGTCATGCACAAGGATTTATTAGAGTTTAAAGTCTCTTTTTCTGGTTTCTGGTTCTCTGCAGGTTCCTGAGGAATATATTTCTAGGGAGCTGTTTGATACTGTTCAGGTTTATATCATCACCAAACCTGAGCTGCAGAATAAGCTCATTACAGTGTATGTATTCATCTGTTTACCTGCTCACATGATGACAGTGATCATAGAAATCATACCTAATTTCTCATCCAAATTTCAGTCCCCAAATGCTGTACTGCATGGGTTTCAATTTTACTATTTAAAACTGTATTTAGAAAATGTTTGTTTACATTTATTGTAAGTAATGTGTTGTAAATGTAAGTAAACATAGTAAGTATACATCATTGAATACATTTAGGACAGTATATTGAGCACTTGAGAACAAAATAAAAAAAAAACATACTTAAAATACACAATTATTGTTGGCTATTAAATTCCGCATACATTTTAAAAGAGCAATGTTTAAAATACCATTTGTTCATTATGAATGTACAATAATTGCAGGTTAATAAATTTAATTTAGTTTACCTTCTTCTAAACTGCTGTTTGTTTTTAAAAACGTCAAAGCATTCACATGCATGACACAAAGTGGTCTTTATTCAAACACTGTTCCTGTTCCAAATTTTAAACTCAATGAATAAATTAAAATACATTATTTATAGTGACCGTTAAAAAAAACACCTAACCTTTTTAGGACCTTGGTGAACATTAAGGTTACCTGACTTAATGCTGCTTTACTAGTTGCAGGAATCAATTTAGTATTATGGCATCATATCAAGTTTGTTGACACAGTGGAACTATCCTAGGCACCTGCTACTTAACCTCTGGACTTGCCAGTAACAATAAAGACTAGTTCAGGTTTTATTAATTGTAACAGAATACATGACTATTTACATCTATGCCAGAGGATTTAGTAGTCAGCACTACATTTATTTATAAGTAAAATTTCATATAAAAGTATTTTACAAAAATATATCTCATATACATTTAACTGGTCTAACAACTGCCTTTTATCATATGTTTGACTAAATTAATGATTATCTTTTAATCATTAAATACAAAGTATCGTGTACTGCCCATGAAAATATGTGACAAGTGCAAAAGAGATTAGATTGGAAATGCTGTGAATTAAACTAACATTACATTAATTACATAAATTAAACTAGAATGTAATGTAATTATCTTGTATTAACATGAAAACATTTGCTTTTTCTGACTTACCCAGGACTGCAATGGATAAGAAGCTAATTGGATGTCCAGTTTGCATTGAGCATAAAAAATACAGTCGTAATGCCTTACTCTTCAACCTGGGTTTTGTGTGTGATGCCAGAACCAAGACGTGTGCTCTAGAACCCATAGTCAAGAAACTGGCAGGATACCTCACAACACTAGAGGTAATGATCTGTTTAAAATCCAATCATCAGAGTGAGATTTAAATCACTGAAAACTCTGAACAGTTGGTGAATATTTTTCTATGTTGTCTTGGCAGCTTGAGAGTGGCTTCATTTCAAATGAGGAGAGTAAACAGAAGCTGTTACCCATCATGTCGACATTACTTGAGGAGCTTAATGCAACAGGAGCATGCACTCTTCCTATTGGTATGTATTTTTCACCTCAAGAATTAGTAAAAAAAATCCTGGTTCATGCTTTTACCATTGTGCCTTTAAAGAAATGGTTAGCTTTGTAAATACTGAGATTTTTATTACATAATACATATAGCCCTAAAATTTACAAAGTGGATGCCCATTAAACAGCCTACTGGTTAATCAAACAGCTCATTAACAGAGCTATAGCCATTTTTGTTTTGATAATGTTGATATTTTGCATTATATCCCAGTGTAAAGGTAGAACTCCACTTATCATCTTATAGTAACAATACTAATGTCAGAAAGAGCTTTACTGTACTAAAGGGGGTGATTCAGTGGGTAGCACATTTGTCTCACAGCAAAATGGTCCTAGGTTTGATTCCCAGGTGGAGTGGTCCAAGTCCTTTTTGTGTGAAGTTTGCATGTTTTCCTTGTGTCTGCGTGGGTTTCCTTCAGGTTCTCTGGTTTCTTTCCACAGTCCAAAGACCTCAGTCATGTTAATTGGAGATACTAAAGTCTCCCTAGGTGTCTGTGAATGTTTGCTTTGTGACAGACTGGCAACCTGTCTGGGATGTTTTCTGCCTTTGCCTTACTAAACCGCAACCCTGACCAGGATAAAGAGGTGGTAAAAACAATGAATGTGTAATTATTTCTTGTAATGAACTGTTTGCTACTGGCTACAATTTCAAATCTACATTCTATATTACTGCCTTTTACACTGTTATACACTGTTTAAAGTCTAAAGACCTGTTGACATAAAACTCAGTTTTGTGTTTTAAATTGTAATTTGACACTATAAGCTTGTTGGTTAGAGCACGGCGTAGAGCAGAACTATACTGTGGCTTTAAAGCCAGTAACAAATTGGTTTTTCTCTATTATTGTAATTGGCACGTTTCCACTTCAAATTTTTTTTGTCTCTTTGTCATGCTTTTTAATAGTCAAGCCATATAAAATACACATTTATATTATGTATTATGTTATTGTATCATATCTGAGCACAGATGAGTCGAACACGATTCACCTGAAGCTTATTGAGCAGAGAAAAGATCCCATGATCGTCCAGGAATACGATGTTCCAGTTTTTACTCAAAACAAGGACCGCTTCATCAAGTTTCAGTGGGATCTCACCACACAGCAGGTTTGGTTAATACTTTGTATACGTCTTTAATTAATTCAGTTTATTCAGAGGGCGACACAGTGGCTAGCACTGTCTCCTGGGTTTGATTTCAAGGTGGTGCAGTAGGGGTCCTTTATGTGTGGAGTTTGCATGTTCTCCCTGTGTCTGTGTGGGTTTTCCCCGGGAGCGCCGGCTTCCTCCCACAGTCCAAAGACATGCAAGTGAGGTGAATTAGAGACACTAAATTGTCCATGACTGTGTTTGATATAACCTTGAGAAGTGATGAACTTTGTGTAATGAGTAACTACTGTCATGAATGTAACCAAAGTGTGTAAAACGTGACAATAAAATCCTAATAAAATAAAAATACAATAATTTATCCAGAAAAATATTATTATTGAAACTAAAATATTGATCTTAATCACTGTACTTACAATTACTAGTGATTTACTGTCAAGACTAATAACTATGGAAAGTATAAATATATTAAAAAAGGTACAATTTAAAATTTCACACCCCGTTAGCACTCCTATGGATTTGAACCCTGGATTTTAGTGGTAAAGGACTAGGGCGCATCTGACCTACATGATGTACCTAAAAATGTAGAAAGCTCTTTTCAGTTGCAAGGAAAGCAACAATGTTCTTTTAAAATATCTTTAATGATTTTCTGTATTTTATTGTAGATCTTGTCTTACATTGATGGATATCGACACATACAGAAGATATCTGCTGAGGCTGATGTCGAGCTCAACCTTGTACGAATCGCTATTCAGAATTTACTGTGAGTTTTTTTTCAAAGAAGTAAATAAAACATCAAAGGCTTACTGTGTTATTATTGAGCAGGAACTAAATACTATATTTCACAGGTATTATGGAGTTGTAACACTAGTATCAATATTTCAGGTATGCATGATTGATTCATTGATTTATACAGCCATGAGTATATCTTTCTGTACCAGCACCTGTTTCACTAGTACAAATAACTTAACAGCTGTTTTTTTTTTCTAGTACTCCAACGTTTACTGCACAACACCCAAAGTCCAGAGCTTAATAGATGACAAAGCTATTCAGGAAGAATGCCTTCATTATGTCAGTAAACCTGGTAAGTAGTGAACAAAAGCCTTTGTTTTATTAATTATACAAATAAATTAAGTAAATGAAAAAGGTTTTTGAAAACATTTGACTGTGTTATTGTGTTATTAAGTGCAAAATGACACCATTCCGTGCTAAAAATTTGATTTTGCTTTTTCTCTTTTGTCCTACTAGTTATAATAATCTTTGTATGTCTGTATCACTACAGGACAGCGAGCGAGTCTCAGGGATGTATTTCAGCTGTATTGTGGTTTAACTCCTGGAACTACAGTGCGTGACCTGTGCTCTCGCCATGCTCAGCAGCTACAGAAGGTGGATGAGAGGTCAACATGAATGTTTTCTTTTATAGCTTATTAAGTCAGTATGCACTTTGTAAACAGTGGGGGATTAAATACATTTATTAAAATTAATTTTCTGATGGCCAGCATTTGGCTTATGAAGGTATGTACAACAGAAGTAACAATGTGTGTAATGGTGGACAATGTAGGGCGCAAATGGTATATGGGCTAATGCTAACCGACCTTTATGGCTTTTCCATTTGCTATTTGACATATATCTTTTTAAAGGTCTGGGTTGTTTTTAAGATTGTTTCAAATAGGCAGGTAAGAAAACAACAGTCGCAGTAGGATCCAGGCTAATTAAAACAGTCTGCCACCGTTTGAAAGGGTTGGTTTGGGTCCAGGTGCAACCAAACGTTATAGTGGAATGCTTAACAAAGTAATTCATAATTTAACCATGTAACGTGAAATGTTAGTCTAGTTCTCTGTCTGTAGATACATTAACAAAAGTATTTAGACAGAAATATAAAATGTGAGTCTTTATTTTGTCTTTGTTTTTATTGGCCGGCTGGGTGCCTAAACAGACATAATTGGCTATATCTGAGGGTAGGAAGGCCAAAGGGATTCCTCAATGCTGCTGCTACAACGGCATGTGTTGGCTGGTCGATGGCGCCGGAACAGAAATGTGGAGTAATTAGAGATCAGTGCATGACTCTCATGATCCATGCAGGTGAAATGAAGTGGTTGGCTACTGGTGCAGTGAAGGACAGATACAGCTGTGTAATTGGATATGATTAGATTGGGAGAAAAATGCATACATAGAATTTTTAAGTTTTGTTTAAATACTTGAATACCCTTGGGCATATTTATTTATGACATTCTAAACATTGTAGTGTATCTTTATGTACTTTCTCTATATAGCAGTTGAAGAAAATAAAATATAAAATGTATTTAAGTTTTTCTCATCATCATATTTAATTCAGTTATTCAGTTTTGGGAAATGAAGAAATTGTAGAAACTGTGTAGTGTAATTTTTTCTTACACAAAACATGACATTTGCCCAGAGCTGTCCAGACCTGTACATACCACTAAATGTTTTGCTGTATGTGACATCTACACTATTAACTAGCTATGCTTTATTAATTGTAGGAAGCTGATACAGTTTGGCTTGATGAAGGGCCTGATTCGGCGGCTGCAGAAGTACCCAGTTAAAGTTGTTCGAGATGAGAGAATTCGGCCTCCAAAACTTTATACTGGTCGGCATAGTTACGATGAGATCTGCTGCAAGACTGGCAAGTGCTTGTATCCGCTTGTATTGTCGTGAGCATGGTCCATAGTCCTGGAAATCCTGTTATTGATAATTCTTCTTTGTGTTCCTGTTTGCAGGAATGAGTTACAAGGAGTTGGATGAACGATTAGAAAATGACCCCAACATCATCATCTGCTGGAAGTGATGCCATTGGAAGAAGGGATAGACTGGTGTTTGTAGTAAACATGTGTCCCTTAGGTTAAGCTATTGGGCTGGACAACCTGTGACTGAACTAGGATGCACAACTGAGCTGTAACCAGTGGGAGCAGTAGGTGAAATGCATAAGCAGATGTGTTACAGGTCCCATTTTGTTAGTTTGGTCTTGGTCTGTTAGAATGCATCTGTATTGCAGCTGTATTGATGGGGAAGTTGTCTGACTTCTGTCAAGATTGTCAGGAAGCATTTAAAAGTGAGTTGTTCTAATGTAACTTATCAGTAGAAACATACTTTTAGGCAGCTTGATAAATGTTATGTGCCCAACTGTATACTGAGAGAAAGGATAAGTTATGAAGTGTGTTGTAAAGGATAAAGAGTTTTTAGAAACATTTTTTATTAATTTAGGGTGAGAAAGATACAAAGAGCTATTCGATTAGTCTGGATAGAACATTAAAAAGGAACCACTTTTGCACACTGCCAGCATGTGAGCAAAAAAAAACCAAACCATCACCAAATAGGTGATTAAAAAACAATATAATTGTAATAAACATAAAAGAACATTAGTAAATTGACCAACTGTAAAGTCAGTACATAAAGAGTCTTTGATTTTATATTTGTGGGGTTTAATAAACGAATTTTATTGTTTTCTTGATGTGTATGTGTAATAAAAAGAATGTTTACTGTCTATTAAAAATATAAACAGCTTTTTATCTATGAAATGTATCAGTGTGTTACATATGTGTTGTTTTATTATCCAAGTAATAGCTGGTAACTTTTCATACTGTATTCCATTAAGGGTACACTACTGATCTTCTTCTTTTCCTTGGCCTTTGTCCCGTTTGGTTGCGGGGTCGGCTCTCGGCGGATCATGATCCGCGCATCGATTTGGCAAAATTTTTATGCCGGATGCCCTTCCTGACACAACCCTCCCTATTTTATCCGGGCTTGGGATCGGCACTATAATGCACTGGTTTGTGCATCTAGCGGCTAGGTAGCTATAGGACAATTCAGTGTTTCCAATTAGCCTGGTGGCATGTTTTTGGACTGTGGGATCGAACCCAGGACCTTCTTGTTGTGAGGCGACAGTGCTACCCACTAAGCCACCGTGCCGCCCAAGGGTACACTACTGATACAGGGTTTGAATCTTATCACCAAGTTATGCATCTGAGCAGACATGATTGGGATGGCTGAAACAGCCTAGCCATTGGAAGCCATTGGGAGGTCAGTGCACTGGCAGTGCCTGTCCCAAGCCTTGATAAAAATAGGAGGGTTGTGTTAGAATGAGCATTTAAGCAAAGTCTAGTATGCAGACCAACTCTGCTGTGGTAAACTACACATAAGATGTATTTTAGTACATTTCTTAGTTACCTTTGATGATTGATTTGGTCTATAAACTATTGTGTTTGGTTGTAATTTTATAACCTTGTAAAAAATAATTATGAAATGTAGCTGTATTTCTCAATCCTCTGGACGTTCCCTGCCTTGTGCATTTTAGTGATTCCCCTGTTTTCAACACACATTTGATTTATCCTGTCAGTTAATTAAGAAGCTGGAACTAGCAAATAATTGCTATTGTTACAACAGTGCAGTGTTTTGAATTGTTAATGTAAGCACATTTCTCTTCTGTTCCAACTGTGAAAGACTCAAGGATGTAACAGCTCTATCATGAACAGTAGAGAAAAATAAATTAAAATATAATCCTTATTTACAAAAATACTGCAAATTTTACAGAAATATTAAACTGGAGAAAAAATGTAATGAAATGTACCTGTAACCATATGAATGAATGACAATTACTGCCATTGAATACACAAAAGAATTACCAGCTACACATGAATCAGAATCACTTTATTTCGCCAGGTATGTTACACATACGAGGAATTTGCTTTGGTGATGCACACAATAATACACAGAATAGTCCACATATTAGTACAAACAATACACATAATAGTACAGATAATTACACATGTATGACGTAACATGGAAAATATTTAACAGACCCGACAGCACACGGACTGTTAACCAGTATTTACCAACATTTGCCCAAGAGAACAACTTTGGTTAGAAAGTGTTACAGCTCTGGGGAAAAAGCTGTTAGCGTGTCTGGATGTGTTTGTTTTTATTGTCCTGAGTCTTCTGCCAGATGGAAGAGTTTGAAAAAGGTGATGTCCAGGATGAGGGCGGTCTGCTGTAATTTTGCCTGCACGCTTCAGCACTCTGCTGTTGTAAATGTCCTGAAGCGTTGGCAGACTACATCCAATGATCCTCTCCGCTGTCTTGATTATATGCTGGAGTTTGGCTCGTTCATGTGATGTTGAGGAACCAAACCAAATGGTGATGGATGATGTAAGGATGGACTCTATTATTGCTGTGTAGAACTGGATCAGCAGACTCTGTGGCAGGTTGAATTTCCTCAGCTGTCTCAGGAAGAACATTCTCTGCTGAGCCCTCGTATAGGATTAAAATACATTATGTAATACTAAAATAACCTGATGATACAGTTGACATGTTTGCATTTACTTGCACATATCAGTTTTATGTATGTTGTATGCTGTATGTCATATCAGTTTTAAGGCTGTTACAAGGGAAAAAGCCCCTGCTTCAAATTCGGCACCTTTACGCTTGACTAAGATCTGTAGCTGAATTTAATTGACAAATGTAAACGTTACAATTTTGAAATTTCTATATTTTTATATATTTATATTTCTTTAACGATACGGCCCTGATGCCCTGAATATTAGGGAAGTTCAGAAAGGCTATGTGTATGTTTTTTTTTTTTTCATCTCGTGATCTCAAGATAATCGCTTATTTTTCTCGTGATCTCAAAATAACAGAAGTTGTTTCCCTGAGATCACGACATGTTTCCTGTCATTGCTTACACTATACCAAAGCTCCACCAAAAACAAATGCATGATGTGCTGTACAGAACAGAGACAGTATATGCATTTGATCACCAGAAAAGAAAAACTTTTGTTATCTTGAGATCACAAGAAAAATAAGTCGTTATGTCAAGAAATCAACTATTGTTATCTTGAGATCACAAGATAAAAATAACACATGACCTTTCTGAACTTAGTAGAATATCAACAACCTCATTCACCCCACCGCAGTGCGCATGTGCGTGTATACTTGTTTCCATGGTTACTAGAGTACCGCTGGCAGGAGTACGCTGGTGTGTTGTGAGTTGTAATTACGGTCGAACTGAACAAACTCTTTAGATTTTTTACATTTTAGGTTGAGTTTTGTGTTTGCTGGTTCTTCGGCTACGTGTAAGCTGCAGTACTGATGGATTCTCTGCTTATACATGGAGAGGCTGAAGGTTTTATTCAAAGTTTAGAAAAAGTAGCGTTGCGTGATGTTGGGAGTCCCAAGTAAGTTCAATTTTGATGTTTTACCTCAAGTACGTCAAACTACATATAATGACTAAAGTTTACATACACATTTAATTTGTGTGAAAGGTTCTGTCACATTTAACTTAAATAACTCTCTTATTTACGTTTTAGTGATTAAAACTGACTTATATTTTATTATATTATACTGCTATTTTGTGGCGTCGACGAAATTACCGACGAGGCTCTGTTATTAAACAGGTAAAACAGTCTGAACACAGGGCTAAGCACACAAAACGATTATTTAACGATTATTTACATTTTAAAACATCATTTACAGCGACTGGCGCGAAGCATTCTGGGTAACTGCAACCACTGGCTCCCACAAGTGTGGCACTAGGCATCCTAGGAACACCAACATGGCCACGCCCACTATCGTCAGCCCAGCGAGCTAGTGTGCTCACCATAATATTATAGTTGACCTTGATGGCCCACCACCACTGAGAATCTCAGGTGGTGATATCGACCTGGCCGGCCATCCAACAGCCACAAAATGCTGTGCCCGAGATCTACAGGGTATCATTGCCGCTGTGTAGTTTCGACCTCTGCTGTCTGCTTCAGACGCGTGCACTGGTGGTGGGGTATTTGCGGCGTGCATAGTGTGACTCTCTATACACAGCATGGCTCTCTCCGCAACTGGCCTGCGACTGAAGCCAGCGACTGCACACGAAAAGGAAGCGGGTAATTGAGCGGAGAGAACTGGCAACATTTCATTCGGAAGAAAAATAAGGGGAAATTCCCTCTTCCCAAAAAATTTGCTAATTCATGAAAATGTTCTGAAAGCTGACAATGATTAATTAAAAACTTCGGGCTACAATAATTGTATACATACTGTACAAAACAATATGTCAGTACCAATATAACAGATAGTCATTTAGGTATTTTTAGCTTTGCTATCCTCTGCTAAATAGCTAGAATGATTGTGAATACATTCTGTTTAATAGATGGTTTCGTCAACATGAATACACTGAGAAACTCAACATGCAAGCAATACTTCATGCAAACGCAAATCAAGAGGAGTTCATCAAAGACCTTATTGTGTCACTTGCAAAGGTAAAACTTGACACTGTAGTGTTGATATTTTAAGACAATAAGCACTATAAGGTGATAATATACTGTATATTCCGTTTACTCATACTGTTGTTGGCTACATAATGTGTTTTGTCCAGATACCCACATTGGTTCATGGAATGATAGTCGTGGAAATTTGGAAACAGAAAGTGTTCCCTATTTTATGTAAGCTTCAGGACTTCACTCCAAAGAGCACTTTCCCTCTGTACATGGTGGTATGTATATATTATTATACTCTTCCCCTAATTGGCATACTGTAGCTACTACTCCTGTACTGTGTTTTTTGTTTCATTGCATTTATATTTTGTTTTGTATTTTTAGATTCATCATGAGGCTACAATAATAAACCTTCTAGAAACAATTATGTACCATAAGGTAGGCACTGCACAGACTAGTTTTTATTCATTTTATATAAGTGTATGTAGAGGTTTGATTTTAGGCCACATCACACTTACATAAACTTAAGAGAAATATAAGTCTAGAAATGAACCAGGTTCATAACATGATGCGCGATTACAACTGATCTTCATGTTCTTTTTACTAAAAGTTAGATTCATTTTAATCAATGACTGTTCATGCAATGCTCCAGGAATCGTGTGAAGCAGCAGAGGATGCTGTTGTGGACCTTGTGGATTACTGCCATCGTAAATTGACTCTGCTGGCTGGACGCTGTTCCCGAGGAGAGTTCCCTACTGAAGACAGAACCTTACAAACAGAACTCTCAGAACTAAACTCTGTACAGGTAAGGTAACCAAAGTAGTGTCTTTAAAATGGAAACTCATTCAGGTCACACAAGAACAAGTTCCTACAAATGGTACACACTTAATTCTGCGCTCTTTATTTGCTAATGATTCTAATTAAAACCTTTTGTATGTATAATAGCTAAGTTATTCTGTGTAATAATTTACATTTAGCACGCTTTTATCCAAAGTGTCTTCTTACAATTGTGACCATATACAATCCAAGCAATTAAGGATTAAGGGCTTTGCTCAAGGGCCCAACAATGGCAACCTGGTAGATGTGGGGCTTTGAAACAGCAACTTTCTGATTACTAGTCCAGTATCTCAGCCTCTAAGCTATGACTGCCCTGTAATAATAAATATTGGTTATATGCATAATAAATAAAATACTGTAAGAGAAGTGTCTTACATAAACACTGTTACACACACTGGCACAACAATACATTTATATTTTACAGGATCTACAGAATCATAGCAGCATGTTAGAGTTTGATATCTCTCTGAAGGCTCTCTCGGTGCTGCGCTACATTACTGATCATGTAGAAAGGTATGACAATGAAAAAACGCTGCTTATAAATTGTACAGAACAACAGTTATACGATATAACACAGTGCTGATGATGCTTCTTGTGTTTCTTTGATACACAGTTTGAATTTGAGTGTGGTGACAAGGATGCTGAACACGCATAACTTGCCCTGTGTACTAGTTCAGCTTGTAGATCATTGTCCCTGGAGCATTAGAACTGGAGGTTAGTACCATGCTGTTAGCTGCAAGTAGCTGTCATTTAGTCATTACAAATTTAATGGATAGGTGATTTGAAGCAAGATGGACATATACATACACAAGAAGAAACACATCGGGGTCACATTAATAGACGTACAGAATATCAACATTTCATTAGGATTACATTTTGTCTTTCTCTGTAGGTAAACTGAAGAAGTACGAGGAGGGAAAATGGAGGGAGGTCCCTGCTGAGGATCGACTTAAGATGACCAAACTGGACGGTCAGGTGTGGATCGCTTTGCTTAATCTGCTGCTTAAACCAGAATGCCAACGGAAATATGATTTAAACAACTTCAACAAAAGCCAGCTTTTAAAGGTATGACATATATATTTATTAACAGTTATATACATAGAGTGTATTTTGTAAGAATTTGTACCCCTTGACTTTTTGTGCAAATTATTGTGTTGTGAAGTTGATTTTGAATGGATATAATAGCCAGTATTGGCCCATTAGTTTACACTGAATAACCTGTAATGTTTAGGTAAAAACATGATTATAAAATATATTAAAAATTTAAATTAAAACCTCTTATTCATAAAAGTATTGCTATGGCACTCTAGATTGGAGCCTATATAGCTTATGTATATAAAAACTTTAGGCTGCTTTGACATAATACATACCAAACTGCTTTGGCTGGCTGGGCCATTGTTTTCCCACTTTCCCGCTTACTTTGCCACTGCACGTTGTGAACCACCTGGATTGACTGCTTTGCTGCTCTGTTTTTACAGCTTTCATCTGTGCTTGAAGTGAAGTCTAAATGAATTCTTACCACTGATCTTTCCCAGCACACCACTGAGACAAATTTTGCAACACACAGACATTGCATGAAAAAAATGATGCACACCATGACATAGTGAAAAAAATAAAACATGGTAAAACTGGGACTGTGAAATTGGGATATCAAGCTTGCATGTAAATAGCAGTTCCTCGTGTCCTGTAATTCTGGAATCACTTGTCATGGCTTCATAGCTTAGTTATAAGATTTAATTCGTCCTTTGATTGCAAAACAAACTAATGTTGTATCAAGCTAAAGTTTCATAAATCCACATCCTTTTTTACTGTCTTTATTTTTTCACATCTCCAAACGATGTATAATGCCAGAACTTTTTTTGTGAAAGTTGCTTACCACTTAGTGGAACAACCAGCAGAAAACGATTTTGTTGCATATCACATGAAACACTTAAAAGCAGCAGTAAGTGGCAATATGTGCCCGGTTTTGTGTTGAACAAAGCACAAAACACTTATCACTTGAAAGCAGCCTTATGCAATACCATTCTTGTACTATACACTGTTTCAGTCTTTGCAACCTTCAGCCTACATTTAAAATTAAACTATAATCAATCATTCAGGATGTGATCTCTGTATGTCATTCTCGGTCCGTGCCAAGGCATTGTCTTCTGGAGTCTTATCTAATCTACCATTTGTAATCTTAAGCAAAACAATGTGGCCTACTGCTGATTTGCATTGTCTAGGTTTTCCCCTTTTAATCCTAGCATCTTATTTTACTCTTTTTTCTTCCATTTTTCTAAATAATTCCTGCCTGTCCTTAGGTAACACATCTTTAGGTAACATTACAAAGTCTAAAGTTACTTATGTAAAATCTAATGATAATCCTTGTTTCTATGTGGGGTTGTGTGTTTGTCTGTAGCTGCGTGGGTTTTTGACAGAAGTTGTTATAGATCAGCTACCGAACCTTGCTGATCTGCAGCGTTTCCTCAGTCACCTAGCTGTTACAGACACCGCACCTCCAAAAAAATACCTCATAATTGAGCAGGTAAACATACACACCATATGTATATATTTTCTTTTATTTATTATATTTGATGCCATGGCACAGCAGGTAGTGCGTCATAGCTCCAGGATTTAATCCTGAGTACTGGTTCTTGTGATGTTTCCTTGGGACACCCTTGTAGAACCCGAACAATGTCCACAATTTGATTTATGGATTTTTCTGTTTACAAGAAATTGTTTGTTGGCTTACATAGACTAGCATCCTGTTTATGTAAATGAATCATATCTATAGCAGTTGTCCCATTTCCTAATTGACCCTGTTTATGCATATTTGACTGCGTGATTTCAAAACATGAAACCAAACATGACAAGGAAATTGAATTGTCCCCTGCTTACTCAGTGAAACAGTTCACCAAAGTCATTTGGTGAGCAGGTCTGGCTTAAATTAAAGCCAGCTTTGTAAAATATCAATCTTCAAT
Source organism: Trichomycterus rosablanca (assembly GCF_030014385.1). Lineage (NCBI taxonomy): Eukaryota > Metazoa > Chordata > Actinopteri > Siluriformes > Trichomycteridae > Trichomycterus > Trichomycterus rosablanca. Next base: position 41,030,465 of record NC_085993.1, on the reverse strand, counting down.
ATTAAGTCATTTTAAACCTTACCATCAAATCAGTTATTAACCTTGTGGTTTCTAGAGCAAGACTTTGCCACAATCTAAAGAAAACATTTTAGAAGCTGCGGATGTTTTAAGCTTTAATGTTTAATGTTCATGACTCCATAATATCAAAGAGACTCTGCAAAATGGGATTTATTTAAATTTTGCTCTCTGTTTAATTTACCACAATTCTTTAGCTACCAGAAATTTGGAATGACATTATCGCTGAGAATTCTGGGAAGTGGAAAGCCATAGCCAAACACCAAGTGCTGAAAGTGTTCAACCCATCTGAGTGTGAGCTGAGAGAACAAGCAAACAGGTAAGACTTGTAAACCTGAGTTTGAAGTATAGCTGTTGCCACTTTTTTTAGAAACACCTATACAGATGCTCATTTATGTGGATATCCAATCAGGGAGTCATGAGGCAGCACTGCAATGCATACAATCATACAAACATGGGTCAAGGGCTTCAGCTAATGTTTCTGCCAAACATCAAACTAGGGGAAATTTAAAATAAGTGACTTTTACTGAAAAGCACACTAATCAAACACATGAATCAGTTGAATAGATAGAACAGTAGGCAACAGTTTCACTCCTGTCAGCCAAGAACATAATTGTGAGGAGACAGTGGGCACAGGTTTACCAAAACTGGACAGTTAAAAATTGGAAAACTTCAGGATTGGAAATTGGTGCATGACTTCCTAACCTGCTATGACTCCCCCCCCCACTAATTTAGCATTGTTTTCATGCCACATTCTACCTGAGTGTTGTTGCTGACCATGTGCATGTTTTTATGTTATAATAGGTACTTTCAGCATGACAATATGTTTGGTGTATTTAAATTGCCTCCAGTCACATTTAAGATGTCATTGAATAAAAGATTTGCAGCATTAGGTGCAGCTGACCAATGTGTACCAATTATATAATGCATTTCAACTAAGACAAAAATCTATGATATATACATATAGTGTATATACTGTATATATATACTGTATATACAGTATATATATACAGTGAAGCCCGAAATTATTCATACCCCTGGCAAATTTAGACTTAAAGTTACTTTTATTCAACCAGCAATTTTTTTTTTGGACCGGAAATGACACAGGCGTCTCCCAGAAGATAATAAGACGATGTACAAGAGGCATCATTATGGAAAAAAATATTTCTCAGCTTTTATTTACATTTGAACAAAAAGTGGCATGTCCAAAATTATTCATACCCTTCTCAATAATTAATAGAAAAGCCTTTATTGGCTATTACAGCAATCAAACGCTTCCTATAATTGCTGACCAGCTTTTTGCATGTCTCCACTGGTATTTTTGCCCATTCATCTTTAGCGATGAGCTCCAACTCTTTCAGGTTGGAGGGTCTCCTTGCCATCACCCTGATCTTTAGCTCCCTCCACAGATTCTCAATTGGATTCAAGTCAGGACTCTGGCTGGGCCACTGCAAAATGTTAATGTTTTTGTCCGCTAACCATTTCTTCACCACTTTTGCTGTGTGTTTTGGGTCGTTGTCGTGCTGAAATGTCCACTGGTGCCCAAGGCCAAGTTTCTCTGCAGACTGCCTGATGTTGTTGTTGAGAATCTTGATGTATTGATCTTTTTTCATGATGCCGTTTACTGTGATTAGGTTCCCTGGTCCATTGGCTGAAAAACACCCCCAAATCATTAGGTTCCCACCACCATGTTTGACAGTGGGGATGGTGTTCTTAGGGTTGAAGGCTTCTCCTTTTTTACGCCAAATGAAGGATACATCATTGTGGCCAAACAATTCCATTTTTGTTTCATCTGACCATAAAACAGAAGACCAGAAGTCTTCTTCTTTGTCCAGATGAGCATTTGCAAAGGCCAAGCGAGCTTTTGTGTGCCTTTTCTGGAGAAGTGGCGTCCTCCTTGGTCTGCGTCCGTGGAACCCAGCAGTGTGCAGTGTCCGTTGGACTGTCTGCCTTGAGACGTTGCCACCAGCAGAGCCCAGATTCACCAGGATGGCCTTGGTGGTGATCCTTGGATTCTTTTTCACCTCTCTCACTATCCTCCTGGCCAGCACAGGTGTCACTTTTGGCTTCCGACCACGTCCTCTGAGATTTTCCACAGTGCGGAATGTCTTGTATTTTTTAATAATACTTTGCACTGTAGCCACTGGAACTTGAAAACATTTAGATATGGCCTGATAGCCCTTTCCTGACTTGTGAGCTGCCACAATGCACAGCCGCAGGTCCTTAGTGAGCTCCTTTGTCTTAGCCATGACTGTCCACAAACCAACTGCAGAGAGTTGCTGTTTTTCACCTGTTGAGTTGATTAAAACAGCTGTTCCCAATGAATCAGGGTAATTAGGATGCTTTAGAACAGCTTGGACTATTTGGAATGGTATAGAACTTTGGATTTTCCCATAGACTGTGACAGTTTGCAAAGGGTATGAATAATTTTGGACATGCCACTTTTTGTTCAAATGTAAATAAAAGCTGGGAAATATTTTTTTCCATAATGATGCCTCTTGTACATCGTCTTATTATCTTCTGGAAGACACCTGTGTCATTTCTGGTCAAAAAAAAAATTGCTGGTTGAATAAAAGTAACTTTAAGTCAAAATTTGCCAGGGGTATGAATAATTTCGGGCTTCACTGTATATATATATATATATATATATATATATATATATATATATATATATATATATATATATATATATATATATATATTAGCAAATATTTGTTTACTCTTTTAAATAAAGTGGGCAGTAAATGTTTGTTTTCTTAAATTCAGTAAGATCATAAGAGCTTATCTGTTTGTGTATCAGGTTGGCTGAGACTTATAATCTTGATGTAATGGAGAGTCTTATCCTGGATAAGCCAAAATGTGGTGCATGTGGAGCAGTGGGAGTCAAGCGTTGCTCCCGCTGTCAAGGAGAGTGGTACTGCAACAGGTGCCTCATATCAGTTTTACACTTTCACAACTCAACTTGTGGTTTGTTTTGTGTAGCTTTCTTTAAGTCATCCATTGCCATTCAAAGCCTGTGTTATGTATCATGTTTTGAATAATATCCATGTTATTATGAATAATGAGAGATGATAAAGCATTTTTTAGATATTAAAAAAGCAGAGTCAAAACTTTAAAGAGACACGTAGAGGACATTGCAGGCAAATTCTTAGATTCTTTTATAAAAGTTTTGTTTTTTAAATCTTTTTTTTATTCAGAATTATACACACACTATCTAATTACTAATGTGTTGTACATAATTTAACCTCCCAGCATTACCTCCTAATTCCTTGTTATTAGTATTTAGTTTCACTACTCACAACTGGAACTGCGAGCCAAGCCAATGTCTGCAGGAAAAACCAAACTGTTACCTTGGGCTGAGAGAAAATTTGTCTGGGTGTTCAGATGTAATAAAAGAACCACCAAAAACTTCTGCCATTAATTAGAAGCTGCTGAAACTTGGGTAACACTGTTCAGTCAAGCAAATGTTAGATTACCCTGCTTCATGTGTATCAGGCATAAAGAAATCATCTACGCTTTCCTAGTAGGAATTCCCAGGTGTTTTCTTTTTTTATATTTGTACGTCAGTTATAAGCTTTGGCGAACTCAGCAATGACCCATGGTGATTCTTCCAGCAGCTTGTAGATATACTGTTTAATATGTGGAATATGCTGCTTCCCGTTCATATGACAGGGCTTCTGTAAAGACACACTGAAATAGGCATTAGCATTTAGGTTTTTTCCTCAGTTTGCACACTGCTGTTGGCCCATCATTTACAATGGCGATCAAAAAGGAAGCATGTTTGTTTTTCTAAACTGGACACTGTAACAGAACAGCCAAGGCAGTGTAGGCTTAAACAGAATCCCATTATGTTCAAATGTGTGTTGCACACAATGTAACTACTGCGTATTCAGTTGTTTTAAAGTACACTGATTAGGCATAACATTATAACCACCTCCTTTTTTCTACACTCACTGTCCATTTTATCAGCTCCACTTACCATATAGGAGCACTTTGTAGCTCTACAATTACTGACTGTAGTCCATCTGTTTCTCTACATACTTTTTTAGCCTGCTTTCATGCTGTTCTTCAATGGTCAGGACTCTCCCAGGACCACTACAGAGTAGGTATTATTTGGGTGGTGGATCATTCTCAGCACTGCAGTGACACTGACATGGTGGTGGTGTGTTAGTGTGTGTTGTGCTGGTATAAGTGGATAAGACACAGCAGCGCTGCTGAAGTTTTTAAACACCTCACTGTCACTGCTGGACTGAGAATAGTCCAAAAACCAAAAATATCCAGCCAACAGCGCCCTGTGGGCAGCATCCTGTGACCACTGATGAAGGTCTAGAAGATGACCAACTAAACCAACAGCAATAGATGAGCGATCATCTCTGACTTTACATCTACAAGTTGGACCAACTAGGTAGAAGTGTCTAACAGAGTGCACAGTGAGTGGGCACAGTATTTAAAAACTCCAGCAGCACTGCTGTGTCTGATTCACTCATACCAGCACAACACACACTAACACACCACCACCATGTCAGTGTCACTGCAGTGCTGAGAATGATCCACCACCTAAATAATACCTGCTCTGTAGTGGTCCTGTGGGGGTCCTGACCATTGAAGAACAGGGTGAAAGCAGGCTAAAAAGGTATGTAGAGAAATAGATGGACTACAGTCAGTAATTGTAGAAGTACAAAGTGCTTCTATATGGTAAGTGGAGCTGAGGTGGTTTTAATGTTATGGCTGATCGGTGTATATCTGGACTAAATCTATTATTATAAGAATAACATGTGGAATAACATGTTAAAACATATCTTGTGCTGCTTTCTAACTCCTGCTTAGGTTAATCTGATAATTGTGAGTGGCAAATTGATATTTTATGGTGACTCACTTCAGCACAAGGACACCATATTTTATAGTATTATTTCTCTACTCACTCTATAATTTTGGTAACAAAAACGTTACATACTACGAAATTGTTGGTTCAAGTGCAGTTAATATTGGCAGCCTGAATCGTTATTGTTGATAATTAATACAGTTACAACATGATTTAACAGTATAAGAAGTACTGATATTTAAGGGGGATTTAATTCTTGGCCGTGATTTAAAAAAAAAAACCATCCAGCCAATCTAAAACCAGTATTTTTCCTGGCTATAACTTAGACTGAATCAGAATGTTTGTAAACAAAAGGCTAAATCTTATTTTGGTTCTAAATATTTTTTACCATGTCAGTAAACATAATACGCATCTGTTTAGAAATAGCACAAATTGATTTATTAAAACTCAATTTGAAATTTTAATTTCTAGTTAATGTGATGAAACCTTTTGCTACCGTATCGTACCATATCGTAGTGATGAGATTTGAAAGTAAAAGGTTTCAAAAAAGAAGGTGAAGTCATGTTATATTAGAAAGATCCCTGTAATCTTGAAAAAATGAGAAATGCTAAGAGAAATGGATTGAAAAATATAATTGTAGACAGCTTGCAACAAATTACCAATGTAATTAGTGTTGTCTGAGTACTCTTTTCCTATCAGTACAAAGATAAAAGACATTGTGTATACATTTTGATGAGGGTATATACACAGGAAGTACATTCACACAATGTACACACAAATACAATTGTTTGAAAGTTTGTTCCTCCTCACTGTATCTTTTCCAGATGTTAATGTTGTGTGGTTTTTCATTGGCTTTAAACTACATGTGAGTAATAATAACTTTGTTTCTTTATAGAGAGTGTCAGGTGAAGCATTGGCCCAAACACAAAATCACATGCCAGATGATAGCAGAGGCCACTGAGAAACTTCAGAAGGAGCTGAACATTAAGAAATGAGGGATGCCACGGCTTACTCATGGGAATCAAATGAAACAACATTTCCTGTGTCAGAGAAAAGAACAGAACTACTGTCTGTTTATGAACTGCCTGTGAACTTTGTAGCATGGGTTGCTATGGTTATGATGGGAATTGTGGAAGAGGACGAGCTGATATTTGCTGTAATTAGCCTAGTCTATGTCAATCTAAAAAACCCTGACTCAAACTATGCAAACTATGTAAGAGGTGATAATATTCTTTTGCAACTGCAGCTTTGATTTTTGCTGAGCACATAGGGTTGGTAGGGTTGCCTCAACACTTTGAATAAAATAGAGTGTTTTACTTGTTTATTTTTTGCAGTAAAGGTTTTAATACTATTATCTTCATTTAACACAGAACATGTATCACCACAATCTGTCTGATTTGAAAGCCTTTGCTTTCTTACATTGAAGGTTGGAATTAAACCTTTAACTTTTGTTCATTCATTTACAGTAACTGCTTTATCCTGTCAAAGTCGTTCTGATCCAAAGCTAACCTGGAAACAATGATTGTAGTGTGTAAGTAATAATTAAGGCACAGGAAATGCTTGAAAGTGTAGTGTAGAAAAAAATACACTTTCAGTTTAACAGTGCTTCTTTTACTTACCAGGCAAAGTATTTGGACACCCGACCATGAGCTTGTTGGGCATCCCATTCCAAAAATAAAATGGTATTAAAATAGAGTGACCTTTATATGATTTTTTAGCTATTAAAATAGCGAAATTAAAATGTGAAGAGGTATATCTGTGGGAATTTGTGCTCATTCAGTCAAAAGAGTCAACTCTTCGCAAACTCAACACTTGCATCTAGGGACAATTTTTCAGAACCTCTCCACCCCTTTTCTCCTGCACAAACACTTAGGTCCTCAGATACTGGTCTCCTGTCCACTCCAAAATTTTGATTAGTTACTGTTGGTGGTAGATCATTCAGTGTCATGGCCCCAAAACTTTGGAATGCCTTACCACAAATTATCTGCCTCTGCTCTTCATTTTCTTAATTTAAAACTACATTTTCTCTCAGTACTTCCTCTCTCCTCCTCTGTCTCTGTCCTGATATGCATGTAAAGTGACCTTGGGAATAAGAAAGCTGCTATATAAATAAAATGTATGATTAATTATGCAAATTGCACCTGCACATTACATACTACAGTTATTGTAATAGATAGATTTATTTAGAATGAAAATTTTACTCTCTCTTTCTCTTTCTTGCTTTTCATTCAGTTTTAAAAGCATTGCATTGATTACAGTATTGCCAAATCACTGAAGAGGTCATTTATAAAAAGAAATACAGTACACCCTTGAGTTACGGACGGTTTACCATATGAACATTTCAGGTTACGAGTGATCTTTGTCAATTTAACGTACGAACAAATTTCGGATTACAAACAGAAATTTGTGAAACACGTGACGTCACGAACAAGTTCACTCCAACCATCTCTCTCTCTATATATATATATACAGTGAGTATATAAATTTTCTTACGCTTAGTGGTGAGAAAATGAACAAATCTACTGTATGTACTGTATTACTATTCGTTGTTGTATAATTACTCCTGCCAGTAGGTGTCACTGTGTATCAGACAGAGGGGACAGTGAGTGAGAGAGAAAAATCTGCCCCCCCAGATTTTCTCACTGCCCCCCCAAGCAAAGCAGTCCAGCCCCCGGGCTGAAATGTATTATGGTGTATGGTACAGCACACGTACTGTACTGAAATGTGATGTGTGTTTTTATGTACAGTACAGTACTACTGTGTATTGTTGTTTATTATTGTTTATTACAGTAATGTCTAATATACTTGTATTTATTTGGTTTGGTTTGGGAAGTCTGGCACGGATTAATTCTATTTATATTATTTCTTATGGGAAAAATAGGTTTAACTAACGAACATTTTGACTTAAGAACAGCCCTTTGGAACCAATTAAATTCGTAAGCCAAGGGTCTACTGTATAACATTGCATTGATTACAGTATAAATAAATTGATAAATAAATAAATAACAATGAACTATAGATGGTGCATCTTTCATTCTTTATCTGCACAGGTAACACTAATATAAAATGCTAAAACACTCGTGTATGTGAAGTAAAGAGCGGGGATGTCCCGGACCAGTACCCGAGCAGAGCCGAGCCGAGCCGAGGAGGAGCGACGCCAGACTCAGGAAGTGGTCGTGGTCGCTGATATGTTCCGTTATTACGGCACATTCTGCATTGCAGCAAACAAGGGAACATTGCAGATTTGGCAGATATGCACATTGTGTTCGCTTTTATGAAACTGTTATTCTTATTTTGCATTTTTCTGAGAAGTGTTATTTTATGTTGCTCTGAGACTGGAAACCACAAGAAGGATAAAAGAAGTTCTGAAGAAGTCTGGGTGTATTCGAGCTCAACTTTCCATTTACACAACTGATGTGTTTCTGTACCGCACCGTTATTCACCTCAGGATGATTCCAGCTGTCATGTTGTATTGTCGTCGTATGTGAAACTACACGCTGGATTATTAAATCAACTGGAACCTTTGTAAGAAAAAACGGATTGTTACTGTTAACGAGTTTTTGGATAAAAAAATTACGTGTTTTCAATTATTTTATTGTCGTGTAGACGCACTGGAATGGGTAGGTCAACTAAATGCATCTCATGTTCAACTTATTCAGAACTCTGGTAATCAATTCTGTAATTTAATACATGATTTAAGATGCTTTAGTTCACCAAACTACTTTGTATGAAGCTGTAGCCTGGTGGTTAAGGTACAGGACTAGTAATCAGAAGGTTGCTGGTTCAAGCCCCACCACTGCCAGGTTGCTGCTGTTGGGTCCTTGAGCAAGGCCCTTAACCCTCAATTGCTCAGACTGTAACTGGAATGTAAGTCGCTTTGGATAAAGGCGTCTGATAAATGCTGAAAATGTAAATGTCACATTAGAAAAATTCAAAGAACTGGACCTATTTAAAAACTTCCATTTTACACCATTGTTTTTTATTAGCATTTGAGAAAAGTATGACATTTCCTCCAGCTAAACATAGTATTCTCGAAAAACAAATTTTAATAAATATTTCCCATTATGAGGAAGTCATGTTACTGATTAGCTCAAACTTTCAGAACTGGAGACACCTCCATCAAGCAATGAAATCCATTCAGACCACTGAGACATTTGTTTCAAATTGGACTGGATGTAATCACTCCAAACCAGACTCCACACAATGACCTGAAACACAGAAAACGGTTTATTTTTAAACCAGACTCTTGCAACCCTGTATAAGGTTGTATTTCTTTCTGAAAAGTGGAGAGCATCATGTCTATGGGTGAGTTCATTGAGCTGAAGGAACTGGAGGAACGTATCGAGCTGACCTCTCCTTCACCACCTCCAACTCCTCGACTAGAGAGGGTCAACGCTTTAAGGATAAGTCCAGGAAAAGTTCCAGAGCTTTGGAATCGTGTTCGTATTATCAGGCTTCTGGGGGACAGCATAAAGGACCCACATCTGGTGGAAGACACAGGGGAAGGTCATAACTTCCAGCCCTGTAGCCATGCCCAACCTACCTGGTGTGACCTGTGTGGAGACTTCATCTGGGGGGTATACAAGCAAAGTTTGCGCTGTGCCAGTGAGTATCATGTGTATTTGTGTGTACTTGTTTTTGGTTAGTCTACTATTTGTAAGTCTTTGGTGGTAGTAGTAGTAGTAATAATAGTAGCAGTAGTAGTAGTCGTATGAATGTCATAGCTTGGGTTTTAATTTAAAGTAGTTGAACCAAACACCACATTTGCTTGATAATACAGCAAAAGAAAGAGAACTGAATATTTCAGACACATTTAATTTACCAACTCAAGTATTCATCCTTCTTTTTTTGTTACTTGGTTAAGCCGCTTTAGGCATCTAATACAGTCAATAATGCAGTCAGCTATCCTTTTTAAATCTCAAAAAAGCCTAGTAAGATTGACAGTTGTTGACACATTAGCAATTCTAACAAGTGTTCTTAAGAGTTAGTGTTAGGCAGACTGGCTTAGGCGTTGCGGCTGTGGGTTTATGTTCTTTCACTTTTCATGGCACTTTTAAGTGCTATGTTCAGTTTCCTCTTTTAGATTTTTGAACATATTTTAATGCTTAGATCCTTGTTTTAAATGGACACATTTTGTTAAGTAGCATACTAAAATACCTCAAAATGAAACATGCTATTTATCCTTGTTTAGTAAGTCTTGCTGTTAGTCTTACTAACAGTTTTCAACACAGTAACTTATATAGCAAGACTGTGTTTTGAAAGATTAAAGCTAGTGAAGCTAGTTGCAATTCATTTTCATTTACAGTCGCCAACCATAGTCAATAATAATTTCTAATAATGAATTAGGTGAATTATTCTAGACCACTACCAGTGGGATCCAGCGTTTAAATCCTCAGTGATGATATTAGTCAGTCGAGCATCTATATACAAACATGATTTGGTTATGTCTGATTGGATGACCAAAGCCCCACGATGGACTAAGGTTCTGTCTGGGGTGTGTTAAACCGTTTCTTTAACTTATATAGCAAGAAAGATTTTTGTGTGTTGAAAGATTAAAGCTAGTCAAGCTAGTTGCAATTCATTTTGAACTTCTGTCCTATTCTGTGTATATACACCAATGGGCACCCACAGAAAATATACTCTCAATAATAGGGAAAATTCCTTCTGCTAACATTTAATCAATTAAAATAATATAAATGATAATAATATAATAATAAGTGCACATAGGCTTCATTTACCATTTACAGTAAAACGGTCTATGACAGTATACTTGTGTGCTATTTAGAAGTACTTTAAAAAGAGTAATGATTCCAAGGGGTCCAAAGATAGAACTTTATGCTAGAGGTCTGTATGGGACTTTAACCTGCCCACTCACTTTCACAAGATTTCAATCTGCACCCCTGTCCTACCCACTATGATTAGTTTGTTCTGTGTACTACCCACACCATCCTACTCCATTCCACAAATGCCCACAAAAGCACTTTAACCTGTTGACTGTTTTCACCTTTTGCCGATTTAGTGCAGCAAACCCCACATTTCCCATCATGGCAAGTAGACAGAACTATGTCTTTTAATGACCTCTGTTACACATACACAACTTCAGCAACATTAAAACCAAAATCTGTTGTGTATATAAATGGATAGAGAGTGTTTAAAAAAACTTCAAAAGCACAAAGTCTTATACTGTTGAAGTCATACTTTTATATACACTTAAATCAACACCTTAAAGTTTAACTCACGGTGGTTAAGTGGGTAGCACTGTCGCCTCACAGCAAGAAGGTCCTGGGTTTGATCCCCAGGTTGGGCGGCCCGGGTCCTTTCTGTGTGGAGTTTTCATGTTCTCCCCGTGTCTGCGTGGGTTTTCTCACACAGTGCAAAGACATGCAAGTGAGGTGAATTGGAGACACTAAATTGTCCAAGACTGTGTTTGATATAACCTTGTGAACTGATGAATCTTGTGTAATGACATTAAAATCCTAATAAACAAACAAACAAATAAAGTTTAACTGATCCTAATTACATGGACAAGAAACAGCGAAGCGATGTATAGCTTGCATAATTGTGAATAATGTCACTTGTATTTCAGTGGCATCTAATTTATGGCAGACATGTTTTTAGGTGCTGATTGGTCACCAGCCATAGTCAATAATATTTTCTAATAAGATTCAAGATTCAAGAGTTTTATTGTCATGTGCACAGAAGAACCAGCAGTTACACTGTACAATGAAATTCTTACCTTCGTCCTCCAAACGTCAATAAGTATTATACATAAAACAAAATTAAACTAACAGAATAAAAACTTTTAAAAATATATAAATTTAAACCATAAAAAACTTTTTATATACAAAGGAATAAAAATAGAAATAAACTCAGAAATAAGCAGTAAAAAAGGCACATAGCAGCAGTCATATGAGGTGCAGAAAAATTATGCAGTGTTGAGAGTATAGCAGCAGTTATTTTAGGGTGCAAACTGTGCAACATTATCTGCAAGTAGCAGCAGTCATTTTAATGTGCAATAGTGCATTGTAGAGGAGGTTCAATGTTCATGAGGTAAGTTGTGTATGTGACAGTCCATGTTTGTTCACAAGACCTTGTTGTTCTGGCCTTTATGCTTTTGAAATGTTTGCCTGATGGCAGAAGAGTGAAGAGGTAGTTTTGGGGGTGATGACCAATAATGAATTAGGTAAATTATGCTAGCCCACTACTGCTGGGATCCAGGGTTTGAATCCTTAGTGATGTTATCAGTAGGTCGAGCATCTACAGTGTATCACACAAGTGAGTACACCCCTCACATTTCTGCAAATATTTTATTATATCTTTTCATGGGACAACACTATAGAACTAAAACTTGGATATAACTTAGAGTAGTCAGTGTACAACTTGTATAGCAGTGTAGATTTACTTCTGAAAATAACTCAACACACAGCCATTAATGTCTAAATGGCTGGCAACATAAGTGAGTACACCCCACAGTGAACATGTCCAAATTGTGCCCAAAGTGTCAATATTTTGTGTGACCACCATTATTATCCAGCACTGCCTTAACCCTCCTGGGCATGGAATTCACCAGAGCTGCACAGGTTGCTACTGAAATCCTCTTCCCTTCCTCCATGATGACATCACGGAGCTGGTGGATGTTAGACACCTTGAACTCCTCCACCTTCCACTTGAGGATGCGCCACAGGTGCTCAATTGGGTTTAGTCCATCACCTTTACCTTCAGCTTCCTCAGCAAGGCAGTTGTCATCTTGGAGGTTGTGTTTGGGGTCGTTATCCTGTTGGAACTGCCATGAGTTTTCGAAGGGAGGGGATCATGCTCTGTTTCAGAATGTCACAGTACATGTTGGAATTCATGTTTCCCTCAATGAACTGCAGCTCCCCAGTGCCAGCAACACTCATGCAGCCCAAGACCATGATGCTACCACCACCATGCTAGATACAGTTGTCTTGGTACTTCTCACCAGGGCGCCGCCACACATGCTGGACACCATCTGAGCCAAACAAGTTTATCTTGGTCTCGCCAGACCACAGGGCATTCCAGTAATCCATGTTCTTGGACTGCTTGTCTTCAGCAAACTGTTTGTGGGCTTTCTTGTGCGTCAGCTTCCTTCTGGAATGACGACCATGCAGACCGAGTTGATGCAGTGTGCGGCGTATGGTCTGAGCACTGACAGGCTGACCTTCCACGTCTTCAACCTCTGCAGCAATGCTGGCAGCACTCATGTGTCTTATTTGTCTTGTCTACACGTGGACTCAACTTCTTTGGTCGACCCTGGCGAAGCCTGTTCCGAGTGGAACCTGTCCTGGAAAACCGCTGTATGACCTTGGCCACCATGCTGTAGCTCAGTTTCAGGGTGTTAGCAATCTTCTTATAGCCCAGGCCATCTTTGTGGAGAGCAACAATTCTATTTCTCACATCCTCAGAGAGTTCTTTGCCATGAGGTGCCATGTTGAATATCCAGTGGCCAGTATGAGAGAATTGTACCCAAAACACCAAATTTAACAGCCCTGCTCCCCATTTACACCTGGGACCTTGACACATGACACCCGACACATTTGGGCACAATTTGGACATGTTCACTGTGGGGTGTACTCACTTATGTTGCCAGCTATTTACATTAATGGCTGTGTGTTGAGTTATTTTCAGAAGACAGTCAATCTACACTGCTATACAAGCTGTACACTGACTACTCTAAGTTATATCCAAGTTTCATGTCTATAGTGTTGTCCCATGAAAAGATACAATGAAATATTTGCAGAAATGTGAGGGGTGTACTCACTTTTGTGATACACTGTACATACAGACATGATTTGGATATGTCTGAGGGGATGGCCAAAGCCCTACGATGGATTGGGGTTCTGTCCGGGGTGTGTTACTACTTTGCAACCATTTCCAGGCTGATATAGTTGAACAAATTTCTTTACATCTTGGCATAGTTTTCATGTAAAAACATAGGTAGCTAAAATGAGCTAAAGTGGCTTACCAGTTTAATTTCCTTAATTGAGTGAGTAATAAGGGATTCAATGTAGGTTTTGGGGTAAATGTTTCTTAAACAATTATAATTATGTTTTACATGTAATGGGAATTACTCATTGTTATGACTTAGTATCAATAAAGAAACACAGTACATATACAATGCCAAATTTCCTTCAAAACTTCAAAGAAGTTGGGACAGTATGTAAAATACAAATGTAAACAGAAAGCAGTGATATTTAATTGTCTTTAACTGGTCTTCCATAATCATTCTACATCTGCAAGAAAGTTCCAGGTGAGAATTACGCTTAATCCACTTGAATGAAGTGGTGTAGGCATACCCTGTGATTTTACAGATCCTAAGGCTTTTAACAGCACTTCTGGTTTAAGCATTGTTTGCTAGGTGGTGTATGTACTCATTGTTTCTGTGAAAAATTGCTTATATAAAGCAATTAAAAGGTCAAAGTAATCTTTCTAAGGCAAAGAGGTTTCTCTCAAGGGTCAAGTTAGCCTGATGCCTAATTGCTTTCCTAGAGTGCCACATAACTTGACAATGCCACATCAGCACTGCCTTGCCTTGTTGTAACTTTTGTACATTGTGAGGTGAATCGTTCTTTAATTCATACTACATAGGTCAGGCATGTCTAAAGTCCGGCCCGCGGGCCAATCACGGCCCGAGGTCGGATTTTATGTGGCCCGCGTCTTCTGTCTTAAATTGCATTACTTGTGTCCTGCCAGCACAATATAATAATAAATAATACTAACTCAAGATGTAATTCCCCTTTTTACCAATTGGTGACAACAACACTGTGTAATTACGCATTCATGAGAAGCGGCACAAACGGGAACGAGATGTACGCATTAATATGACGTGATAAAAGCGACACAGGTTGTAGAAACAGCGATTAAAGGGAACAAATTTGAACGTGACATTTTGTACTAAAACGAGCTAAGAATTTGAGTGGTGGAGAGAACTTAAGACCAGTGATATTTTAGAGAAACGCAGAGTTCCTGTGTCGTTCTTTTAGTACATAAAGCCACTTTAAGCTTCATTTTTTGTAATTGTACTCCATCTTTCATTTCACAGAGTTTCTGAAAGTTTTAAAGTTCAGTTAGAAATTCAAATAGCTTGATCTGTTTGTTCTGATTTGTTCATCTGAATGCTTACATTTGGTTGTGGTTCACTGTGTGAAAATAAAATGACTAAATAACAGCATATTTATATGCATATTTTATTATTTAAAATAATGTCATCAGGGACTGTTGGCCCCCGGGCACTTTGACATTATCAAATCTGGCCCTCCTAGAAAAAAGTTTGGACACCACTGACATAGGTAAACAATACACACCGGCTATCCATATATTTGAGACAACATTATTAGTTGGACTTGTCCAGATTCATCCAGTACTCTGATGTTGAGTTTCCATGCCTGCAAGTCCATTCTAGGTGGTTTTGATATTAGACAGGAGTTAGCATGGGCTCTGTAACTGATTTGTTACTGTGCAGCCCTGTATACAGAAAGGCTTGATGCTATGTGTTGTGACACATTCACTTGAATTAAAACTGTATTAAAATTGTTCCAAACTGGAGCCACAGTAACCTGTTGGTCCATAACAGATGGCATTGCCTTCAACCTGATGCCACCTGTCAACCTGTCAGAGGTTTGTGGCTTGTCCATTACATCTCACATCTTTCACATGTCACATCTTTTTACTCTGGCGTTTAACACTGGTTGAGGGGTGTAGTGACTGTAATTAATAGTTTTAATATGTATTATGTTTTAGGAATGTAATTTATTATGTTTTTCATGGTATTGTACGACGTTTTTATAGTATACTGAGCCTGTACAGCACTTTGGTCAGCCACGGTTGTGTAGAAGGTGCTATATAAATAAACTTTGCCTTGTCAGTGGGTACTCAACACCAGAGGTGGAAAGAGTACTAAAATATTGTACTCAAGTAAAAGTACTATTACTTTAATGAATTTTTACTTAAGTATGAGTAAAATTACTAGTCTAAAAATCTACTCAAGTAAAAAGTAAAAAGGACCAGTGGATATAAATCTCACAATAGTTGTTTTTAATTAAAATATAATAGAAAAAACGTGTTGATACAGCATTTAAAACATTTAGGGATGTGTAATGTGTCATTTTAGTACAGACCATCCCATAAAACTTTTTCAAACTGTATAACTGAAGTTGGCATTAATTGTGGATTCTATAGACCAGCCTTCTTTTCATCACTAACAAATACCAAACAACAGTCATACTGCAAATCTCAAAACTCAAAACAAGTCAAGGTTACAGGTGTTGTGACTTTCACTAAATGACCCAAAGAAAACCTTCAAGATGTAAGACAAAAATTTGCCATTCTTTGACATCAGACTATGTTATCAAATAACAAAACATCAAACTCCAAACATGTTAAACTTTTAAAAATTGCCCTTCCCTCCCTACTCTATACCTAGATTACAGCTCCTTTATTTTAGCACCAGTTTATTTTCCATCGCAGAATTCACAGCAGCAGTTTCCTAGACACGATTTTTTAGCATTTTTTTTTACTCAGTAACGGATGTTATTTAAAATGTAGCGAATTACAATTCTTAATACAAAACATACTTAAGTAAAAGTAAAATTGCTGGTTGTAAAATCTACTTTAAAAAGTACAAGTACACAAAAAAACTACTCAATTACAGTAACGCGAGTAAATGTCATTTGATACTTTCCACCTCTGCTCAACACAGCTGCCTTTGGCATTTCACTTCACTCTAGTTGTCTGACCGTGACAGAACAGTTTTCACGAAATAGGCATTTCCATATAGATTTTTGTGGGGTGGTTCTACTGTTTTGTCTGAAAAAAGCTGTAAACCAGAAAAACCTTCATATGAAGACTATTTTCTGCTGAGTCTCCAGTTTTCTCACTCCCACTTTCTGCTAATATGTTTTATGTACACCAATGCAAATATTTGATCTTTTTATTGTCTCACATTCTTACCCCTGGAAACATTTTAGATTACATTTGACTCCTGGAATTCACTCCTGCTCACTCATCTCTTTTGCTGTTTAGTTCCAAAGACTCAACATGTGGTTTCTATTATATGCGTTTGTGCTGTCTGTCTGCTCTTTAGGAACTAAAACCAGCTGTCATTTTATGCAAATGCTACACCAGCTTGAGTCATTTACCTGAACTGGACATATTTTTAAACTGGAAGTGAAAAATGGGTGGAAGTTTAAATATAAAATAAATGCTTTAAATATTTTGCATATGGTTGCCTGGGTGAAACTGTAAACATGGACATTGTTCATGTTTAGCTAAAAAAACTTTTAGCTGACTTTTGCTTTCGGCTAAATTTGAGGTTCATACCTTGATTTTTTAGATACATGTCATCTCAGTGTTTGTGTTGCATCTGAAGTTATGCATGGAAAAGTATTTAACCTTTTTTATAATTAAAGTGCATACACTATATTAGGGCTGGGCGATATATCGAGATTTTATAAAATATCGATATATTTTCATACGCGATATAAGATAAGACAATATCGCGTATATCGATATACTGTAGATGTAACGTTCCAGTTAGATCCGACAGTTCGTCTTTCTCTTCTCCTAGTTTGTCTCTGCACATGTTCACCTGCCCCGCCTCTCTCCCTCACTGAACACAACTCCCCCCTCCCCACCGCTTCACCAGTAATTCCTACAGGCAGCGATAGCATGGAGACGGATAAAGACATGACAGAAGCTATCGAAGAGGAGCTGCTTACTAAAAAGAAAAATAATGACTCTTTTTGGAATAATTTGGAGATGGTTCGAATTCAAAGTGTCAGATGAGCAGCGGAATAATGTATTCTGTAGAGAATGCCGAAAACAAGTCCAGACAAAAGGTTCCAGCTCCGTGTACCTTCATTCATTTTTCACTTCAAATCCCAAAGTTAAAAAACAAGAAAACGAGTCGTTATTCGTTTTAAAAACCAACACAAGCGCATGCACACGCTGACATGCACGTATTTACTTCACATTAAGTGTTGAGAAAGTAATAATAACGTAACGGTGCGTCTCCTGTTGTTCTGACTCTTGTGTTTGTATATGTGATGTGCATGTGCTTGCTCTATCTGTAAAAAACAAACATTATGGGGATTTCTGTACTGGATGTTGTACGTGGTCGTGTTAGTTTATACTGGATGATCGCCCGACGTCCGACACGTCATTTATTTATTTATCTTCTATTATAGTATTTCTTGTTGTCGGCCAATAAACAACCAAACATTATTAAACTGCATGAACTAACTCTGCAGTAAACAAGGAGCAAACAGCAATTAAACAACAAATAAAGCTGTTAAATAATAATAAAGTGCATGAAGAAGAACGCGGATTAAAATGCATTAAATGTTGTAATAGTTACACAGTAACATGAACGATTAGTTATACCCAGAGCCGTAGATAGAGAGAGTTGCGACACTCCTTGATCTCGCCGCTACGCGGTCACGTGGTTCATGTAACCCTCAATAGTTCCAAACAAACTCGGCGCTGTCATGTTCTCAAATGGGACAGGCAGCAGTAAATGAAATATTAAACGGCAAATAATAAACATTTGTACAATTTCTGGGTATTTTCAACTGCGTTTACATTTACTGCATCTTACTGCAACCATAAAGTGGAAGATTGATGTTTATAATGATTTGTTAATAGGTCGTTCTTGTTAACACACAGTACATTATATTAGCATACATTACATAATGCGATATCATTAAGTAGTAGAGACAATATACAGTATAGACATTAAAGTTTTTTATGTTTTGTTTTTTGCATAAACTAATCTCCCTTCACTTTCCTGAGGATTCATAATAATAATCATTTTGGCTAAACACTAAGTCATGTGCTGGATTCATAAGGTTTACCTGCACTGAATGAACAGATTGATAAACACATTACCGTACCAAAAACATTATAGTGCAGGTACATGAAAAAGCATTCATTCATCTCTTATTTCATGAGTGATTAATAATTGATTCCTACATGTAATACATTAATGAATTCATTATGAATATATGCACTAGTTCATTTTGTCTAATGTAAGTGGTGGACAAGGTACACAAACCATGTAGTTGAGTTAAAGTAGAGATATCCAAGGTAACATATTACTCCAGTAAAAGTAGTAGTAAAAGTAAAAATACTCTTTACCTCCACTAAAGTACTAAACTAAATTTACCTTCAAATGTACTTAAGTATGAAAGTAAAAGTATAATGATTTATTGTGGTTCTAATGTTTTATGATCATTTCTGTAACAAGACTCTTGATTAATCAACTCATTTTAGGTGAAAAGACTCGTGTGTCATTAATTAAGCTTAACTGACTAAGCTAAATTGGGTTATACCTATTAATTAAGATAAACATGTAACATTTAGTGCTGAGCAAATGCTAAACAATAACAGTATTAAGTATATTAATGACATTAAATTCATAATTTTTTTAAAACAAAGCAACAAACAGCTAAAAATGTTTGATAAGTAGTGGAAATGAATGGGGCTCTATGGGATGTTTGGAACTATACAGAGCTCCACAACCCGGAAGCTGCGCAGAAAAAATGTCCCGCCCCCTTTCCAACGGTTCCCTATGGGAGTGTCGCCACTCTGTTCTCTCTACCGCTCTGGTTATACCTGTATTACAGAACTGAGTTCTATACAGGGTGGGGGGTTAATGAGGGGTTTACTTTAATGGGGTTTTACTTTTAATGTCACACAAGCTCAGCCGGAAACTGTCATTCCGACATCTTCCCTACACACTCGCTCCCTGCGCCCTATAGTACACTTAACATTCTTAAAGGGCCAGACAATATATTTGTAATTCACATTAGACGACAGGAGATGCCTTAGAAAACAACTTTTTTTTTTCTTAAAATACCTCTTCTTTTTTTTTTTTTTTAAGGAAAAATAATTCTTGTGTGAAGCTTCCCCAGCATGAATATTAATAAAAGTGCCTGTAAAAAAAATTGGAACATGTAGCTTTGTCTTTGTCTTTTTGTTATTACCTTATGGGATAAAAAAATATCGAGACATATATCGTATATCGCCATTCAGAAAAAAATATCGAGATATAATTTTTGATCCATATCGCCCAGCCCTACACTATATTGCCAAAAGTATTCACTCACCCATCCAGATCATTGAATTCAGGTGTTTCAATCACTTTCATGGCCACAGGTGTATAAAACCAAGCACCTAGGCATGGGTTGCTCTCAGGAGCTCAGTGAATTCCAGCGTGGTATTCATGAAATTTTCTCTCTACTAAAAATTCCACAGTCAACTGTCAGTGGTATTATAACAAAGTTGAAGCAATTGGAAATGACAGCAACTCAGCCACGAAGTGGTAGCCACGTAAAATGACAGAGCGGGGTCAGCGGATGCTGAGGCACATAGTGCGCAGAGGTCGCCAACTTTCTGCAGAGTCAATCGCTACAGACCTCCAAACTTCATGTGGCCTTCAGATTAGCTGAAGAACAGTGTGTAGAGAGCTTCATGGAATGGGTTTTTATGGCCGAGCAGCTACGCAATGCAAAGCGTCGGATGCAGTGGTGTAAAGCATGCCGACACTGGACTCTAGAGCAGTGGAGACGTGTTCTCTGGAGTGACGAATCACGCTTCTCCATCTGGCAATCCAATGGACGAGTCTGGGTTTGGCGGTTGCCAAGTGTAAAGTTTGGTGGAGAAGGGATTATGTTGTGGGGTCGTTTTTCAGGAGTTGGGCTCGGCCTCTTAGTTCCAGTGAAAGAAACTCTTAATGCTTCAGCATAGCAAGAGATTTTGGACAAGTTCATGCTCCAAACTTTGTGGGAACAGTTTGGGGATGGCCCCTTCCTGTTCCAACATGACTGCGCACCAGTGCACAAAGACGTGGATGAGTGAGTTTGGTGTGGAAGAACTTGACTGGCCTGCACAGAGTCCTGACCTCCACCCGATAGAACACCTTTGGGAGTAATTAGAGTGGAGACTGTGAGCCAGGCCTTCTCGTCCAACATCAGTGTCTTACCTCACAAACGCGCTTCTGGAAGAATGGTCAAAAATTCCCATAAACACACTTCTAAACCTTGTGGAAAGTCTTCCCACAAGAGTTAAAGCTGTTATAGCTGCAAAGGGTGGGCTGACATCATATTAAACTCTATGGATTAAGAATGAGACGTCACTCAAGTTCATACACGTGTGAAGGCAGACAAGTGAATACGTTTGGCAATATACTGTAGTGTATATCAATTTCAAATGTATAATATTATAAATATTAACATAAAAGTTGTTGTTTTGAAGGCATAAACTAAGATATGTTTAAGAAATCAAATCAACCAATCAGGGAAACCTATTCAGACAAAATGTATTATTATTAGTTCTTGTCTCATAGTCATTGTTAGCATTGTTGACTTATTTTACTTGGCTTACTGGTTTTAATTTCACAAGGCTATGAGGGTCCCTTTAATGGGCTCATAAGTTTAAAATGAATAAATTTTCAAACACATTCAAGTTAGGAGAGTTGTACATAACATGAGTGTACAAACAAAAATGGTTACAGTGTTGTGTTTAGGTCACTTTACAACTATTTGACTACTGGTTACTGTACTACATTTTTATTTATAGCCTGAGAGCACAATGTAAATTCTTGTGTAGCTCATCCGTCCACTGGCGGTTTGTGGTTTCAGAAATGTTTAAGCAATAGCTCCATAGCTTTTTCCATTTAAGAGATGTTTGATGGTGAGTTCACATTCAACAGTTAAGTCCTCTAAATGTTAAAAAGTATTCAAAAAGTGGTATTGCACATGTAAAAAGTAACAGTGGTATTGCACATGTAAAAAGTAACAGTGGTATTGCACATGTAAAAAGTAACAGTGGTATTGCACATGTAAAAAGTAACAGTGGTATTGCACATGTAAAGTAACAGTGGTATTACACATGTAAAAAGTAACAGTGGTATTACACATGTAAAAAATAACAGTGCTATTGCACATGTAAAAAGTAAAAAGTAACAGTGCTGTTGCACATGTAAAAAGTAACAGTGCTATTGCACATGTAAAAAGAAACAGTGGTATTACACATGTAAAAAGTAACAGTGGTATTGCACATGTAAAAAGTAACAGTGGTATTACACATGTAAAAAGTAACAGTGGTATTGCACATGTAAAAAGTAACAGTGCTATTGCACATGTAAAAAGTAACAGTGGTATTGCACATGTAAAAAGTAACAGTGGTATTACACATGTAAAAAGTAACAGTGGTATTGCACATGTAAAAAGTAACAGTGGTATTACACATGTAAAAAGTAACAGTGGTATTGCACATGTAAAAAGTAACAGTGGTATTACACATGTAAAAAGTAACAGTGGTATTGCACATGTAAAAAGTAACAGTGCTATTGCACATGTAAAAAGTAACAGTGGTATTACACATGTAAAAAGTAACAGTGGTATTGCACATGTAAAAAGTAACAGTGGTATTGCACATGTAAAAAGTAACAGTGGTATTACACATGTAAAAAGTAACAGTGCTATTGCACATGTAAAAAGTAACAGTGGTATTGCACATGTAAAAAGTAACAGTGGTATTGCACATGTAAAAAGTAACAGTGGTATTGCACATGTAAAAAGTAACAGTGGTATTGCACATGTAAAAAGTAACAGTGGTATTGCACATGTAAAAAGTAACAGTGGTATTACACATGTAAAAAGTAACAGTGGTATTGCACATGTAAAAAGTAACAGTGGTATTGCACATGTAAAAAGTAACAGTGGTATTGCACATGTAAAGTAACAGTGGTATTACACATGTAAAAAGTAACAGTGGTATTACACATGTAAAAAATAACAGTGCTATTGCACATGTAAAAAGTAAAAAGTAACAGTGCTATTGCACATGTAAAAAGTAAAAAGTAACAGTGCTGTTGCACATGTAAAAAGTAACAGTGCTATTGCACATGTAAAAAGTAACAGTGGTATTGCACATGTAAAAAGTAACAGTGCTATTGCACATGTAAAAAGTAACAGTGGTATTGCACATGTAAAGTAACAGTGGTATTACACATGTAAAAAGTAACAGTGGTATTACACATGTAAAAAATAACAGTGCTATTGCACATGTAAAAAGTAAAAAGTAACAGTGCTATTGCACATGTAAAAAGTAAAAAGTAACAGTGCTGTTGCACATGTAAAAAGTAACAGTGCTATTGCACATGTAAAAAGTAACAGTGCTGTTGCACATGTAAAAAGTAACAGTGCTATTGCACATGTAAAAAGTAACAGTGGTATTGCACATGTAAAAAGTAACAGTGGTATTACACATGTAAAAAGTAACAGTGGTATTGCACATGTAAAAAGTAACAGTGCTATTGCACATGTAAAAAGTAACAGTGGTATTACACATGTAAAAAGTAACAGTGGTATTGCACATGTAAAAAGTAACAGTGGTATTACACATGTAAAAAGTAACAGTGGTATTGCACATGTAAAAAGTAACAGTGCTATTGCACATGTAAAAAGTAACAGTGGTATCGCATATTTGTAAAAACGTATTGCACTTGTATCTAAAACGTTTACCAATAATACTACTAAGCCGCTCAGGTGGCGCAGCAGTAAAAACACACGCTGCAACCGGAGCTGCATCTTACCGGCCGAAGCTGAGCGGCTATATGAACAACGATTGGCCTGTTGTTCAGATGGGCAGGACTAAGGTCGGAAGTAGGTCTCTCTTTGTCAGAATGGTGCAGTTATGACCTCTGCTGGCTGATTGGAGACGCCTACACAGAGATGAGGAAGGAGTGCTCTTAGGGTGTGTCTCCGCACACAACGCTAGGTGGCGCAACACTCGTCAATGTGTGGGTGGCAAGATGCATACGGCTTGCTGCTCATGTGTCGGAGGGGATGTGGGTTAGCTTCGAACTCCTCGGTCAGGGCAGGGATTGGCAGAGGCAGAGAGGATGCGTGATGCAAATTGGGCCATTGGACGCGCTAAAGGGGGAGAAAATGCATTAAAAAAACAAAAACAATAATACTACTAACAGAAACTGTTTTACTTTATGAAAGTGTTATACTTATGTTGTACAGTTGTAGTTAGTACTTGTGTTAAAGTGATGGTGAAGTAAGGGGGGTAAGAGGGCAGTATTTGTTCAGTTCGGCAATGGCACTAGGGAAAAACTGTTTTCAGTCTAGAGGGGCTTATCCTTAAAACCCTATAATGCCTTCCAGGTGGAGAGTTTTTGTTTGTTTGTTTGTTTATTAGGATTGTAACGTCATGTTTTACACTCTTTGGTTACATTCATGACTGACACGGTAGTTACTCATTACAGGTTATATCGAACACAGTCTCCAATTCACCTCACCTTCATGTCTTTGGACTGTGGGAGGAAACCGGAGCACCCGGAGGAAACCCATGCTGACACAGGGAGAACATGCAAACTCCTCACAGAAAGGACCCGGACCGCCCCACCTGGGAATCTTCCCCCACCAGGACCTTCTTGCTGTGAGGCGACAGTGCTACCCACTGGGCCACCGTGCTGCCCTCCAGGTGGAGAGATTGTGTCCAGGGTGAATGGCATCTTACAGAATCCCTCTGACTCTGTTTAGGCAGCGAGTTCTGAAGATGTCCTCCAGTGTAGACTGGGACAGACCAGTTCTTTTCGAGCATTGTCTTTTATGTCTGCTTGTTTAACCAGCAAAATACTGTATAATGACTGCAAATTGCTTCTGGGCGTATCTAAAAGCATTCTTTGGCTTTGTACAAACAAAATTTCATCTACATGAGGGAAATACACAGGAAGTATTTTTATCATGGTGAATCATTTTTCCTATTGATTAAGATCTTGAGCTATTTACACCACTTTTAACTTTTGATTCTAAAAGTTTCCAAATTGCAGAGTTACCATAAAGGCAGTAGTGAAACTCACAGCCTACAGTTTTTGTTAAGAATGAGTCATAGAATTGCACTTTCATTTTATCGTGTTTTTGTGAATGTAAAGTGTCCTTCAATCATCTATTGTTGACTCATTGACTATTGTTTGCTTGGCGATCGAAACTCAGCTCTCAATCGCTATGTGTGAACTACTCAACAACTTGATCCGAAGAGAGATATCTAGCTTGTCAAATATCTGGATCTGAGTTGCCCGACTGGCAATGAGTGCTATGTCGAACAGCCAATGAGAACGCAAGATACAGTGTAAGGGGAAACACAGGGGAGGAGTTGTAAAAACGTGGGACAGGGGCATAATATAGTTTATATCAGAATACATCAGCATACACAAGTTTTACAGTATTTCTGACCTTATCATTCTCTACAAAACATAACACCAACACTGCATTGCAAAAATATTTATTAACATCCAACTCACTATAGAACAATCCCTGCTGTTCCTATTTTTTCTCCTTGATTTTACGCTGCACATCAGCGCACAAACTTTGATCGCTCGCTACTCGCTAAGTCATGTAGTGTGAACTTGGCATAACTTGTGCAGTTGTGTCTGCAATTAGTTCAACTTTCATTTTCATATATTCTCCCTGTTATTGTGCCTTTCTTTGCATGTTCCATATTTAGTAATATTGCAGTTACAAAAAGGGAACTAAGCATATGCCTTTGTCCATAGTTCCTTATGAACCCTTATCTATAGTTATATATTAAATTTAACTAAATAAATAGTGTGTGAGGCAGTAATCATGGTTTACTATCTCTAGTTATACCCATAAATAAGAATAAATAATGAAAAAGCACTTTTAAGAGTTTTTACTATTCAGTACAGTTAAAATAACCCCAATTCAAAACAGAATTTGACCTTTTGTAAACTCATTGTTATTTTTTGTAATATCATATTACACACAAACCCTAGATTGGAAAGATTGTAGGGCACTGTATAGAACAGCTACTATGTTACGTTATATGTTTTACCTCATTTATCGTATGTCTGTTTGTAGATCTGTTCAACACAAATATGTTTGCAATCACATGGTTACAGCAACATTTCAGTTTGTTGGGTTTTGCTTTGGAACGTGCTCTGGGTTATATTGTACTTCAGTGGGTAATTCATCAACGTTAGCAATAACACTATGTCTTTTTTAGCAGTGTTTACTAATATTTATACATATAGTTTCTAATAGGAAAATCAGTCTTACCAGGTTTAAACTTTATAGCTTAACTACAATCAACTGAGATGGAAATAAACAGCACAGATTTTGACTGTTTTGAATGTGAATGAAATCTAACTTGTGTCCACCTGTGAATAATGCCAGCTCATGTAATGTATTAGCCATTTATTAGCAAGCCAGTCTGCTGTTGGTGATGAGGGTGAGTTTTCACATACACTGATCAGCCATAACAATAAAACCACCTCTACAATTCTACAATTACTGACTGTAGTCCATCTGTTTCTCATGTTATGTTAACCCACTTTCATGCTGTTCTTTAATGGTCAGGACCCCCACAGGACCACCACAGAGCAGGTATTATTTAGGTGGTGGATCAATCTCAGCACTGCAGTGACACTGACATGGTGGTGGTGTGTTAGTGTGTGTTGTGCTAGTATGAGTGGATTAGTAACAGCAGCGCTGCTGGAGTTTTTAAATACCGTGTCCACTCACTGTCCACTCTATTAGACACTCCTACCTTGTTGGTCCACCTTGTAGATGTAAAGTCAGAGACGATCGCTCATTTATTGCTGCTGTTTGAGTTGGTCATCTTCTAGACCTTCATCAGTGGTCCCAGGATGCTGCCCACGGGGCGCTGTTGGCATGATATATTTTTGGTTGGTGGACTATTCTCAGTCCAGCAGTGACAGTGAGGTGTTTAAAAACTCCAGCAGCGCTGCTGTGTCTTATCCACTCATACCAGCACAACACACACTAACACACCACCACCATGTCAGTGTCACTGCAGTGCTGAGATTGATCCACCACCTAAATAATACCTGCTCTGTGGTGGTCCTGTGGGGGTCCTGACCATTGAAGGACAGCATGAAAGGGGGCTAACAAAGCATGCAGAGAAACAGATGGACTACAGTCAGTAACTGTAGAACTACAAAGTTACCTGATACACCACCATACCATTCCTCTTTACATGTGAATCACTTTGAATGTATGATCAATAGGTTTTTTAGTTACTGTCATGTAATCTCCTCAGTATATCTGGGGTGGCACGGTTGCTCAGTGGGTAGCACTGTCACCTCACAGCAAGAAGGTCCTGGGTACAATCCCCAGGTGGGGTGGTCCGGGTAATTTCTGTGTGGAGTTTGCATGTTCTCTCCGTGTCTGGCTGGGTTTCTTTCGGGAGCTCCCGAAGTTTCCTCTCACAGTCCAAAGATGAACTGATGAATCTTGTTTAACGATTAACTACCGTTTCTGTCACGAATGTAACCAAAGTGTGTAAAACATGACAATAAAATCCTAAAAAATAAATAGATAATAAATTTCAGTATATCTTACGTTAGAAGCTATTCCAGTATTGCATTTTTATTTAAAAGAATATGCTTCTAATGTTTCTAATATCAATGAACTATATGCTAATTGTATTTCTTACACTTTTTACCCCTCTTTTCCACCAGACTGTAGGTTTACCTGCCATTACCGCTGCAGAGCTCTCATTAAACTGAACTGTAGTCAGGACAACGTCTCCACCTCCGACCAGTCCAGTGAAGTTCAGGAAAGCATTGAAACTGACACCAATGTGGTAAGAGCAAGATTTCAGGGTTACCATGTTTACATATTTTCTTTTTTGGACCAACATTGCTGAGATCAGAGGTTTTAATCATCAGGAATTAATCAAAAAATTTAATGATTTGTTTTCTGTTTTCGATATGTGGCAGCAGCACAGTGCATACACTCATACAACATGGGTTAGGAGCTTCAGGCAATGGTAACTCGAATACTGTAGTATGCAGAAAAGCATCTCAAACTGCATAACATGTGGAGCCTTGAGGCAGACAGGCTACAATAGAGAGAGAAAGAATACCTCATTGGGTTTCATTCCTGTCAGCCAACGACAGAAATTCAAGTCTACAGTAGGCATGGAGAACCTGGACCGTTTATAAGTTGGAATTTTTCTTTAATTTATATACTCTGCCTTAGCCCTCCAAAAGCACTGCGAATCTATACATTTTAATTCATCAGCAGCCAGTTTGCGCCATTTTTGCATTTTTCCTTTTGTAACCTACACTGTTTGTGAAGATGAGTGTGCAAACAATCACAAAGAAACCAAAAACGGTTCAATTCAGCCAGAACTGCAAAGACGGCTGTTTCGTTCATACGTGGAAGAAGCTGACAGAGAATATTCAGATCTCATGTTACATACAGAAATTTTAACCCTACAATGTGACATTCATATGAAGTCAAGGGCCTCTGTTGGTCCACCCTTACTGATGAACACTTGGAAGCCTGCTTGAGAATTGGCATCAGCAGCTATTGTCCAGACTACATAAACCTGCCTGACACCATTCAGTGCAAATCTTCAGAATAATGTTAGAGTGATTTCTCAGTCGCTTGCCTTGTAATGCTGAATATCAATATAGATAATTGAAGCGCATTTGAAAAAAGCTTCAAAGCTTTTTTGAAAAATGATGAGGCAAAACTTTTTAACGAAAGTATGGGCACCCCTGATCTAAACCAATGGGAAATTCATTGATGGTAACAACACAGGTATAATTTGCACTTAAATATTATTTCATTCATTTATCTAATATCTATTATCAAATATATATAAGTTCACATATACAGAGGATTTAAGTGGTGACAATACTTTGCCCTTCATTGCATGTTCTTATAAATACATATTTTTAGTCAAAATACATTATAAGATTTCTTTATTGATCCCCAAGGGGGAAATTCGAATATACTGTATATATATATATATATCCAAAGAAAAAAAATCTTACATGAATATTTCACACATTAAAACAAAAGTATAAATTAATGAAAATAGAAAATACTGATTTGGTGGTAAAACATGAACAAATATGGCATGTGTTATATGTTAATAAAATAAAAAAGTTATTTTTTTGGTAAACAATGTTTGTTATCTGTTTGTCATGTTAAAAACTGTGTTTTTGGAGTTGTAATGGGAATTACATTTTGCTATGCCACTTGGCAAATATTCTATTTAAGCTTAGTTGTAGCCAGCCCCGGTTCTGGACTGCTTTGCTGGGGGGGGCAGTAAAACCTAATGAGGGGGCATGTTGATAGTCATGTTTTTGAAGCCAGAAATATATTCAAGGCTTGATTTGTGCATGAATGATGACAGCCAAGCTATTGATACTGGCTTAAAGTGATGTATGAGGTAAAGAAATAAAAATGCATGTTTTCGAACTTAAACTTAAAACCCAATGATTAAAAAATACATGTTGATTATGTAAATGGAGAAAAAAGATTATCTAATTGTATTTCATTTTAATACGCCCCCTTAATTAAATTGCCATTACTAATAGAACAACTCTATTTCTTGAAAGGCTTTAATACAAATTTAAGTCAAAGCTGACAAATGTACCTACACACAGACTGAGAATATTCAAACGTGGAAATAGGAATGAGTGAGAATATTTATATTATTGGGAAATTAAAATATAAAGAAAACAAAAGAATACTAATTCTGTAAAAAAAAAGTGTTTACCAGTATACCTGCCTCTCGCTCACACTAACAGAACATTAGCCGATTTTTTATATGACTCAAAGAGCCAATCAGGAATAAGCAAGGAAATATCTTCACACTGTAAAACAAAATGCATTTTTGTGATTGGTTCAGAGATAATTTTAAAAATAGCCGGTTGCTTGCATTGTGCTTGGGGGGGCAAAGACACAATTTGGGGGGGCAATGCCCACCTCAGCCCCCCCCTAGCGCCGGCCCTGGTTGTAGCCACTATTAAGTCTTTACTTTAAAGCATGTAAATGTTATTTTGACACAATAAAAAAAAAATTTGAACTAATGTTATTTTTATTATTAAGTTAAGACGGTGAAAAAAGCCCCCAATTGAAGAATCAACCATATATAGAAGCAGATATACAGAATGAAAGTGAATTAAACAGCAACAAATGTGAAATGACTAAATACAGTACTTGTTTCCTCCCACGGACTCTCCCTATGTAGGGCACTAAGTGTCCAGCAGAGGCGGATTGTGTTTCAGCCTGTGGAAAATGGCGCGTTGGTAGAAATAACGTCATCGTCGAGTTGGAACTTCCTGTTTACAGCCAATCACGGCTCGCTTTAGCGCGGGTTGTATATTTTCTAATCGTAACGGCAGGGTGGAGCATTTCCGTTCCGAGGAGAGAGAGAAAGAGAGAGAGAGAGAGAGAGAGAGAGAAACGTGGTCTTATACTTCACTTTTAAACCCGGTTATACACTTACACAGAGACGCTTATAGGTTAATGCTTATTAAAGTTCAATAAACTGTACTGTAGTCGCACTATAGACTCGTTTGTGTAGAGAACTTTGCTGGTTTGAACTTGTTGGTGAGACTTTTGAAGTTTGAGAGAGCGCGTGTGTGAGGAGTGAATCCTGTCCTGTACAGAAGTGAGTTGTTTGGAGATAGACTGATAGATCAGACGGTGTAAAGATGAGCGCAGTGAGCTGTACAGATCAAACTCCAGCTTTTGAAAAGACATGGGGCAGTTCCACCAGCAGCGGTTACTGCAGTGAGGAAGAGTCCGACCCTGAATTCGAGCAGTACTTCACCGCCCGAACCTCCTTCTTTCGCAAACCCACCAAAAAGAAGGTGAGAAACATCTGTGCAGTAATGTCAGTACACATCTGTTGTTCTTGCTCTGTCCAGGATTTGCTTCAAATATTAGATACATTATTCCTTATCCATATTATTATTGCTTGCACGTATAGATTATAATTAATTCCAAAAGTTTGCATCACTCGTGGGTTTGAATATAATGAATAGAATGCCTTTATCTGTCATATACATATTCATGTGCACAATACAATAACACTCTTTCTGTATATCCCAGCTTGTTTGGGTCAGCCATTGAACAGCTCTCCTAGAGACAGGGTTAAGGACCTTGCTCAAGGGCCCAACAGTGTGTTGTTCACCCCACTGTTGGTTCAGTGACATCATAGTGTTTGTATCAAATGTACATGGATATTATAGACCTCTTAGTTTGAGTTCTCCCTGCATAATAAGACTGGCTGCATGGTAGAGCTGGGATTTAAACTCTCAGCCTTTCGATTGATAGCCCAGAGCTCTACCCACTAGGCTGCCTGTTGCATGTCAGATGCATGTTTTTCCTTTCCAACATTATAAACATAAGAAGAAAAACTGTTTTACTGTTGCACTCTTATAATCACGTTTGTCTATTCTTAATATACTGTCATTTTATTATAATGCCAGAACTTTAATAAAAATGCATTATCCCCCTTTGATCTACAACCATCAGACAGGAAAATTCATGTACAAATGTACATGAATATTATAGAAGAAGAACAAGAAGAATGCCATTATTTGTCATATATACATATTCATGTGTACAGTACAATAACTCATTTTCTGTATATCCCAGCTTGTTTGGAAGCTGGGGTCAGAGTGCAGGACCAGCCTTTGTACAGCTCCCTTGGAGTAGACAGGGTTAAGGACCTTGCTCAAGGGCCCAACAGTTACTGCATGGCAGAGCTGTGAATCGAACTCTCAACCTTTCAATTGATAGCCCAAAGCTCTACCCACTAGGCTACCAGTTAAATGCATGTTTTTCTTTCTAACATTATGGACATAATAAATTCTTCTGTTGTACTATGGGACTCTTACAGCTTACAGTCAGGTTTATCTATTTATAATATAGTGTCATTATTATATTGCCAAAAAAAATGCATTATCCCCCCATGACCTGGAGACATCAGCCAGGAAAACTGGATCAGTGACATCATGGTGTCTGTATCAAATGTACATAGATATTATATTCTCCCCCCCCCCCCTATAAGAAAACCTATGTAACATGCCATATCAAGAAAAATCCCCCAAGCACTGATGAATGTCATATTTACAACAAAAAGAATTGAAATACTGCACTCAGGTGGTGCAGTGGTACATTCCACTAGCTCACTATCACTGGGATCCAGGGTCGAATCCCCAGCGGTGCAATTAGCCAGTTCGGTGTCTACATATAGACATGATTGGCTATGACTGGGCCCAAGGGCTTGCAATGGAGTGTTGATCTGTCTCAAGAGAAAAGAGTGAAGGAAAAACCTGTGGTTCTCAAAAAAATTTAATGTGCTGACATTTGATTTTTTGGAACTGTTTCATGATCTAACGATCTCATCATTTTTCATTTTTACTTGCATTGCCTATTTTTGTCTACTGTTAACCAGATTCATTATTAAAACAAGCAGAGGTTGAACTAGTAGGCCTTCACAAGTTTTGTATTTAGAGGATTGGTGCTTGGGGGTTTAGTTAATGAAAGTGTTATGAGCTGAATAATATGGTTAGCATTAGCCTCACTTAATAAAAATAATAATGATGGAGTTTTCTCACTGGCACAATGTGTACCTTAGCAAATATGTCTTATGTGCCTCGCCAGTCATGGATTATAGACGCTTCTGTTTCCTGCTGAAACAATTCAAGCCATTAGATTGTGTTGCAAGTGCAGTGTGACTATCACTGGAAAATTATACATACACATACCTTAAATTTCTTTAGATTTGGTGCAACATTGGATTTGAGCCATTTGGCTGCCAGACAAGTTGAGTACACCTGTACAGCTGAAGTCTTTTTCTGTAGTTGATTTACTAGTGCAGCCTGTAGTCATGGTAAATTTTGGAATCCATGCTGGATGATTAAGTCAAGTGCAATGCAATTTTTACTATAAACAATATGTATTGCAAAATTTATGATGAAGAG
This sequence comes from Trichomycterus rosablanca, assembly GCF_030014385.1. Taxonomy (NCBI): domain Eukaryota; kingdom Metazoa; phylum Chordata; class Actinopteri; order Siluriformes; family Trichomycteridae; genus Trichomycterus; species Trichomycterus rosablanca. Next base: position 40,997,823 of record NC_085993.1, on the reverse strand, counting down.
GGCTTGAATACAATCAGATCATATTGTACAGCCCTATATGTAACTAGTAAACATCCTTATAATGTGAACAGGATACACCAGAGTAAGCAGGAAGGCCTGCAGGCGTGTTTCGGGGGAGGAAGAAGGGAGTTGATTCACTTGCATGGTTGTTAAGCCTGGTTACTTTGTCATGCATGACACACTAACCCCCCCTCCCCGTTTCCTGTCCAAGAAACCTGGGTGAGAAAATAAAGCTGCCAATTTTGGCTTGTTGCATTTATCTACGCTCGCTTAAGACCCCTGGTCCACATAGCTCAGTCTCTTTGATCATGATCTAATCTGACTGTTAAACAGCCCCCTTTCTTTCCCATTTCTGCAAACTCAGCAAGTAATTAAGCTTTATGACTGATCTAATAACTGTAAGCAGTGTGAGGTTAATGAATGAACAGGGGGGCATTGGAGGGTGTAAACAGTTGGTCAGGAGGGTTGGTCCTCATTTTGCCATGTCATTAGTTAAGGTCTTAGGGATACATGCTGTCTATTTAAGATGAATAGGTCTTTTGTTTTTTCTAACTGAGGTTTTAAATGGGTGAGCAGTATCATGAGTGTGTTTAATCTCTCACTCTTTTTTTGAGAGCAGATGTTTTAATTGTTTTTCATTGTAAATCCCAGCAGAGTAAGAATTTTACACTGAAAACATATTTAAGCGTGTTTTAAATGTTTTGATGTACATATAATAAGCAGCAACTGGAAAGAAGTGTCATGTTTTCAGTGAAGGAAAATATACTAATACACCAACAAGAACAACGAAAAGAAGTGTTACACCATCTGACACCCACATGTGAACAAGGCGCACAGGGGAATCTTTCTTTCCATGGGGGAAGGTGGGGGAGGATGTGACTATTTTTGCTCTGACTCAAAAGCCAGAGCATGACAGACAGCTGCAACAATCCACATACTGTTGTTCTTAGTAAAAGTAGGATGTACCAGAGTATGCGGTATGCAATTGGCTGACAGTGATATCATTGTGACCTTTTGAATTCAGGAGGAAGTGCTGAGGGTCTGATGCAACTTTGCTAACAAGTGGGCTTGTTTTACTTCATTCCAAGTAAAACACAGAATAGTACATGTTTTCTAAAGCTTTACAAGAAGAGAACGAATATGGGGCTTAAAAATAATGCATATAATATTACCTTGTAATAGCCAAGTATCAGAAAGGCTGTCTGAAATGAGATTTTTGTTTGGTCACAGTCAGTATCTAGTGGTAGTTTGGGGAGTTCCAGTTTTATCTTGACCAATAATGAAACCTATGGTTTTTATAACAGGGTAGTTCATGAGAAATACAAGTTCATATGTGGTGTGTTTGAGAACATGTGGGAGAGACTAAAGGGCTTTTTGTATTAATAGTGTGTTGTGGTTTAGATAAGTGTTCATATTCAGTAATTGCAGTACAAAAGTCATAATTACGCATTTCAAATGTATTAAAAAGAGACTTAAAGATTCAGGGACTGGTGTATACGGTTAAATTTGACACTTACAGCCACACAAGTCTAATTACATCAGTGTATTAGATGGTAGTTCCCAAAATCCATTTGGCTTTTTGCTGGTTTATCATGTTACCTACCTTACAAGCAGACTTGACAGCAAAGCAAGCCGTAACGTCCCCACTCCAACAATGCCCCTACTCGACATCCGATCTTAGAACAATTATTAAAGCATACAAAAGCATGGGAAACTCTACAAGATCCACCCTACTCATTAAGAGGGCCGGCTCTGTCCTGGGAAGCCCCTTAGACCCAGTTCAGGTGGTGGGAGACAGGAGGATGTTAGCCAAGCTGGCATCCATGCTGGAGAATGACTCCCACCTCATGCATGAGACTCTGGCAGCACTGGGCAGCTCCTTCAGCGACAGGCTGCTTCACCCCAAATGTGTGAAGAAGCGGTAACGCAGGTCCTTCCTTCCTGCTGCTGTTAGACAGATCACGTACACACACTTTAAACTAATCACAACAATGTGCAGCATTCTTCATTTTTACCATGTGCAGTTTTAGAGTTAGTGTGCAATTATTTGTACATTTTTTTCCAGAGTTTTTTTTACTTTTCTTATTGATAATGGTCTATATTGTTATACATTTGTACTGTTTTTGTCTATTTTTTTTGTACTGAGTGAGTACTTTGCTGCTGCAACACTGCGAATTTCCCGACTGTGGGACTAATGAAGAATTATCTTATCTTATCTCTTATCTTATCTACCATAAAAACGGATAGAGCTATATACCCCAAAAGACGACCCACCACTTTGACGTTTAAAGACAATATTAGCTAGCCATGATAATAGCTATAGCACCCTACATGGCATTAAGAATTAAACAAACCTACTCTACAAATACATTGCTGAGAATATAAATGGCTAAGCAGTAACTTAGTGCATTTTAGTTATGACTTACAGTCTGAGAATTATCCCTGTTTTGTAAATGAAATTGAACTTCTCTAATTTAATTTTTGACCAAATTCTTAGTTTCCACACCCAGTGTAAATACAATCGAACATAATACACTTCTATATTTAGTGCTTCATGTATTTTTGAACTCGTTTTGTTGCAACTAAGCCCAACTCAGTTCTAGCCCACTACTGCTGAGATCTGAAGTTCAAATCTGAGGTGTGCTATTACACTCTGGCCATTGAGAGGTGCACTCTAAATGCTGGTCCCAAGCCTGGATAAAAGTAAGGAGGTATACGTCAGAGGGGCATCTGGTGACCCTAAACATATGGGATCAGCCGAAAGAAAGAAATATAGTATTTAAATATATTTTTTAAATGTAGAATAAATTTACAGGTTTGATGCTACTAAAACAACACAAGCTTTACTTGCATAAAAAGGTTGATGCACAGTGCATTACGATGTATTCAAAAAATTATATATTTATTATTTACACAATTGTGACACATGTGACTCATCGTGTGACTCTCACGCCACCCTCATCTGGACTTCCTTTGCTTGAAGGAAGTCGAATGTAACTGATTATATTTCTAGTAAAAATGAGCGTGTAATCCGCTTCCAATGAACCTTGACTTGTTTATAAAAAAATAATGGACTTGTTCAACCATCTGCAGTAAATTATAAACAGAAACGGTGATTGTATTGCCTTTATTTCTGTCAGGATGAAGTCACTGAGGCGAAGAAACCAGAGCTGTCAGTCACAGAGATTCAGCAGAAGATAAAGGAGTATAATGCTCAGATAAACAGCAACCTCTTCATGTCATTGGTAAGAAGCACAAAACACAAAATAAATATTTATTTACTTATTGTTGCTGCTGGATGGTCTTATAATTCTTATACATTTATGTTCTACACAGAACAAAGATGGCACCTACACTGGTTTCATCAAGGTTCACCTGAAGCTGGTACGACCCGTCTCTGTCCCACCTACACGCAAGGGTACTGTGTCCAAGGAAACAGCCAATGGAAAAAGAGGAGGTGCAGTGAAAAGGCGCACGTCCTTTTACCTTCCCAAGGACACGGCCAAACATCTGCATATTAGCTCCCGAACCCGTGCCCAGGAAGTGATCCAGGCCTTGCTGAAGAAGTTTACAGTCATCGACAATCCTGCCAAGTTTGCACTGTTTGAGCGCACCGAGCGCCACGACCAAGGTGTGTCCATGTTTTTATGTGTCCAACCAATAGCGTAACTCGTTTTTGCAGGGTTTTGCTTTGGCTCAGGTTGTAGTTATACACCGATCAGCCATAACATTAAAACCACCTCCTTGTTTCTACACTTATTGTCCGTTTTATCAGCTCCACTTACCATATAGAAGCACTTTGTAGTTCTACAATTACTGACTGTAGTCCATCTGTTTCTCTACATACCTTTTTACCTGCTTTCACCCTGTTCTTCAGTGGTCAGGGCCCCCACAGGACCACTACAGAGTAGGTATTATTTGGGTGGTGGATCATTCTGAGCACTGCAGTGACACTGACATGGTGGTGGTGTGTTAGTGTGTGTTGTGCTGGTATGAGTGGATCAGACACAGCAGCGCTGTTGGAGTGTTTTTTATTTTTTTAATTTATTTTTTTAAACCATGTCCACTCACTGTCCACTCTATTAGACACTCCTACCTAGTTAGTCCACCTTATAGATGTAAAGTCAGAGACGATCGCTCATGTATTGCTGCTGTTTGAGTTGGGCATCTTCTAGACCTTCATCAGTGGTCACAGGACGCTGCCCATGGGGCGCTGTTATCTGGATATATTTTTGGTTGGTGGACTTTTCTCAGTCCAGCAGTGACGGTGAGGTGTTTAAAAACTCCAGCAGCATTGCTGTGTCTGATCCACTCATACCAGCTCAACACACACTAACACACCATCACCATGTCAGTGTCACTGCAGTGCTGAGAATGATCCACCACCCAAATAATACCTACTCTGTAGTGGTCCTGTGGGGGTCCTGACCATTGAAGAACAACATAAAAGGGGGCTAACAAAGCATGCAGAGAAACTGATGGACTACAGTCAGTAATTGTAGAACTACAAAGTGCTTCTATATGGTAAGTGGAGCTGGTAAAATTTACAGTGAGTGTAAAAACAAGGAGGTGGTTTTAATGTTATGACTGGTCGGTGTATGTTGGTCGGTACAGTGTATCGTCATGGTGACAAACAGGAATGGATGCTCCACATTACTTTTTCTACAATATGTGAACTGTGTTTCATCTTGGAAAAAGGTTTTATACATTAATATAAATAATTGACCTCAGTACTGAAGTACCTCAATACACGTGGTTATTATTTGCTAAATACCAAACTGTGCTTAATTGCATGCTACAGTAGATTTTGTGCATGTGTTTACTTATTGAGCCATACCACTTCTGGATGTTAAGGTGATTGATGACTTGGTAATCTGTGATCTCATCTGTGATCTCGCTTTCATAGTGTACCTGCGAAAACTGCCTGATGACGAGTGTCCACTGTACCTGCGCCTCTGTGCTGGTCCCAACGAGAAGGTGCTGAGCCTGGTACTGAAGGAGAATGAGACGGGGGAAGTCAATGTGAGTCCTAAATGTGATTACACTATTCAAATGAACCCTGAACTTAAAAACAGGATTTGTGAATTATAAACTACTCCTGAATTCATTACACAATATAAAATAATGACTTTTTAGAGACCACTGATCTTTACAGATATGAGCCCTGTCGCCTCACGGCAGGAATGTCCTGAGTTCGATTCCTAGGTGGAGCAGTCCAGGTCCTTTCTGTGTGGAGTTTGCATGTTCTCCCTGTGTCTGCTCTGGTTTCCTCCCACAGTCCAAACACATACAAGTGAGGTGAATTGGAGATACAAAATTGTCCATGACTGTTTGACATTAAAAGACTTAAACTGATGAATCTTGTGTAACCAGTAATTACCTGTCCTGTCATGAATGTAACCAAAGTGTTTAAAAGATGACATTAAAATCCTAAAAAAAATTAATAAATATAAATTGTATCCTATAAACCAGCAGGCTGGTTTGTTTGCAGTGGAATAGCAGGGTTGCTAGGAACTGGTCTGTTTGCTGGATTTTATCTAACATTGGCTTTGATTGCTATCAACTAAATCACTAAAATTGTAAGCATGAGAGACCGGTTTAAACAGGACAGGGTTGTGGTGGGTCTGGTTTTCCCTGAATCATTAGACACAGTGCAGTAACACACCTTGGACAAAACACCAGTCCTTTACAAGGACTCGGTGTAGTCCAGGGTTTCTCACACCCTGGGTCATGACTTTATTATGAAAATATTAACTAATTTTAAAAGTTACATAAAAAAAGAAATAAATGTGTACAGAAACACCCTCTTGTTGAGGCCTTATAGCTTGTAAACCACAGTGGGACCAGATTTGGCACCATTTTTATTAATTAATTGTATTTCTTTTGAGATTTGTAGATACAATGTTTTGTCAAGTATTGTTCTACAAAGTGTCACATTAAAAAACGTGGGAACGTCCTGAGCACAAAATTCTACCACACATACACAAATAATGAAATGTTTATCATTGACACTTATTGTCTTTTTCCACAGTGGGATGCCTTCTCTATGCCCGAGCTGCAGAATTTTCTGCGCATCCTGGAGCGTGAGGAAAAGGAACACGTGAAGCAGATCGTACAACGTTACGCCGCCGCTCGAGACCGTCTTCAGCAGGCTCTGGTCACCTCCAACCCTGGCTGAGTGGTTCTCTAAGCCCACGTTACTGAAGAACGGCCACCAGAGGGCCTGAGACTACACCGCGTCCGACCATAGCCGCACCAGTATGATTACAGCGAGCGAGTGAGAGAGAGTGAAAGAGTGCGAACGAGTGTGCAAACGCGTGAACGCAACCAGATGTGCGTACGTGAAAAGAATGAGTCATGGCTGAGAGCGAGCGAGAGAGAACTTAAAAATGGACGAGTGAAAATAGAACACCTTGTCACGAGTGGTGTGTGAATGAATGAGTGAGTGCAGAGTTCACTGGAGACTGCACCAAACTCTTCTGACTTTACTGCCTGTAAAGTTTCAAATCTTATTTTTCCTTCTATTTTTTACTCTATAGAATTGTTACATATCTAACTTACCACATTTTCTAGCTTGGGTAAGGATTTACTATTGGAGTTAACAATCTCAGGGGCTTCGTTTCTATTAAGTGGTGAAAAACACCAGGAAATTTCCCAATCTTTCAAGTTTAAGGGTTAAAAGTTAAATATATTTATCAATATTTCACAAATTCAATAACCTTAACCAACTACATTATTACTGTCTAGTATTTGGGGGTTTTGTTTGGCTCAATTGGCTTTGGGAGCATTTTAGAATTTGGGAGACCATCTATAACCTTTGTCTTACTTTCTCTTTTTTACATACACAGCAATTCTTTTATGCTTTAAATGTCATGTATATGTTGTTGGTCAGCTTTTTTTCTCATTTTCCTCTGTGCACTTCATGTCATACTTACTGGGGAACAATAAAATTCATATTTTCTTACTTTCTTGCTAGTGTCTGTTCTTGAATAAGGGCATCCATTGCAAGTTCTTGTGTATAGCCTCTGTTGGTTGCCAAGATAATAAAGTTTAACTTTGTGCCTCTAAACTAAAACAATACATAAAAGAAACAAGAAAGATGATTGGAACCTCATGGATGGCTCATTTCATTTATATATGAATACACACCGATAAGCCATAACATATAGAAGCACTTTGTAGTTCTACAATTACTGACTGTAGTCCATCTGTTTCTTTGCATGCTTTGTTAGTCCTCTTTCATGCTGTTCTTCAGTAGTCGGGACTCTTTCAGGAACACCACAGAGCAGGTATTATTTGGGTGGTGGATCATTCTCAGCATTGTAGTGACACTGTGTTGTTCTGGTATGAGTGGATAAAACACAGCAATGCTAATAAAGTTTTTAAACTATGGTGGGGGGGGGGGCTGACCATTTATAGAACAGGGTGAAAGCAGGCTAAAAAAGTTATGTAGAGAAATAGATGGACTACAGTCAGTAATTGTAGAACTACAAAGTGCTTCTATATGGTAAGTGGAGCTAATAAAATGGACAGTGAGTGTAGAAATAAGGAGGTGGTTATGTTATGCCTCATCGGTGTATGTGTGCACATTGCATAACAAACATCTTTATTATCTACTGAGAGAATTTACAGTACCCCACACTACTGCTGAGATCTAGGGGTCGAATCCCCAGCAATGTCATCAACCAAAAAGACATTAAAACATGTTAAAGTGCATGTAGTTTCTTTATGAACACCTGCATTACTATAGAAAGAGAGTGGATATAAAAAGTCTTAATATACCTCTGTTACATTTTTGGCATTTAGCAGATGCTTTTATCCAAAGCGACATACAGTAGTGTGACTATACATTCTGAGCAGTTGAGGGGTAAGGGCCAAACAGTAGCAACCTGGCAGTGGTGGGGCTTGAACCAGCAACCTTTTAATTACTAGTCCAGTACCTTAATCGCTAGGCTACAACTGCCCTACAATGCCCAATAATGGCTGGGGTGGGCTCTGGCTGGGCTATTCCAAAACTTTGATTCTCTTCTGGTGTTCAAACCCATTCTTTTGTTGAAGTGGAGGTATGCTGTGGGTCTTTGTGGGTCATAGCAGAGACGTGAAGGTGCCAAAATTGACTAACATTTGAAGCTGTTCATAATTCTCTCCAAGAAAAAAATCCCCATAGTATAATGCTTTTCAGTCTAATGTTTCAGTAAGTAAGCAAATAAGTGTTGGAGCTAAATGCTGCCTGGAATGACATAAAGCACTCATGTATGGCTATCTAACTTTAAGTGAGTCTACAAATTAATGACCTGCAAATTTCATGTAAATTAAGCCAGACATGTTACTATCACATGACCGAAATTATGAACTATGTCTTTATTAACTCCAGCTAAACTAGACCTAACAGGCCTGACCATCCAAATGCTGCTGATCTAATTTCAAGGTATTCAATGTACATTTTCGATCACTTGGTGGCACCATAGTCCATCAGAGAAAAAACTGGGCTGGTACTTAAAGATTGTACCAGTCATTCTCAGACCAGACAGACAGACAAATAGCTAAATAGAGATATTGCCGATATATATTAATGCCTGGAGGAGTACGCTTTTGGGCATCCCTAACCTAAAGTGGACCATACCATTTCTTGTCTTGAATTAGATTGTGCCAACTGCATATTGATAAATGCAAGCATTAGCTAGTTTCTAAGTTTTGTCTAAATTACAGTTTAGCAAATTAACACCCTCCGACTGTTGTTTTACCTCTTTTATGTGGGGAGAAGGGGTCCAAGGATTAATTAGGAGGGTCTGCCCCATAATTTGAACCATGGTTCTCCTGGCATTTGCCAAATACAGACTCGTCCGTCAGACTGCTAAATAGTGAAACGTGATTAGTCACTCCATAGAACACATTCCCACTGCTCTAGAGTCCAGTGGTGACGTACTTTACACCACTCCATCCGACACTTGGCCTGCATGCAACTGCTTGGCCATGAAAACACAAACCATAAAGCGCCTGGTTTTTGTCCTGAAGTTTGCCGGTAGAGATTTGGAACTCTGCAGTTATTGGGTCAAAAGAGCATTGGCGACTTTTATACTCTATGCGCATCAGCATTTTCTAAACACGTTGGGTCACCAGAGCAAACACCATGTGAGCAAGAGTGAAGCTTGAGAGCAAACACCAAGCAAACAGTGATGTAAAGACAGAATAAACAGGTGTAGTAGGAGTCAGGCACTATATTACATTTACATTTTCAGCATATAGCAGACACTTTTATCCAAAGCGACGTACAGTACACAGTCTAAGCAATTGAGGGTGGGGCATGTACTCCCCATGTCTGCGTAGCTTTTCTTCGGGTTTAAAAATGTGCCAGTAGGTGTAGTTGCTGCTCTAAATTGCACCTGTATGTGTGAGTAAATGGATAAATGAGTGTGTGATGCTTTGCAATGGTTTGACGCTCCCTGTCCAGGGTGTATTTTTGTCTTGCACCCAGTGTTTGTGACACTGGACCCATGCTTGCCCTGTTGCCATGCTGAATATCAATATAGGCAACTGAAGCACATTTTAAAGAGCTACATTATTCACACTCAGTTTTTGCCTTCCGCTGCTGAGAGATACCAGATTGCATCCAAGGAGAGCACGTCACTGTACACTCCTCTTCTGACACGTGTACAGCCCTCCTCTTCTCGCCCCTGCATTCTGCACTGGCATCTCTTCCGCCAGTCAGGGTCCTTACACAGCGAATGAATACCCACCCACCCACACATAGTCCGGCCCCCACCCTGCAGATACGGTGGCCAATTAGTATCTGCTGCAGGCACTGCCAATTATGCCCGCCGGATGGCGCCTAGCCGACCGGTGGCAACACCAAGTTTCGAACCAAGGAGTTCAGAAACTCGGAGGCCAACCTTTTTAAAAAGTAGATCGCGATGACCTGTCAACGACTGAAATAGTAGATCTCAAGCCACAAAAGTATGTGCACCCTGGTGTAGAACATGTAATTAGAAATAAGGTTCAAGCTGCAATTACAAGAAATGTGCTTTCAAAATGGGTCTTATTGGTACCTTGATTTAAGTGCCATAAAACAACTGCTCAAATAACCAGCAAATGTAAAAGATAAAAATAAGTCATGGCCCAAAGATAGCCAAAAACTAAAGCTTGTGATGTTTATTTCCAGTATAAATTACCCTGAACATCTGTTTTCAGAAACACATTTTGTTTAGTCATTTTTTTCTTTAACACTTGCTGTCAGGTAGGCGCCTCTGAGAGGAAAAACAGATGGCTGAGGAAAAGTAAATGACTCATCCAGTATTTCATCTTTTAACGGAAGCAAATTACACGATCACACATTCATGTATACATGGGCTAAGTCAATAATTCTCCTGGAAAGTGCCGTGTGAAAGTTCTAAGATATTCCACCATCAAGTTAACTGAAGAAATAAAAATGCTTTGTATGCTGTATGCTTAATTCATACTCCATCTACACATTATTAATTATTGAGTACATTTACTGTACTACATCAAGAGTGGATGCTGAAAAGCTTTTCCGTGTTTACTACTTAATCAAATCTTTACAGATGCACAGGAGGATCAGGGAATTTTAATATGCGAAGGTCAGCGCTGGACCGTGGGTGTGGTTTGCTCTGCTTTCAATGGAGCTATTCTTTAGGCTTTTAGGCAGGTTAATGATAATGAGATTAAAACATTTATGAAGATATCAGATAACTCTGGATTGTGAACATTAACTGTGTCAAGAATTTAGATTTGCATTTTGAAGGAAAATATTGGCTTTAATGTGCAGTACTTTCAGTACATAGTTACAAGTTTCCAGGTACTGAGTACCTCATTCATTCATTCTTCCATTCATTCATTCATTTCTTCTTAACCACTTTATACTGGTCAGGGTTGTGATAAATCTGGCAACAGCTAAAAATAATGGGCAGAAGGCTGGAAATAAACCTGGACCAGGGTGTCAATCCGAAGCAGGAAATAACATTCACACTTTTACTTAGTTACCTACACCTAGAGCAGCGAGTACACTTAATTCATGTTATTGGAAGTTGGAAAGACTAGGACACCAGGAGGAAAGACATGAAGAAGCAAGAATAAAATCCAGGACCCATTAGGATGAACATCTGTGCCACTGTACTAAATACATGTATTCATTTATTGTCTGTTTTACCACTGCTTTATCCTATTTACGGTCACGGTGGGTCCAATTCTCTGTGCGAAAAATAGGAAACACCCTGTACAGGTTGCCAGTCCATCACACACACACACACACACACACACACACACACACACACACACACACACACTTAGGAAACTTTGGTATCTACAATTAACTTGACGACTGCATTTCTTTGGACTGTGGAAGGAAACCAAAGCATGCGGAGAACATGCAAACTCCACACAGAAAGGACCCAGACTGTGCCACCTGGGAATCGAACCCAGGACCTTGCTGTGAGGCAACAGTGCTACCTTCCTTCCATGCTGCCCTGTACTAAATACAGCTAAACAGAATAACAAGATCAATTGCATGTCTCATGTCAGCTCTGAGGGGCCCTGAGAGGTGTGGTCCTTGCTATGCTATCTCTTTAGTTTTTGGACATAAATCATGTTGTCCTAGGAAACTTTACAGGATTGATATAAACAATATGAGTCTACAGTATGTTGACTGAGTTCAGGTGTTTTAGCCACATCAGCTGATTACTAATTACTTAAATGCTATGTTTCCATATCATTTTGGATATGCCTATATTTTGTTCCAGCATGGCTGTGCATCTGTTAACAAAGTAGGTTCCATAAAAATGTTTGGTGTTGAAAAACCTCATTTAAAACCCTGGGTATCAATTGGAATATCGATTTCCAGCCAAGCCTACTTGTTTAACATTAGTGTTTGACTTCACAGATGCTAGATTGACCAAATGGCCACAGATTCCCTCCAAATTGTTGTCGAAAGTCTTCCCAGATGAGTGCAGGCTGTTATAGCTGCTGTGAATATGTAATAGCCTTTTATGATCGCCTCTGTTATTGCATATACATCACACTGAGTAATTTTAGGTTCTTTAACAAAACATGAAATTACATCAAGGGATCTTGAGTATAAAAAGCAAGCAATTTTGTAAAACATAATTTTATTCATATAAGGAACAAAGGTATCCAGCGCTCTTGGGAAAAGTAATTGCCCCCTTTACTTAATTACCAGTTGCACCACCTTTAGCAGCAATGGTTACAACTAAACACTTTCTATAATTTGATTGTAGTTGTTCCACATTGCTGTAAAGACATTTTAGCCCACTCTTTTTTGCAGAACAGCTTTAAATGTGGATTTCAACTTTTCCTCAACAAAAGCAGGTCAAGTTTTCTACACATAATATTGTCCAAACATGTACACATTTGCTGCGTCTCGTCATAGACCTTTAAATGTGTTAAACTGGTTGATTAAGTATGGGTCTCGATAGCTGTGGTACCTACATAATTTATTCTTCATTGTCTGTTTTACCACCGCTGTATCCAGGTCAGGTTTGTGGTGGGTCTGATTCATTGGGCGAAATGCAGGAAACACTCCAGACAGGTTGCCAGTCCATTACAGCAGTGGTCCCCAACCACCGGGCTATTACCGGGCCGCACAGAAAGAATAAATAATAGAGATCGCTACATCAGCAATGAAAACACTACTTTTTTACGGTTGTTATTGTCTCCAATCACCCCTAGGTGGGAGCAGCGTCTCGTTGCAGTGACAAAAGCTCATTTGTGAGTAGTACAGTTATTCTATTTTAAATCCCCCTGCCCTTGCTGGTCTGTGAAATTATATCTTATATGAAACCGGTCCGTGGTGCAAAAAAGGTTGGGGACCGCTGCATTGCAGGGCAGACACTTATTTTTAGTCGTTCCAGTTGGTCTGACTGCATGCATTTGGACTGTGGGAGAAAACTGGAGCACCTGAAGGAAACCCACACAGACACAGGAAAAACAAGCTGATATTCAAACCAACACTGATTTCTAGAGATGCATTAGTATCGGGTATTAGCCCGATACCGCACTCATTAACTCGTACTCGTACTCGCAAACGAGGCTCCGATACTAAACTTCCGATACCTTGTACCTAGTGCACGTTGCTGCGTTAACGCAGGGATTTTTAACCTGTGGGGCGCGCGAGTGCCTGACCGGGGGGCGCGACATTACGAGATTTTTTTACTTCTAAAACTAAAGCAATTCATTTTTCACCCACGGGAGACAGATTGAATTATTCTCACTGACCACGCTCACACGCACGTTTAATGTTATTTAGTTCCGTTTGAAAAAAAAAAACCCTTCAAAATAGAGCTAACAGCGAAGATAACCGGTTACAAAAGCAGCGACCGCTGTTATAGGACGTGTGTGTGTTCAATACTCTGTTCACAGTGTCGATACAAGTGATTCAGGAGTCGACTCATTTTAAGCTTCTTTTCTCAGTCATCTCTCCGTGTTTACTGTTATAATAAATGATGCGGTTGTAAATAAACACCAACTACTACAGAACATTCTGTGTGACTCGCTTACATTATAAAGCTCAGGCTTAATTATACTGGTTATTACCACAGAGCGGGAGCCGACTCAGAGTCGTTTACGATTTACCGAGGTGAACCACAAATGTATGTGCTGATAGAATGTATTATCCTTTTAAAGTAAATATTTCAATCAGCAGAATCGCATCGCATGTATGATGTGCACAACGTTAATTACGTGCGTTTATTAATGAACGTTTACGTTAGCTTGTCAGAAGCTTTCTCAATGATGTCTGTGTGGTGTTTTTTTGTTTTTTTTACAATTAGTGATGGCAACCCAAGCAACTGTTCCACTGCACTATTTTACACTAAAAACTACACTATTCCATAATGCTCCAGATTGCATCATTCTAAATAGGTATCGGTATCGGTATCGGCGAGTAAAAAAATACATGTACTTGTACTCGTACTCGGTTGGGAAAAAATGGTATTGATGCATCCCTACTGATTTCACATTTTAGCTACATTTTCTGTTGTTTACCCTGAGGTGGTACTGATGAAAACCTGTCTACCCACCCGAGGTTGAAGACTGCAAGTCAAGACTGCTGTGTCAACAATGATGCTCCTGCTAGATATGACAGGACCCTGGCATGTTTGCACCAAAAATGTCTAGAACTTACTACGGGCTTTATTACAGACTGGACTGAATAATGAACTCCAATTGTTTACATTATTATTATTATTTTTTGCTAGTTATAACTTTTAATTCAATTCAATTTTGTGATTTGTAAATCCTATTTATTCAAATAATTTTCCAGGCTACCCAAGGAGGATGGAGGTCCATGCTGAGTCTGGTTCCTCTCAAGGTTTCTTCCTGTACTTTTAAGGGAGTTTTTCCTCGCCACTGTTGCCCTTGGCTTGCTCAACAGGGGTTTTTGGTCTGTTGGTCCTGGATTCTGTAAAGTTGCTTTGAGACAACGTCTATTGTAAAAAGCACTATACAGATAAATTTGACTTGACTTGATTAATAGTCCAAAGCTCTATCCACTAGGCTACCACTGACTTTCAATTCATAAACCTCTTCTAATATGTTTAATTTTTAGTATCATAAATAAAATAATTGGATTAAGCAATCAGTAAGATGACTGTGTGTGCATCAGAGGTGCAGTTTTCAAGGATTGTTTGTGCCTCGAGTGGTTTGTTGGTTGGTATCTTGCTCTAAAAGCCTCTGAAAATGTGATGCTTTTGAAATGACTAGCCCAATGAAGAGCCTCTCAGCAGCACTGAAAACTGTATAAAACATTACAGAGAGACTTACCAGACAGACAGTTCATAAACAAAGCCAGGGGTTCTCAGACAGGTAAGCTGAAAAAAACATCAGCATTTTATTAAAAAAAAAATCTAGGCCAGGCTCTACACAGTGGAAAACGTTGCCATCCCACAGTGTGCTGTGCTCGGGATGTGCAATATTTAAAAGCTCTTAAATCATTCAAACATGTATTCTCATTTACACCTTTATTTTGGCATCTTACTCGCTGAATAATAAACTGTCTGGACCTTTTTGCTTGATCTGGTCTCCAGCACATGTGGAGCTGAGATAGATACTGCTTGCATGTGAGAAATGTGATGCTCCTGGGTGGAAACAGAGTGAAAAATAATCCATTTACCATCCCTAACGCTATCACGATACTTCACTGCTCCAAAGTAAACACAGAGAATGCACACGGCTGTTTAAGTGGTCGTTCTTTTGATTTTCTTAATGGTTGTTGTTGATGAGATTGATGTTGTTGAGATTGTAGATTCTGAGTAGAACCGAATGGACTGCATCAAATGGACCCTTCGGTGGAGTCGCTCTGTGCTTTTGGTTTATTTTGGGTTGTGCTAATGGTTCAAGGGTCCAATGGTTTCTAGGTATAAACACATTAGTTTAGCTCCTGCCCATTAACCCTGCTTTGGCATTATTTCCAGCATGCAAAACAAGGGTTTTGTTTGTAAAGGTCTCTAAAGCTCTTGTCTCTCAAACAGAGTTTGTTTGCTCCACCGTATTACGTTGCTTATTTGGAAAGCACTTGACTGCGGAAAGCAGATTTTAGAAAATCCTTTTGAGAAACAGTAAGCTGGCAGTGCATTCACAAACAAGTGATAAAAGGGACCACATGTTCCACTGAAAAAGCTTTAGATAGTCTCTGAAGACTGAATAAGGGACATCAGAAAGAAACGACATGTGAAAAGAAAAAGAGTATCAATATTGCATATGACCAAACATAACCATGATAAATTGTTTATTTTTAAATTTAATTTACACCAATGTTTTTATAGTCTATTTGTACAGTGGTACCTTGAAACTTGACGTTAATTGGCAGTTGTAGCCTAGCTGTTAAGGTACTGGACTAGTATATTGCTGCTGCTGGGCCCTTGAGCAAGGCCCTGAACCCTCAATTGCTCAGACTGTATACTGTAAGTACTGTAAGTCGCTTTGAATAAAGGCGTCTGCTAAATAGTGAAAATGTAAATGTAATTGGTTCTGAGAGTGGCGTCGAGTTTCAAGGCGTTTCAAGGTATTTTTTCCCATGAGGATGTGTGGGAAATCTGTTAATGTGTTTCATGGTCCTGTGGAACTGCATATATTTTAGGCTAATGTAAAATAATTGAGTTTTTGACACTTATACACTAAAAATAACACAAATATAATATAAAAACAGTTAAAAATTAACAAAAAAAACCCGACAAAACTTTACCTCACATGAGAAGCGGCAAACTAGCTTTTGCGTTGGCTGTGCCGTTATTTCCTATGGAGTGTGGCAGTGCACAAAGCTTAACATGACTTATTGTACTAAAACAATGAGTGATGAATCTCATTAGCGAAGAGAATTTTTTAAGCAGTATTAATTAAGAGAGGTTTAGTGTTTCTGTGTCGTTCTTTTAATACATTAAGTCACATTAAGCTTTTTTTAACGATAAGCGTTTTAGACTCTCTCGAAAAAGCTGATTCTCACAATTTCTCAGCACCCTGAGCTATAACACAAGTTTAAAAGTGAAACAGGAGGAATATATACAGCTAAACACAGATACATGTGGACACTTTCAGAGTGAATTTAACGGTTTTTCCACTTTAATGACGTTTACCGCATCGCTCAAGCCAAGCACACACACAGGGAAACGTTGAGTTTAAGGGTACAAATTTCTCAATGAAGGGTGTCGAGTTTCAAAGATTTAGAGTTTAGGGCACCCAAAATTTTGAGTTTAGACATGCTATATGTATATAGCACGGATGATTGCCAAGGGAGTTTAAATCTCAGCTTTGCTACCAGCAAACCGGGCCCCAAACAGACAATGATTGGGTCATTCGCAGGTGAGATTGTTGGAAAGGGTTCCTCATAACTGCTGCAATTGCGGCCTCTGTTGGCTGATTGATGACGCCAGCACAATGAGACGGGACGATCAGTGTGTAATTCTCTATAGATGATAATCATTGTCATATGAACTCGCCTCAAGCAGGTGAGAAGAAGCAGTCAGTACTGCACACGTGTCGAAGGGAGTGTAAGACAGTTGCAGTTCTCCTAGATCAGAAGTGGCAGTCTGCAGCAGTAAATTTGACATAGGTAGGTAGATAGATAGATAGATGGATGGATGGATGGATGGATGGATGGATGGATGGATGGATGGATGGATGGATGGATGGATGGATGGATGGATGGATAGATAGATAGATAGATAGATAGATAGATAGATAGATAGATAGATAGATAGATAGATAGAGAGAGAGATAGATAGATAGATAGATAGATACTTTATTAATCCTGAAGTTTTTAAATGGCTAACCTAGTTTAATTTGAGGAATCCAATAATTACATTTATCTAGTAAATGTTACCTTTATTTCTACTCCTGTTTCTAACACTGCTTGCTCACACCGGCCATCATTCTGCCATGTTCTAATTATGCACACTATATTGTGCTTCCAAGTAAATAGCGTCGTTACTATTTACTGTTTACGCTCAATTACTTAGTACACTAGTGTGTGATTTGGAACGATGCCTAAGAAGATTTGTGGCTTACAAGAAGCAAATAACCTCTAGAAAATTACGCTCTTAACCAAACAGAGAGAAATACCCAATATTTATTCTCTCATTTATTGTTTTACCACAGCTTTATATTGGTCAGGGTTGCAGTGGGTCCGATTTACTGGGTGAAAGGCAGGGAACACTCTGGACAGGTCAGCAGTCTATCATACACAGGCAATGGGCAATTTTAGTGGCTCCATGTCTTTGGCCTGCCTGTCTTTGAACTTGTGGGAGGAAACCAGAGCACTCAGAGGACACCCATACGGACACAGGGAGAACATGCAAACTCCACACAGAAAAGAACCCTGGCAGTACTATCCATTGCACCATTGTGCAGACCTACCCAATATTATTATATATTTATTTATTTTCTATTTGTTTTTATGCATTTTCTCCCATTTTCTCCCAATTTAGCATAGTCAATTTGTCTTCCGCTGCTGGGGGATCCCTGACTGCAGTCGAGGTGAGTATATTGCTGCTCACGCCTCCTCCGACTCGTGTCCAGCCCTTGGCGGAACCCTTTTTCACCCATGCATTCTGCACAGGCACCTCTCTATCTGCTAATCAGGGTCCTTACACAGCGTTTTGAGGACCCCACCCACATAGGCCGGGCATCCCACCATAGCTGAAACGTGTCTCCTGCAGGCACTGCCAATTATGACCGCTAGATGGCGCCCAGCCGACCGGTGGCAACGCCGAGTTTTGAACCGAGTAGTTCAGAATCTCGGCACTGGTGTGCTAGCAGAATATCCTGCTGCGCCACCTGGGCGCCTTTCTACCCAATATTATTACTCACTCACTGTCTTAACCGCTTATCCAATTAGGGTTGCGAGGGGGTGCTGGAGCCTATCCCACAGTAATTAGCACACAGTAACACCCTGGACGGGCCGCCAGCCAATCACAGGGCAGACACACACATACACACACCCATTTACCTATAGGGAAGTGTCTCCAATTAATCTGACTGCATGTTTTTGGACTGTGGGAGGAAACCGGAGCTCCCGAAGGAAACCCACGCAGACACGGGGACATGCAAACTCCACACGGAAAGGACCCGGACCACCCCGCCTGGGGATCGAACCCAGGACCTTCTTGCTGTGAGGCGACAGTGCTACCCACTGATTATTGTTAAGAAAATGTAACTGTGTAATATTTATCAGTGTGACTCTGTCATTAACACAGCTGTTGGAATTATTCAGCCATTCAAGTAACTCTAAGCTTATTATTTAAAAAAAAATGGTAATTGCCCCCATACCCATCCAAAACACTTGTTTATCCATTAACCATCTTTAAATGGCATAGAGAGATAAAGGGCTGTTTAAGTCCCTGCATGCTGTTCCTGTGAAAAAGAGTGTAAAAGAACACACCTTGCCAAAGCTATCATCATCATTCTCCCTCATCCACCCCACCTCCAGCTGAAATCTTTTCAGCACTAACAGCCATTTAATCACACCATCCATACTCAGACCTCTGAATAAAATAGACGCCGCTGCCAGGCTGCTCTGGCTACAGACATTAAACTACAGCAAGGGGCTGTATAAGAAACACACCGCAGAATCTCCAAACAAAATCCCTACAGGGTAATCTATCATCTACTAGATTTATACTGATACATATACTCATTTTCAGTAACTGCTTCATTCTGATGACGATCATGGTGAGTCCAGAGCATTTTCTACAAACACTAGGTGCAAGGCGGAAATGCACTCTGGACAGGGCATAGTCCATGCTGTGGCCTTACAATGTAGTCACTAACACCTGGGGTAATTTATCTTAGCTAACCCACTTACGAGATAGTTTTGGGGTACCTGAAGGTAACTGAAACAGACAGTAGGTGGCAGCAAGGATCATTTTGATTTAAACAACCTTTTATGCCTGGGAATCTCTCTCACTTTCTAAACCAGTTATCCTAGTCAGGGTTGCAAGGGGGTGCTGGAGTCTATCCCAGCTTTCAATGGGCGTAAGGCACACAGTAACACCCTCGATAGGGCGCCAGTCCATCACAGGGCGGACACACACAAACATATCCAGGGGGAATTTTAGTATCTCCAGTTAACCTGACTGCATGTCTTGGGACTGTGGGAGGAAACTGGAGCTCCCGGGAAAAACCCACATGGACAGGGGAGAACATGCAAACTGCACACAGAAGGACCCAGACTGCTCCACCTGGGAATAGAACCCAGGACCTTCTTGCTGTGAGCTGACAGTGTTTCCCATCGAGCCACTGTGCCAATGCCTGAGCGTCTAAGAAAGTATAACTTTGGTGGAAAGGATGTCGCTACTTTTTTCTCTCTCCATCAACCCGTGTGACGCAACTCATGTATACTGAGTAGTGTCATTACAGTTACTGTCTCCTCCAAGCTCCTTCAGCTGCACTGCAATGTTGCATAAATGACAGTTCCTATACTAATGAGGACTTCAGTTATAATTTGCCAAGGATTTTTAATATTTCACAAAGCTGCTTAAAAGGAGATCTTACATAGAAACACATAACACTGTTGGACTTTTGATGATTTTGAGTCTTTGCTTACATATGTACAGCAAAAATGTATTTATTTAACTGGCCACTTTACAGAATACTGGGTACATTGGGGTCGGGGGTGATTGGGTGGTGCAACGGTCTATTATGCTAGCCCACTATTGCTATGATCCAGGTTTGAATCTTACTAAAGATGTTTTAAGCAGGGTAGGTAGGGCTGCTGAACCTAAAAGCAACAATGCATGTGCAGCCACACAACATATTTAAATCAGTAAACCTTCAGTTTTCATAATATGGTTATCAAGAGTTCATATTGTTTATTAGATATAAAACACATATTGTTTTATACATTAATATAACTCATAAATTATTCTAAGATCACCCTTACTTGTATTTTTAAAGTCACCGCTGCTGAGGTGTGACTGCTGATTGCCGCTGCTGGAGACTTATTGCCAGGGTGAAGCAAAATTATATCCAGGAACCAGTCCTGCTAAATCCAGAAAGTGATTAATTGTACTCTTGTGCCAATCATGCTATGGGGAGGAAGGACATCTGTAGTCAGGAATAGAGAGTACTTCTTTCAGAGATGTATTAGATTTTGTTATTTCTTAATGTTAATGCATAAATAAATTCACCCCGTGAGTTATTGATGTGTCTGTGTCAACTGATTTGTCAGATTTGTCTTGGTGTTAACCCTCTCTGGGTAAGGAGTCTGATCAGCCACTGTATATGTGCCCCTATGTGGTAAGAGGTAGGTAAGCCTAGGAGACACATATATACACACATACGCACGGAGAGCCTGTATGGAAGCAGGGTTTCCAATAACGCTATGAACTTTATCCAGGTACTGAATAATCAAGCCCTTAGAAGTGTTATCAGAGGCCGCTCAGGTGGTGCAGCAGTAAAATACGTTAGCTGGGATTTCGAATACATTGTATTGAATCTCAGCTCTGCCATCCAGCTGGGCTGGGCGGCTATATAAACATTTGGCTGTTGTTCATCCAGTTATGACCTCTGCTGGCTGATTGATGGCATCTGCACAGAGTAGAGGAATAATGCTGATCAGGGTGTGTCTCTCCGTGCACAGGGCTAATTTGCATGTGAACTCGCCTCGTGCAGGTGAAAAAATGCAGTTGGCTACTGCACTTGTGTCGGAGGGGGCGTGTTATCAGTAATTTTTGTATTTTCTGTCTATACATTTTCCCTCCAATTTCAATGTGGGGTTCATATGGGGATCTGTTTCATGCACAGAGAGTCATGCACTGATCTCCATTATCCCCTGTCTCATTGCGCAGACACCAGTGATCAGCCAGCAGAGGCCATAAGTACAGCACTAATGAGGAAAACCTGTTTAGCCATTGTCCTGCCCCTCACAGATACAGTCCGTGTAAGCGCCCGGCCGGCTGATAGCAGAAGCTGGAGATCTTTCTGCACTGGTGTTTTACCGCTGCACCACCATAGCGCAGATCATAGTGCCTTTAAGTTGCTGTTTGAACCTTCTGTAAACAAAGTCTGGATGTGGATGCTAAGCTGTTAGAAATCTGGCAATCTTTGGATTATTTTAAGTTGAGAATGTCCTTGACAGTAATGTACTGTTCAAATAATACATTTAGTACCAGATATTTAATCAGTGATAGACAGGAGAATAATGCAAGTTACCTTAGGTCTCAAACAATTAAAAAGTCCCATTAATAGAAAAGGAGATGAAACACAGTGCTAAACATGCCCCCGTCACAACTTTTTTGGAGTATCAAATTCTAAATGTGTTAATATTTAAAAAATAGTAGTACGTTAATCAGTGAAAACACTGGAAATCTTTTCTTTCTACTTTTGTCTGTTAAAGTTAGTTAGTTCAAGATAACTAACAAATCACAACTTTTCCGGAGATGGGTTTGTACATGTGTTGCTTTGTATTTATTTCATATGTATTATTTTTCTATACTCACTCAAGTTCCAGTGCATATGGGTATCTGTGCAAGCCACTGGACATTGTCAAATCATGTCTGTATGGACCTGTTTATACACCTGTTATTAAGAGAAATATGGCTAAAGCAGCTCAATTTAAAATGCAGGCGAGGTGTCCACATACTTTTGGTTACCAAATGTACTGTACAGTTACTGCCATTTTTGTTTTAGTTGAAATTCATTATCTAAAAATTCATTAGTTAAAATTAAATATCATAAGAGTTTAACCCAGTTTTTAGCCCACTGGGGCATTACAGAATTACTAAACTGCTCCTAAAATATTTCATTCCATGCATAAATCTAAAGATTTAAACCTAAACACAATAAATCTCACACTTGTACCCAGACCATTAGCAACAGGGAGCCAAAGCATAGGAAAAGGACTGGCTGACATCTTACAAGCGATGACCGATTGCAGAGTTGATGAGATTACTCTTAACCCTATTTCCAGGGGCAATAACTCAGCACTAGAGCAGTATTATGATTGATGATACATCCTATTCTTACTCTGGGGTGCTAAGGGTGGGCTCGGATTGAAGTTATTTCATACAGCCTTTAAGCCACATGGCGTCTAGCTTCCTTCTTATTTCTTGCTAGAGCTCTGGGGTGTTCTCTGATGTTTTCCAGAACTCTACACTGAGCCTGAGCATGAAGAGCTCGATTTCTCACAGCCGGCATGCTCTGTAGGTGACTGGGTTAAACACAGTGGGGCATCAGTTCAGATTTACTGATTGGACACACTGTAGGCACTGTGGAGTCTCAACACCACTAAGCACTGCTGAACACTGGCTGGCTATATTTAGTTCTGCATATGTGCACAGTGTATTGATTAAAGCTGTGTATTGATTCCTCATTGTAAAATGTCTTACAGATTAACACATTATTTTATACACAGTATCAAGCGCTGATGCATTACTGTTTCATTATTTATGTATTCTAGTTAAAAAATAATAAGTAATAATGTAATGCTTTCATGCATGAGTTATCTGTAAAAGTGAAATTATTTACACATATAAAGATCTCAGACAAACCCAGATTAGAAAGTGGAGACAGTGTTTGAAGTGAATTTGATCGGCGCTGTCATGAATACTGTGTAGATGTTTTTTTCATTGTGTATCCCAAGTGTTTGCTATTGTTTTGACATAAGTAAATATTCAGTGTCAAGACAGAAAAACACAATCATAATTTTAAAATGAGCATTTTCCTAATCTCCTCATCACTCTGCATGTCAGCGGCTTGCCCTCCACGTCAGCTTGTGTTTATTCGTGCATGCAAATCCACTGAGGTTTTGTTCATAAGAAATTCCAAAATAGCTTTGGGCACTTTTGTCTTGTTCTATTTAGCACTTCTTGTTGCACCACGTAAAAACTGAATGTGGATTTTTTTTCATTATAGAAATTTTAGTACGTATAGTAAAAAAAATATTCTTATTCAGTGTTCACTGATAAGATCTTGGGGTTCATTAAAGTAACCAAGTCAATGTAATTGGTTTTTTTTCCCCCCATTTTCTTCCCGATTTAGCGCACTCAATTTTGTGTTCCGCTGCTGAGAGATACCACATTGTGTCCAAGGAGAGCATGTCGCTGTACACGCCTCTTCCGACACCGGCATTCTGCACGGGCGTCTCTTCCGCCAATCAGGGTCCTTCCACAGTATTACACGAATGAAGTCCCACCCACCCACACATAGTCCTGCCCCCACCCACACATAGTCCTGCCCCCACCCTGCAGATACGGTGGCCAATTAGTATCTGCTGCAGGCACTGCTAATTATGCCCGCCAGATGGCGCCCAGCCGACCGGTGGCAACATCAAGTTTCAAACCGAGGAGTTCAGAAACTCGGTGCTGGTGTGCTAGCGGAATATCCCGCCGCGCCACCTGGGCGCCAGTGTGATTGTTAACCATTAAAATTATCTATACAACATGCAAACAAGTTTAGTATATTCAACTGATGCTCTTTTTATTTTTTTGTGTATAATAGCTTTGAAACATACCAGGCCTGCTAAACATGAATATATTAGCTTGCTTGATTTTGGATAGAAATGAGTGTGATGTTTCAAATCAAAGTGTTATGTTTTTCCAGTGTTGTGAATAATGGTTAAACAGTGATTAGTGGTTGAATAGTAAATAGTGGTTAAATGATTATCATGTCAACACAAACATACGGGTAACAGATTGGCATTCTGTTTGCCCAGACTAATAATAAGAAATATTGCTGCTTGAAATTTTTACATAAATGGGGGGAACAAACAATTCAAATACATTTTTTTTTTCCTACAACAGAGATGAAGACCTTATTAAGAATTAAAAAGATAGAAAAAAAATAGGCGCTTGGACGGCGCAGTGGTCTATTATGCTGGTCCACCACAGCTGACAGCTGTGCTACTGGCCGGCCACAAACGACTGCCCTGTTTGGGGTAATCCTGATCGGGATTAACCTTTCTAATAATAATTTAATGTTGTACTTTAGACCTGAAAGTTTTTCATTGTTTTTAGATAAAATCTGTTTACTTACAGTTATTAGATTTTTTCTGTACATGTGAATGCAAAGCTGTCTTCTATATCTCCTGTCTCCTATATTGGTGCTCAATGCTTTTCTAGTAATGTTATGGCTTTGACCATTAGAGAAGAACTACAACTAGATGACATACAGCTCCCTTCTAACATGTCTTGTTTAATTCCACACACGTACTATCGGGAAAGCAATGTAAATCACTGGCTATTATAGTATTATAGCATAGTATTATAGTATTATAGCAATTATAGTGTTACTGGCATTTTGACATTTAAAGAATTTTATATTTAATCTTGGAAGTGCCAGCATGTTGTTAATAACTAATATCTGGGAAATTATCATCTGTTGCAAGCTTTAAGCTGATTTTATTCATTTAGCTTTATGCACACTGTGCACTAAGGTCTCTGAATATTAAACTCCACAAGATATTTTGCAGCAACAAAACTAACTTATTAAATTCTTCACACTTTTCCATTACTGCATTTTATTACATTGCAGAAGGTGTTATAATGCATGTTTTACAGTCAAAATTGTTAAATTAATTACAATTTGCACAGAATTTACAGTCTATAGACTGTTTATGCAAAAATAACGACTAATATTAAAAAACTGTGGTATTGAACTACACTTATTAGTCTTTAATTATATTGTATTGTGCTTGAATTACAGGTGGTCAGACCAGACTGTGATGCCCAGACTGGTCTTCTTTTTCCTTTCATTTGATTTCACTTCATTTTCATCAACTATTTTATCCTGGTCAAAGTTGTGGCAGGTCTGGTTCCACTGGGAAACACTGGGCAGGGTCACAGCAGGTCCAGGAGCACCAAAAACACTAGGTGCAAGACAGTAATACACCCTGGACAGGGTGCTAATCTATCGAATGGAATTAAACACCAACCCATTTATGTTGGTTCTCACTCGTAATGGTAATTTAAATCAGCCAACTACAGCCTGCACAATTCTGCATGTTTTTGGGAGTTAGGAGAACATCAGAGGAAACAAATGCAGTTTTGGGGAGAACATGCTGATCAGTGACTGAAAGCAAGGTTTGAATCTAGGTGCTGAGGAACTTGTTGCTGTGTGGCACCCACATTACCAGCTGTGCCAGCAGCCTTTTTATGTTTACTTAAGTTAATAGTTAAATTCCATTTAGTAGCAGTAATAAACAATTTTATTATAATGATGTACATTACAATTTACTAACTGTTATATGTCTCTCTCTCTATCTCCCAACTCTTTCTACTTCCAACCACACTTACACCCTTAAAACACGCCCTAATCTTCACTCTCTATCTTCCTCCTTGCTGATCTCCAACATCCTAACTTCACTACCTAACCCTGACATGCTTGCTACCCTTCCACTGAACTCCTAATACTCTACTCTCTTCTCTTTCAACATCCCTCGATCAGCTCTGTCCTCTTACCCTCAAACGAGGAAAACCTTCTCACCCTGCTCCTTGGCTTTCAGATGCATTACGTAGCAACAGAAGAGAATTAAGGGCAGCTGAGAGAAAGTGGAGGAAATCTAAGCTCGTTGTTGATCTCCACTCCTACCACGATCTGCTGTCCAGGTTCTCATCCGACGTGACTGCTGCAAAAACATCTTTTTACAAAGCCAAGCTTGAACAATCTGCTGCTGACCCACGTAAGCTTCATGCTATCTTTTCTTCACTTCTGAACCCTCCTCCTCCTCCCCCATCTGCCTCTCTCACTGCTACTGACTTTGCAACATTCTTTCAGGACAAGATTGACAAAATCAATCAATCCTTCTCTCCGACTGACCCACTTTCAACTGACCCTCAACCCACCAACACACTCACCAGCTTCACCCCACTCACCATGGATGAGGTTACACAGCTCCTCTCATCCAGCAATCCCACCACATGCACACTCGACCCTATACCATCCACCATCCTCAAAGACATTTCACAGGACCTAATCTCCTTCATCACACCCATCATCAACAACTCCCTGACATCAGGTGTTGTCCCTACTGCTTTTAAGAAGGCTCAGGTCATTCCCCTTCTTAAGAAACCTACACTAGACACTACAGACATTAACAACTACAGACCTGTCTCACTCCTCTCTTTTCTATCCAAAATTCTTGAACCAACTATCTGCCTTTCTTACTCAGAATGACCTCCACGATCCGTACCAGTCTGGCTTCAAGGCAGCGCATTCTACGGAAACAGCACTTGTAGCTGTTACTGAGAAGCTTCATGCAGCCAAAGCAGCCAAACTGTCATCGGTCCTTATTCTTCTTGACCTCTCTGCAGCCTTCGACACAGTGAATCACAGCATTCTCTTGTAACCTTGGGGTAACAGGTTCAGCATGGCAATGGATGGCCTCCTACCTCGAAGGGCGCTCCTACCAAGTATCATGGAGGGGATCCATATCTCCCCCATGCACTCTCTCAACCGGTGCTCCTTAGGGCTCTGTACTTGGCCCACTTCTTTTCTCTATCTACACCCGCTCTCTGGGTAAGCTCATAGCCTCCCATGGCTTCTCCTACCACTCCTATGCAGATGACACTCAGCTTGTTCTGTCATTTCCTCCTTCAGACACACAAGTCTCAGCTCGCATCTCAGCATGTCTGCGAGATATCTCACAATGGATGTCAGCTCATCATCTAAAACTTAATCCCAGCAAGACAGAGATGTTGCTCATTCCCGGAGATCAATCTCCAACCCAGGACCTAGTCATTTCTCTTGATGACTCCCAGGTCAGACCATCTGATAAGGTAAGAAGCCTTGGTGTTGTCCTGGATAACCAGCTGACCTTCTCTCCTTATATAGCCAACATGACAAGATCGTGCCGGTTCCTCCTGTACAACATCAGGAAGATTCGACCATTTCTCTCCAGGGAAGCTACCCAGATTCTGGTGCAATCACTTGTAATCTCACGGTTGGACTACTGCAACTCCCTCCTGGCAGGAGCTCCCATGTCCACTATTAAACCCTTGCAGCTCATTCAAAATGCAGCTGCCCGTCTGTTTTTTAACCAGCCCAAACACTGCCACATCACCCCACTGCTGCGTTCTCTTCACTGGCTTCCTGTAGCTGCACGCATTCAGTTTAAAACACTGATGCTCACCTACAAAGCCAAAAATGGACCAGCCCCAAGCTACCTTCGCGGTCCATCAAACCCCGCTCTGTACCACGCAACCTCCGAGCCACTAGTCTCACTCGACTTGATCCTCCACCCAGGACTAGAGGAAGACAAGCATCAAGGCTCTTCTCTGTTCTAGCACCCAAGTGGTGGAATGAACTTCCTCTGTCTGTCCGAACATCTGAGTCTCTTGCTTTCTTTAAAAAACGATTAAAAACCCACCTTTTTACTAAGCACTTAAGCTGACTTGTACCTATTTACTAACATTTTTTTCCATTTCCAAAAAAAAAGAAAAAAAAAAGAAAAAACACTTTGGTTCTAACCGGTTTCAGCAGATTTGTGTTCTTCGACTGTTGTTTACTAAAACTTGAGAAATGAAATGTTTACTATGGAAGCACTTCTGTAAGTCGCTCTGGATAAGAGCATCTGCTAAATGCAGAAAATGTAAATGTACTGTATATGTTTTATTGATATTATAAAGATACTTGCAGTTGAAGTCAAAAGTTTACATACACTTGTCGGAGTCTTTGTGTTTCAAATCACGTCAAGTCATATTTATTTGTATAGTGCTATTCACAATGGTCATTGTCTCAAAGCAACATTACAGAATCCAGGACTAACAGACCAAAAACCCCTGTTGAGCAAGCCAAGGGCGACAATGGCAGGGAAAAACTGCCTTAAAAATACAGGAAGGAACCTTGAGAGGAACCGGACTCAGCCCACCCTTCTTGGGTGGCCTGGAGAATAATTTGAATTAAATGTATTCCGGAAACAGTTTTTTTTATTTTACTAATTGATTGGAACCTATAGCAAATGTATGCACATACAGGAACATCATTATTGATACAGTGGTTTAAAAAGTTCTATAGGGTCTTTTTTCGTATTTACTACAGTTGGTCACTTGGACTTGTTTGACTATACCTACTATATCACTTGGAACAGTTGTCTTTGGCTAAGGTTGAAAAGACCAAAAAACGCAAACTGTCTTTATGATCAGACGTAATCTAAAACAGGTATGCTGCGAACTTGGTCTCAGCTGAGATATTGGGGTAAATAAATAAAATAACATGTATATCTGTATTGCCAGACAGATTCATTAGACAGATTAAGCTCCCAGGACACTTAATTAGATTTTGTAAACTACAGATTCAAGTTACAAATTAATAGAGATTTCTGTAAATCAAAACTCCTCTGGTGCACCCTGCTGCACAACAGCTTTTTAGGAAGGACCTTTTCTCCAAGTGTCCCAGTTTGGTCAGCGATTTCTGCAGTCTCCAGCGGTCTTCACCTCCGAACATTTTTGGAGGCATTCAATAAAAGAGCCTCTAAAGAGTCTGCCCCTGCTTTCCCAGCCCTGCAGCAATCAGTTACTTGTCAGCCTGTCATTTAGTATATGGACAAGCTGGGTTAAACAGATGGTAGCAATACAGTTCAATTATAATTTACTGCCAGTGGGCAGTGAGGCATCAGAGAGAAACAAATGGTTACTGTAGTTGATACATTTCTGAAGATTTCTGTAACTTTTCAGAAACATATTCCTTAAGCTTTTAAAACGAATTTATCCTTATTAAGGTTGTAAGGGGTTTCATTCAGAAAAACTGAGCACAGGGTAAGATTACATTTACATTTTCAGCATACACTTTTATCCAAAGCGACTTACACAATGATCTGAACACGATGAGCAATTGAGGGTTAAGAGCCTTGCTCACTGAGCTATCACTGCCCTGGAGAGATTACACCCTGGACAGGGCAATAATCCATCGCAAGACAACTTGGAAATTTCACATTTTATTTGGCAGCATTTTTTGCTAAAAGAATATTATTTTAATTTTATATTTTTTACATTTAATTGCCCAGTACTAAACAGTATGGGTCTTAACAAATGTGAGCCATATTTATGCATTGTGCAAATTTATGCAACTTGGGATTTATTATTAATATATTGGTTTTCAGACTGCTCATATGTTTCTGAATCTCTAGAGTTAACTTCTAATGGAATTCATGTCAGTTCCTATTTTTAATGAAGTAAAATGTTCTTTTTTACAGAAAGAAAATGATCATGTTAACATCTTTAACTACATTTTTGTGCAAGTAAAGTTGACAATTTAGTCTAACTGTTGGGTGGGGATCAGTGAGTAAAACCACTAGCCTCAGTAGACTTTCTTACAGGGTCTGTCTCACAATTTTTAAATAATACATGATTAGCCCTGGCACTAGTTAAATTTATTTTGTCACTTTAGTATATTCCTCAAGCCTGTAAAAATGGCCACGTTTCACCTAAATGCTTTGATCTTTGTTAAAAATTCATCCTGGGTTAAAAATATACTTACAGTAATGTCATTATTTAAAGAGTAGTGTAGTAAGTTCTATAATGTCAATAATGGAAAGACATAAGTCATTGTTAGTTGATACATTTGGCCACTTGAGCTAGTTTGTCTATACTGTATACATGAAACAGTTGTCTTTGGCTTAGTTTGGAAGGACAATCAAAACAGTTTTGGGGTCAAATGTAATTTAAAAACATGCCCTGACTCCTGCGCATTCGCTACATGAATATGTCTGGCAGCAAATCACCACACTCGTGGGAAACCAGGAGCCTTTTCTTGCCACTGTGCGATGCCGTAAGCTCGCCTGGTACGGCCATGTGACCCGCCATGACTCACTGGCCAAGACAATCCTCCAAGGCACAGTGGAAGGCAAACGGCGACGAGGGCATCACTGTGAAACACAGAGCACCAAGAGCAATGGAGGTCGCTGATTGCCCTCTCCTGCATTGCACCCCTACGACATCAGTCAAAGGTCCAACTAACTAACTAATGCCCTGACCTTGGTCCAAGCCAAGATATTGGAGTGTGCTATTTTTATTAGAATCTGTCAATGGTTGTATTTTGGTTTATTAATATTGTTTTGTGAATGTAATTTTTATGTAATTAACTTGGTCTTAATTCATTTGAACTGTCTTCTTTTATGTGTAATATATTTTTATCTATATATGCATTTATATATATTTTATTTACATATTTATTTATATATGTATGACTAAAGTGGAATGTGTAAATCTGATAAAGCACTTGAATATGGGTAGCACCAAGGGTTTAAGTGTTGCTTGGGGCAATGGTTCAGTTAGGTATGGGATGAATATGCACTCATACTTTTCAAACAGCAGTGTGTCTGTTATTTTCTTTGAGCAATAACCGCTCCTCATTCATACCATCCTTTCAGTTTTAAAACCTTGTAATCTTTTTTTTATGCTTACACCCACTCTTACAGAATGACCTATAAAAATATTCTTCTATAGCTAGTGAATGGCATTTTGGACTTACAGTACCTAGAAAACATTGAAAACACTGAACAGATGATGAGCACAGACATGATAACTCACAGTTCTTACTGACACATTTAACCCATAATGCTTTCCTGATTCATATTTCCTATCACCTGAATTCTCACTATGGATACCTCCATAGTGTTTCCTGTTTATGGTGTGTTCACTTCTTGGTCCTTGGTCCTGTTGTTTCTGAGTGCTGGATCAAGAACAAAGCACTGAAAATGGCAATTTAGCCACAAAATAATAAATATTCCATAAACCACAGTATTTTCTGAGTTACTCAGTGCTTGCTTGATAAGAATGGTCTACAGTTTGTTAAAATATTCATGCCTCAAGAACTTTATTCAGGAAAAGCCTGTCAAACTCAAACAAAAGAGATGTAACATACACACAGG
The DNA here is from genome assembly GCF_030014385.1 of Trichomycterus rosablanca. Classification (NCBI taxonomy): domain Eukaryota; kingdom Metazoa; phylum Chordata; class Actinopteri; order Siluriformes; family Trichomycteridae; genus Trichomycterus; species Trichomycterus rosablanca. Next base: position 40,966,499 of record NC_085993.1, on the reverse strand, counting down.
TAATTTTTATTATCTGATTAGGTCACCCACTGTCAGGCTCACATAGAGCAATATCTGGATATTAAAGCTACTTTTCCAGTAATTTGTTGATATATTTTTGAACCATATCTCAATGTAAGTCGTGAAATCTTCATAAGCTTCATAAGCTATAGCAGTTACAACTAACATGCTCAGCCTTTAGGAACAAAGGTATGTATAGATTTACACCAGAGATGTTCACAAGTCACAAAAAAGTCCAAATCATGTCACGAGTCTTTAGGCTAGAGTCCAGGTCAAGTCACAAGTCTTTAGGCTAGAGTCTGAGTCAAGTCACAGTCTTTAGACTAGAGTCCAAGTCACGTCACAAGTCTTTAGACTAGAGTCTGAGTCAAGTCACGAGTCAATATAATATACACAAAACATATATTGGAAATGTAGCGTAGAAATAAACAAATAATATGTAAGGTCAGATAAAAAACAACAACAGATTAGCGACTGTATTTTGCCATTTTTCTTAGTGCCTTTACTTTCCTAGTCATTGTGCAAATGAATGTAATTTCCGTAACAAGAAGGTACCAGTTAAAAGCTTAAACTGATCCATTTTGTTTTCAATGCTAAACAAAAGTGCGCGATAAATCACGGCACAGCCGCCAAAATCCAAAACACAGCAAAAAAAATCCTAACCACTGCTTACCTTAGCTTATGTTCTTCCAGATGCTACTAAATTTATAACTGTGTGTTGTACCATTAGGAATATAATCTGTTATTTTGTAAATGTGTGCTTATAATCAAAAACCTCCAAACTTTTCCCGGTTGTGAAGTAAAACACAAACCCGTTAGAAAGCCAATCAAGCGTTTCATTGACATATACTGTATATATATATATATCTCTCAGACCTTCTGATTTAAATTTTTTGTAAGAAATGCTGTTATTTGCATTCATTCAGTGGCACAAACTGAATGAATGCAAATAACAGCATTTCTTACTAAAAATTAAAATCAGAAGGTCTGATATATATATATATATATATATATTAGGGCTGTCAAACGATTAAAATTTTTAATCGCGATTAATCTCAGAATTTCATATAGTTAATTGCGATTAATCGCATTAAAAAAAATCTGTGTAAATGTTATAGAAAACAAGGATTTTTAAGTGAAATGTTACAATTAAAATGGTGAACACATTTTATGCTAAATGTACTTATGTTAAAAACTGCTGGGACAAGAGAAAACTGTAAGGGAGTTTATTCACTCACATACTAGGCAGTAAATGTCAGATTGTAGGTTAGAATTTCTCCATCAGCAAACATTGTAGATCAGCGGTGCTTTAGGTGGGATAAGGCGTAGTTATTGTATCAGACTTGTCTGTGGTTGTATCGTGACGATGGTTTGATGGACGTTTCTACACGAAGTGAGTGTGTTTTGACCCTTTGGGGCTTCCATAGTTCATGAACTAACGTGCTCGACTCAGCTTTCCGGTATTCGGTACAGAAGAAGAAGTTAATTAAGTGTAATAAAGTGTTCTGCTCCCGACAACTTGTGAATATAGCGTGTATTTATTTCTTTATTATGCAAGTGCATCACTACCACGATCGGTTACATTATGTTAACAAACCGCAAATGAAAAACGGTGGCAAGTCCGACATTAAAACGTTTGTTCTACCAGTCAAGTGTCAACATGAACTAGAATTTGCGTTAATGGCACTAATTTTTTTAATCGCGTTAAATTGAGGTCGCGTTAATGCGTTATTATCGCGTTAACTTCGACAGCCCTAATATATATATATATATAGATGTATATATTATAAATGTATATCCTCTTAACTTTGTTGCTGAATTGTTGGTTTTTGCTTCGTGCCAGACATCCCATAATTTAGTAGACCAAACCAGGCAGTAAAGTGGCTGGCAGGCCTGGATGCACGAGTGGACAATCTATCTCTCCAAGAATGATTAAACCTGACTGCATCCCACTATTCATCAGTAATCTGGGTTGGCGAGATATTCTTTACACATATTTTTCTTTTTTCTGGAATAAAAAAACTACAGTAATAAACTGTAATTATGTTGGCTACACCCACTGCAATCATGACTGGCACACAGAAATAAGTTTCACTGCCAGCCTTGCTTCCAACTTCGATTCCAAAGAGCCCATTTGAAAACAGAGCCGTCTGTTGTTTTTCTTCTGAAATTGCTAAACATGTAAATAAAAAGTTTTCTTCTCAAAGCTGAAATGTGTTTATAGACTGAGGTCTTAAGGGCAGGTTTCAGTCCAATATCACTCTTGGTGACTCCAATTTATGAACACACTGAGACATAAACATATTATTTTTTACTCTCTATGCAGAGAGTTTTGGGTACAAAATGCATTACACTGTCTTATTTTTATAGAAGGAGAATTTCATCCAAAATATAATCAGTGCACAATAAGGGTTTTGCTGTATAAGTTTTATAAGACCTCTTAGCGCCTGAAAAATAAGCCAGTGCATCTATTTTATTTTAAAATATAGAACATTTATAACAGATAGAGTAGAAGTAAGCCTTATATGATGTGGATGAAAAAACACATCTCTCCCTATAGTGCATGGATTTTTGCCCACCTTCCAAAACATGCCAGGAATCTTGGCAGGGGAACACTCTAATTTGCCCCTGGTATTGAAAGTATTGAAAAAAATGGTTGATTGTGTGGTGCCACATGATGAATAGGAGCTGTCCAGGAATGTACTGTCTGTGTAATTTGAGTTGGCTCATGACCCCGGATACAGCAGTTACTGAAAATCAATAATATATGAATATATAAATAAATAAGATGAATGTGAGAAATGTTAAACCAAATGAATCATACATGCTTGTACTCAGACATTGTTAGCCAGATGTCAGAGGGGTTTGGCATTAAAAGTCAATGTAAACCAAACTTTTATATTAACTGCCCAGTCCAAAATGCTCCTTACATACCAATAACAAGCTAATCTAATACATTTTTCTGTCTGTCACAACTGATGTATAATTTAAATAAAATATTGTATTTAAAGGTGGTGGAATATACACTGATCAGCCATAAAATTAAAATCACCTCCTTGTTTCTACACTTACTGTCCATTTTATCAGCTCCACTTACCATATAGAAGCACTTTGTAGTGCTACAATTACTGACTGTAGTCCATCTATTTCTCTACATACTTTTTTAGCCTGTTTTCACCCTGTTCTTCAATGGGTCAGGACCCCCACAGGACCACCACAGAGCAGCTATTATTTGGGTGGTGTATGATTCTCAGCGCTGCAGTGACAGTGACATGGTGGTGGTGTGTTAGTGTGTGTTGTGCTGGTATGAGTGGATCAGACACAGCAGCGCTGCTGGAGTTTTTAAATACCGTGTCCACTCACTGTCCACTCTATTAGACACTCCTACCTAGTTGGTCCACCCTGTAGATGTAAAGTCAGAGACGATCGCTCATCTATTGCTTCTGTTTGAGTTGGTCCTCTTTGAGATCTTCATCAGTGGTCACAGGACGCTGCATATGGGGTGCTGTTGGCTGGATATATTTTTTGTTGGTGGACTATTCTCAGTCCAGCAGTGACAGTGAGGTGTTTAAAAACTCCATCAGCATTGCTGTGTCTGATCCACTCATACCAGCACAACACACACTAACACACCACCACCATGTCAGTGTCACTGCAGTGCTGAGAATGATCCACCACCCAAATAATACCTGCTCTGTAGTGGTCCTGGGAGAGTCCTGACCATTAAAGAACAGCATGAAAGGGGGCTAACAAAGCATGCAGAGAAACAGATGGACTACAGTCAGTAATTGTAGAACTACAAAGTGCTTCTATATGGTAAGTGAAGCCGATAAACTGGACAATGTGTGTAGAAACAAGGAGGTGGTTTTAATGTTATAGCTGATCAGTGTATAATGCATAACTTTAATGTGAATATCTAAGTAACTAAGCTAATGCAGTTAAAATCAATTTTTAGTTAGTTTAACTCATTTTTTTGTTAAATTCCATTATGACTCTGTAGGCAAACATTTTGTAATCAGCCTACTGCATAATGTCTTCCGCTTTATTAGTTTACCTAAGAGACTGACTGACTGTGGGCCAGGTTTCATGTTTACACTTTATAGAGTGGATAGATTTTTAATCAAGATAGTGATAAACAAACAGGGTATTTGAATAAGTAAGTCATTGTCAATTATATATATGTAAATAAAATAAAATTAGGCTGATGTTGCTGACACTTAATTGAATCTAATGTTTACATAATGAATAATTGTTTACATAATTATTGGTCTCCCATGAACTATGCTACCCAGTCAACCACCACTGTGCTGGAAAAGTGGGTGAAAGAAGCTTATACTATTCTAGGCTACCTACCTTACAATACTAGTAAAATGTGAGGCTAGTAAAAAGGAGACTACAAATTACAAAATATTTATCAATATTGTTGCATGTATTAAATACATTTTTTTCAGGTGAAACTAAGACAATTTTTTTTAATTTTGTTTATGCATTTTCTCCCCTTTTTCTCCCTTTTTTTAGCGCGTCCAATTGCCCGATTGCGTCATACTTCCTCTCCACCAATGCCGATCCTCACTCTGATTGAGGAGAACAAAGCCAACCCACGCCCCCTCCGACACGTGGGCAGCAGCCATATGCATCTTATCACCTACACTTTGACGAGTGCAGTGCAGCTCAGCACTGTGTACGGAGAGACACACTCCTGAGAGCACTCTTTTCTCATCTCTGTGCAGGCTCCATCAATCAGCCAGCAAAGGTTGTAATAGCATTAGTTATGAGAGAGAGTCCCTATCCGGCTTAATCCCACCCATATAACAGGCCAATCGTTGTTCATGTGGCCGCTCAGCCTAGCCGGCATGTGTTTTTACTGCTGCGCCACCTGAGCGGCAAACTAGGACAATTTTTGACAGGTTATAGATTGTAATAATAATAATAATACATTTTATTTATATAGCGCTTTTCAAGATACTCAAAGACGCTTTACATAAGACAAATAATCAAAACAAATACGTACATACACCATACAAATCATAGTACAAAATCAAAATAGTACATCAACATCAAGAATAATTAAGATAAAAACAAAGAGAGCAGCATAAGACAGTTCATTAAAAATTAGCTAAATTATGAGAGAGAACAACAAATATAGAACAATTTCTTAAAATTAGACAGAAACAGGACAGATTCACATGCAATCAGGAAACTGAAAACTTTACAAGTTTTAGGATCTAGGACTTCACATTTCTGTCGTGATCTAAGTATAAAAACTATTAAAAAGAATAGCAAAAATAAAAGCATTTATTTCGTGTTGTTACAAGTTAAGTGCCATATTGAATAGATGAGTTTTGAGAAGTGACTTGAATTTGGACAGGTCAGGACAATCTCTTGTATTGTAGACAGGTTATAAATTATAGATTTGACAGGTTAAAGACATTTACACTTTTATGAAACTCTCACTGCTAACCTGATGGCTGGGCTACAGATGAACAACCCAGCACTGTCAAAAATTGTATACTATTCATTTTGAACATCAGTGTATTAGAGTAGTAATCTGGAATCATTTTTCTGTTAACTGTGAAGAAAATGATATGGTTACTGACTACCTGAATGAAGGCTGCACTTAAGTGCTAAACCACAGGTCCTATTATACTTGCCTTCTTACTGTGCTTTCTCAGTAGGGTGGATTTAATGGATGTATAAGGTAATGTACCATAATTGTTTCCCGTTGACCTAACAGAGTTATTAATAAGTGTTTCCACCATGTATCAGGAAGAGAAAACAAAGATTAAGTGTCTAATTCCAGCACCATATGGTGCTACTTTGTTGCTACATGGTGCTACATTGCTCATTACATCCTAAAATTGCAGGCTCATTTAATATTCAGATGTATTCTAATACATAATCATGGAATTACTACCCAAAAACCAAGTGCATAATAATAATAATAATAATAATAATAATAGTAATAGTAATAATAATAATAATAATAATAATAACAATAACAATAACAATAATAATAATAATAATAGATGAACAGCTATTGTTCTCCTATGCAGTTAGACTGATGTCAGACAGTTTACTGGTGTAGATATTGGACATTCATTGGTCCGATACATATTGAAGTTCAACAGCATGTAAGAGTGACACGTAACAGTTTTGGGCGACATAGTGGCTAAGATCCTGGGTTCGATCCCCAGGTGGGGCGGTCTGGTTTCTGTGTGGAGTGAGGTGAACTGGAGACACTAAATTGTCCATGGCTGTGTTTGATATAACCTTGTGTGTAATGAGAAACTACCGTTCCTGTCATGAATGTAACCAAAGTGTAAAACATGATGTTAAAATCCTAATAAAACTAACAAACATAACAATTTTATATATCAGATTTAATGTTAAATATACAGATTATTATATCAGGTTTATGTGCCACTAATGTAATTAACCACCAAAAATAGGACTGCTGAAAAATGTCACTTTCCACAATCAAGCAAGCTTTACATCTCTGTAAGTTTACTCAGACTCAGCTTTATTGTCATTCAAAACCATGTACATGATTAGAACGAAATGCAGTTACTTAGGTCTCGGTGTGTGTAACATAATAAAATATAAATAACAATAACTATGTTAAGTATAAAATAAAACCTAAGACTTAAAAAACTGGAAGAAATAACTAAAATAAAGTATTTTAAATATTTACATTGGCAAGTATTGCACAAGAACTACAGCAGCTTTATGTGAATCTAAAGTGCATGATTTCAAAGTATAGCAGCAGAAAATGGCAGCACCAGATCACAGGTGTTTAAAGTGATTGGTGCATAGTTAGTATATGAGGGGTGGAGCAATTTAGCAGTCTGACTGCATCCGGAAAGAAGCTGTTTTTCAGTCTTTTTGTTTTTGCTTGGATGAAGCGCAGCCTCCTTCCAGAGGGAAGGGGGGTGAAAAGTCCATGTGCGGGGTGGGTGGGGTCACGGAAGATGCAGGTGGCTCTTTCCTTACACCTGGTTGTGTATATGTCCCCGATGGGTGGTAGGCTGCATCCGATGGTCCTCTGTGCAGACTTTACCACTCTCTGCAGTGCCTGCTTCTCTGCCACAGTGCAGCCAGCATACCACACAGTGACGCAGGTGGTCAGGGTGCTTTCCACCACACACAGTTTACACTGTATTGCAAGAAAAAAAACCCTCCAAAGACGGGATTTTAAAGATTAACTGAAGTTTGTTGCAATAGATTTTATGGCAAATGTTTGGTGGAGTAAAGGTGAGGCATCCAAATCCAACAGCAATAATATACCTACTGTCAAGCATGGTGGTGTTAGAATTATGCATTTTTCCCGCTGCTGTTAAAACTGATGTATTGCTTAAAGTTGGTTGAATAATAAAGTAAAAAAGATTAACTCAAATTTTGGATGCATTGTGTGTCGGCACTGACCCAAAACGCATGTCAAACTGGTTTTAAAATGCCTACGTCATGCTTAAATTAAGCTAAATGAAATTGCCATCCTTAATTTCTAAACCTTACCTTATTGTGAATATGTAAGCTTTAGTAGAAGTCAAGTCTGTAACAGACAACCAAAAGATTTGTTTAAACCCACAATGTTTTCTAATGAGAAATCCAACCAAATTTGGAGCCTGGATGAAGGTTTTTAACAACTTTCAAAAGTGGCTACTGATGGTGAGAGGAGTTTTTTTATTATTTTTTTTAAGAAAGCCAACTAGTAAACAAAGTCCATTTTTTTTAAACAAAGTCGAATGTTCTGAATATGTATTTTAAAAAAAGGGAGTTCAATTCTTCATGTTAAAATCTGAAGACAGGCCGCTCAGGTGGCGCAGCGGTAAAAACACATGCTGGAACCAGAGCTGGGATCTCGAATACATCGTATCGAGTCTCAGCTCTGCCTGCCGTCTAAGGCTGAGCGGCCACATGAACAACGATTGGCCTGTTGTTCAGATATGGGCGGGACTAAGCCGGATGGGGTCTCTCTCCCATGACTGGTGCAATTACGATTACAATTAATTGGCTGATTGATGGAGCCTGCACAGAGATGAAAAAAGAGTGCTCTCAGGGTGTGTCTCTCTGTACACAACGCTGAGCTGCACTGCACTCATCAAAGTGTAGGTGATAAGATGCATAAGGCATGCTGCTCATGTGTCGGAGGGGGCGTGGGTTAGCTTTGTTCTCCTCAATCAGAGCAGGGATCGGCATTGGTGGAGAGGAAGCATGACGCAATCGGGCAATTGGACGCGCTAAAAAAAAGGGAGAAAAAGGGGAGAAAATGCATAAATAAAATAATAATTATAAAAACAATCTGAAGACTATTGTCTATTTTAAATAGTCATTTTAAAATAACCAGGAACCATGCCGGCACAAGTACATTACAAACATTACAAATTTCTTTGAGGTTTTTAAAACATTTTATTCCTAACAAAAAAGAAGAAGAAAAAACCTCATACACTGTTTGTTTTATGTGCAGGTATGTTTGTCACATACTAATATCTTACATATATACTGTATCGTTGACAATTACATGTCACAGAAGTCAGAATATATTTGCTTTACTTTAAAGGAATAAAAAAGTATAGTATAAGATACCTTTTCCCTACAAGCATATACGTATGTAGTATAAAAAATAGTAAGTAGTAAAAAAATAAAAAAATGGTAAGGTAAATGGTATGATTATGTTCAACAACCTGAAATAACTTGAGCACTTAAGCCATATTTTTTGTAAATGTTTGGAAATTGAGCTGCATTCCACCCAGGCACCCTTTGTGCTAAGCCTTCATCAAATGCAGAAAATTCAACCATTCATGCCCATCACCATGACAACCTGTGGCCAGAGACAGGCATTGAAATTCACTGTCCTACAACATATAAGCAAACCTGTATAAGCAATTTAGACATAAAGATTCTGTAGCTGTTCATGTAAATTCTTTTTAGATTCAGCACAACATGCCACACACACACACACATCTGGCAGTCTATAGCGTATCTCACAAAGTCTTATAGATATGGAATTGCATGATGTATTATAGGTCTGATCCTGACAACAACACAGGCAATAATATATAATCAACATCTTATATGTTCTCACAGAGACACTCAAACTTACATGACAGAAGGATGAGCTTTTTTATTAAAAAGCCTGTGACAGGGTTTGAGAGCATAGAAGATTTATCCTCTTAGACATGTCCACAGGGGCTGACACTTTACATGTTAAATTGAACCAAATGGTAGACCATTTGAGTCTTTTGATTAGACATTCATTAGACACAAGATACAAATTGCTGTGGCTTTTTATTAGCTACTGATTTGGTGGAACGTGTGACATCTAATAGAATAGCAATGAGAAAATAACAGAACAAAAGAACTACAGGTGACTGCACAGATGAAGATGGGTGGTGTGATCATGTACCCCCTGAACCCAAAAACACAATAAACCAGAAATTATTATTAATCCATTTTCATATAAAACGTTTGTTACATACAAAATGTTTGAAAGTGCACAATACATATATAAAACAAAAAACCAAAACCAGACAGGACAGATAAAAGAATAAGAAAATGAGAGTGGTGAAACACGATCATTATCATAATAAGAGCTCAGATTCTGAATAGAGCCTTAAGTGGGGAACACAGAGACAGAGTGCTGATTAAAGCAATCAAATATTTCAGAGAACTTTGTGCAGGTCCTGCTTGAAGCATAATAAATCAAAGCCTGTTTTGAGAATGATTACTCTCTGGTACTTAATTCCATTATAATCAATTATCAAACATAGTCTACTTTATTCAGTCTTCCTACAATGTATTTTTTGTAAAGTTTTGCAGAGACAACCCAAAATGAACCCAAATAACATATTTATGTTCAATTAAAAAAAAATGCTTGCAGTGCACTAATCTGTGGTTGCTAGGTGTAGAATTTTTGAGGTAAAAGATTTTTAATCATATGTATATACCAACCCCATTTCCAGAAAAGTTGGGACATTTTATACAATTACAATAAAAACAAGAGTCTGTGATTGGTTAATGATTTTAACTTTATTTATTAGAAATATAAATAATAAAAATTAGAAATATATGATTATTATGAGGATAGCTTAGTGTTTAAAATACTGAACTAGTAATCAGAAGGTTGCCATTGTTGGGCCCCTGAGCAAGGCCCATAACCCTCAATTGCTTAAAATTATGTTCAGTCATAATTGTAAGTCGCTTTGAATAAAAGCGTCTGCTAAATGTCGTAAATGTAAATTATGACTTTGGTTTGACTGACCAACTTGTATTTTGTTAATAAAAACTAGGTGAATATTTAGAGTTTAATGCCTGTAGCACTTGGGGCAGCAAAAATAAGAGTAAAAGAGTTTTTTAGAATATTTAGATTACACTGTTTTAAAACATTTGACAATAAGCAGGAAAATTGATAAAGGTTAGGATTTCACGATTAAGTATATAATGAGAACCAATCAATCAGACTTTTTGAAAAAAAAAAAAAATCTGAATATACTTTAAAAAGTTGGCATGAGTAGCATTGTTATATCACCTTTCCAACTGAGCATTACAATGTTATGTACAGTTGATGGTGAAATGATTTTTTTAGACAGATTTCTTACAGATATGTTGCCAATTCTCTTACAAAGTTCATGTGGTGAGCAATGACCCATCTTTGCTTGCAATGCCTGAACCTAAACTGGATTCTCCTTTTACATCAAATTGTGATATTCCCATCTGTTACTAGTTCACATACTTATTGTTAAATGTTTATATTCTATGAACTTTTCACTAGCCACTCGTAATTTGGCTAGTTTGTCTCAACTTTTTTGATTCAACATTTGTTTATTTACAAAATACAATGTTAGTCAGCCAAAACATGAGTCATTTCTTTGTGCTTTTCCTCCTTGTTTTATTGCATTTTACAAAAAGTCCTCACTTGTCTCAAGGGGATGATCCACACAGTAAAATGTTACTCAATGCAGCTCCAGCTCCTTCGCATGAAGGAAAGCTTTATTGTTATATTATTAGTGTTCACATTTTCTATAACATAGTTTAAACATAGTTCTTTCTAAGTTTGAGAAAGGGTGTAAATGTAAACTGTCAAAAAGATTTATGTACATTTGTTATAATAAATAAACATATACACATTGAAATATTACATTAAAATGTGTTTTAAATTACTGATTGAAAAAGGGCAATTATACATTGTATAGATTAAAGCGCATTTTAATAGTATACCATGCAGCTCAGGTGGCGCAGATGTAAAAACATACGCTAGCACACCAGAGCTGGGATCCCGAATACATTGTATCGAGTATCAGCTCTGCCTGCCGACTGGGCTGAGCGGCCACATGAACAACGATTGGCCTGTTGTTCAGATAGAGGTGGGATAGGGACTCTTTCATAACTGATGCAATTACGACCTCTGCTGGCTGTATGATGGCGCCTGCACAAAGACGGGAAAAGAGTGCTGTCAGGGTATGTCTGCATTCGTCAAAGTGTAGGTGACAAAATGCATACGGCTGCTGCCCACGTGTCGAAGGGGGCATGGGTTAGCTTCGTTCTCCTCAATCAGAGCGGGGATCTGCATTGGTGGAGAGGAAGCATGATGCAATCGGGCAATTGGACGCACTAAAAAGGGAGAAAAAGGGGAGAAATATAATAATAATAATAATAACAATAGAAATGCATAAACAAAATATAAAAAAAAATAGTATACCATAGTTTTGGTTTTAGTGCTCTAACCATAACTTTTACAGTTAAAAATCATAAACGACCATAAAATATAGTATTTATTTCCAAATAAGTTCATAATAGAACTTTTGTAACAGGTGTAACAGCAGAAGGGTTACTGCCTCTAGTGGAAAAAACGTGAATCACAAATAATGGAAACATCTTTTTAGAAAACCCTGCCCCATGTGTGTATTCATTATAATGCCACAAAAAGACCAGTTTACAAATCTTTTGGAGTAGAGTCTGAAGTGTGGAGGTGTATTAGCTCTAGTCCATTACACTCATCCCCAATTGATAATTTACTTACCTTTCACCGAATTCTAAAGAACTGATGAATCTGGTTAACAAAATCACAGCCAGCTTTACACACCGCAGTGCCAGTCACAATGGAATCATCTTATCCTTGTTACATCTGCAAGTCTTTGCTGAGCTTTCCTGTAATCCTGAAATTAGATGACATTATGTCTATAAATAAATAAACAAATAAACTTCAATGGTTTAATCACTGTATATTAGACATTTTTTTTAATTCCTAAAGACGACACAGATTACAGATGTACCAAAATCATTTAGCAAAGATTAGTCTCAGTGTAACAACTAATCCAAAAATGATTATCAGTGACAGAACAGCACGGGCACGAATGTGTTTATGATTCCTGAATTGTAAAATGATTTAAAAAATTTTTTTAAGAGACATGATAAAGAAAATAACATCAGCAGAAAGGAAGCACAAACGAAAAAAGAGAAATCAGGGGAGTTGTTTGATTGCTGGCATGTGAGAGCAACAGCTTCAATCAAGCAGGACAACAGATGGTTTGGACAGATAGGATCTGATTTACTGTAATGTATTTGTGACAGAATGAGTCATATAGCAAAAATAAACTAAACATTACCATTTTAATTACACCATTAAAACCATTAAGCATAGCAGTGTAATGCTTTATACAGAACTGCAGTGTTCACTGGTTTAATATGTAAAAGAGATAAATGTGTTTAATCCCTTTTGCTAATGATACTGAAGTCATTGTATAAGTAAGAGAAAGACAAAGGACTCTCTTCCCGTCTATGTACTGTGGATCATTAGCTCTTTCTGTTTTGGTCATTAATAAGAAGTCGCTTAATCAGTAGTGAGGCTGTGATAATCTCACCTTTTAACAATGCTTGTACAGACAAGTAACTGAAATATGAAGGGGATGGTAGGTAACACAACATGCCCATAATATTACATTAAATGCAATCCTTTGGTAAAAAGAGCCAGTTGTATCGTTTCTCAGCTCTGCCATCCGGCTGGTCTGGGCAGCCACATAAACAATGATTGGCTGTTGTTCAGGAATGAGAAAACCGGACCAGGGTTCCTCATAACTGGTGCAATTACGACCTCTGCTGGCTGATTGATGGTGCCTGCACAGAGTTGGGGAATAATGCTGATCAGGGTGTGGCTCGCCGTGCACAAGGCTGGTAAGCATATGAACTCGCCTCGTGCAGGTGAAAAGAGGCCGTCGGTCCTGCACAAGTGTCGGAGCCAGTTCATTGTAATGGATAAAATGCAGACCTGTTATATTGTTCCACTTTAGTTTTAGTTTAGTCCCAAAAAAACTAGTCAGCACTAAAGCTGGCAGGAAGATAACAGTATTTTAGGCTGTAGAAACTATTGTGTTGTTTCATATTTCATATTTAGTACATTTAGAGATTTAGAAAGAAGAAAACTATTCAGTATTTGCCATGCCATGAGAGTCAACATCAAAGCAATTTAAGGACCAAACTTGAGCTCATGTAGTACTTAAAACGACCTTAGAATGAGGCATATCCTTATAAACCACATCTGTACACCTTATTCTTTGGTTTCCATAGATCATACATGGAATAACACAGAGATTATCCACAATAAAATCCAACAATAGCCATTAAAATGATACAGCCTCCACTGTAAAACCTTAAGCCAAATGGATTTCCAGTTCATTTATTCATTTGCTTGTTTTACCTTTGCTTTATCTTGGTTAGGGTAAGAGTGGGTCACTGAAAGCAATGCAGTAACACAACAGATTTACTGTAATGTTGGTGAGTACTGGGGCCACACCCACTGGACTGTGATTGCTGCACAAAAATGACACAAGGGCCGTACTGTGTGGGTGGGTGGGTGGTTCTTCATACGCTGTGTAAGGACCCTGATTGGTGGAAGAGATGCCTGTGCAGAATGCATGGGCGAGAAGAGGAGGGCTGTGCACGTGTCGGAGGAGGCGTGTACAGCGCCATGCTCTCCTTGGATGCAATCTGGTATCTCTCAGCAGCGGAAGACAAAAACTGAGTGTGCTAAATCGAAAGGAAAATGGGGAGAAAGTGCATTAAAAAAAATTGACACACAGACTTGTACATAGTCTACCCTTTTTAAAGTAGCTGTTAGTTTAAGGGGTTTGATTTTATGTGATTTTATGTAGTGAAGTGTAATTGCAAACTGTTTTGTTCTGTCGTTGCTAATTTACTTGTGCAGTGCACCTGTTCTCCTATAAAGGCTCCTAATAAGAGCCAAAAAAAGAGCTGTCTGCAGCAAGTTTGGTTATTGCAGACAAATAGCATACGCTACATTGCTTTACAGAGATCAAGACGCAACAGATCAGCTGCCAGCATGACAGGAGCTTGAGTTCTTGTCAAGCTAGAGTGACAGAGGAAGGCGTGGTCGGCAGATATTGTACAGATACTGTACTGGACTAGTAATCAAAAGCTCACTGGTTCAAGCCCCATCACTGCCAGGTTGCCACTCTTGGCCCTTGAGCAAGGCCCTCAACTTTCAATTGCTTAGACAATATATACTGTCTCAGTACTTTGGATAAAAGCGTCTGCTAAATGCTGAAAATTTAAATGTAAATACGTCCCACCAAACACATATAGGTTAGCGTCTGAGATATTTGACTTGCAGCGGTTGATAAGAAACTTCCATTTTCCCTTGCATAATGCCACAATTGCTTTGGAGCAATGCTCATCCCAGACACCTGCTACCACCGTCAGTGTGAAACCAGCGCAGCTTCCTCGAATAATGAGGTACAACGACAGCAACAACTGGGCAATGTACTGCTGCCAATTAAAGCTAGTTGCTGCCACAGCTGGAGTGAGTGTGAAGACACGAACAGTCCAGCTGGCCACTGCATTAGATGGCAAAGCTCTGGATGAGTGCTTAGAGGACCGGGCAGGACGACCCAGCTCACATAAACTGGCCATGAACAGTCCAGACACTAAAACTGTCAGGGTCAATTAACTGGCTGCTCCGGGGCCCCAAGAATTTAACATTTTGGCTTAGAGGGCTGGAGACTTTGTGAACCTTGTGGGGGCGTTTTGGTCAGCAGTGAGGGCGCTACCTAAAATACTGGAGGAGGAAATATAACTTTGGAAGGTACTGGAGCCATGCCAACTAGACTGCGATTAGTGCACAGAGGGACGATATGTAAATATAATATGTAAAAAGGTGGTATATTTTTTTCAGCATAGCTGTTTTTTTATGCATTTTCTGCCTTTTTCTCCCGATTTTTAGCGCGTCCAATTTTTACCCGGTTGCCTTATGCTTCCTCTCTACTGGTGCTGACCCCCGCCCCGATTGTGGAGAGTGAACTGACACACACGCACCCTCTGACACGTGAGCAGTAGCCGACTGCATCTTTTCACCTGCACGAGGCAAGTTCATATGCTGATTAGCTTTGTGCACGTAGAGCCAGATCCTGATCAGCATTATTCCTTAACTCTGTGCAGATGCCATCAATCAGCCAGCAGAGGTCGTAATTGCATCAGTGACGAGGTCCCTATCCGGCTCCCTCCCTGGATGAACAACAGCCAAACGTTGTTCATATAGCCGCCCAGCCGGATGGCAGAGCTGAGATTCGATACGATGTATTCGAAATCCCAGCTCTGGTGCGCTAGTGTATTTTACCGCTGCACCACCTGAGCGGTAGCTGTTTTTTTAGGGTGTTGACTATTTTTTTGCTGTGAAGTGTATTAGTGAACAGGTTCTGTTCTGTGGTGGGTATACTGCCTTTGCAGTACACGTGTCTGTCTAAAACAGTCTCCTAATAAAAGCAATAAAAATAGCTGCTTGCTGAAGGTCTGCTTTCTGTAGAGAAATATCATATGCTACAATACTTTTATACTAAAAGACACTGTATTAGACACTCAACTGGCACATCTCCACAGTGAGTCACAAAAGTCTCCTCAGTGGTAGGGTAAAAAAGTGAGGAGGTGGCTGATGCTGTGGTAGCAGTGTATAAAGAAGCACTTCTAGTCCTACACCTGACAGCCATTAACTCCTCTCCTACCCACAGACTATAAATCCCCTTCAGTCCTGTACATTCTAGGCTCTTAGACAGAAAAAGTCAAAAGTTTCTATTTTTGGTTTAACTTATTTATTCAGCTAAGGTTTAGCGCGAGTGACTGAATGGGGTAGATGTGGCAGACAAAATGTGTATTTTTAGAAGAAGACTGATTAGCAAATGAAGGCTGTGTAAAGCTCTTTGTCACTGTCTGCTTACTTTTTATCTGGGGAGCTTCTCTAGCCTGCAGTGCAAGTCCAAACGTCTCAGAAGAACATGACTCGCTGTCAGCTATATAGACCACTTGGGGGATTTACTTTATTAAGCATCTCATTACACGTAGCTTTGAGGTTAGCTGGGAGGATGTGAAGAAAAAAAATCTTCAGATGTCAGTACTAATCCTATTAGCACTCCCATTAAGCTAATGTATCATACTATTACTACTTACTGAAATGGTATTCATAGATAAAATAAAAAAAAACACAAAGCTGGAAAAGATTTTACAGCTCATTTAATAATGGAATTGTGACTGGAATGTTCCTGATATGACATACATACTGCTTTTATGAAAAGTATAACAATATTGTAACCAATGTACATCGATTAGGCATAACATTATGACCACACTCTAAATAATGTGTTGGTGCCAAAACAGCCCTGATCAGTCAAGGCATGGACTCCATTAGACCCTCTGAAGGTGTGCTGTGGTATTTGGCAGCAGATCCTTTAACTCCTGTAAGTTGTGAGGTGGGGCCTCCATGGATCGGACTTGTTTGTCCAGTACATCTCACAGATGCTCAATTGGATTGAGATCTGGAGAATTTGGAGGCCAAGTCAACACCTCAAACTCGGTATTGTGCTCCTCAAAACATTCCTGAACCATTTTTGCTTTGTTCCTTTCTTGGACCACTTTTGATAGACACTGACCACTGCAGACTGGGAGAACCCCACAAGAGCTGCAGTTTTGGAGATGCTCTGACCCAGTCGTTTAGCCATCACAATTTGGCCCGTGTCAAACTCGCTCTAATCCTTACGCTTCCCATTTTTCCTGCTTCTAACACATCAACTTTGAGGATAAAATGTTCACCTGCTGCCTAATATATCCCACCCACTAACAGGTGCCATGATGAAGAGATAATCAGTGTTATTCACTTCACCTGTCAGTGGTCAGAATGTTATGCCTAATCGGTGTATATTAATGCTTTACAGTATTTATTAGACAATAGCAATTTGGATCAGTGTTTAATGACAAAAATTCAGGACACATTAAGATACATTTAAGCTTTGGTGATTCCTTCTTTGATTTACCTTGACACTTTTCTCTCAGTAAAGGTAACTCTCTCAGTAAAGGTCTCTTCTTTACACCACTTTGTTCTCCTTAAAGTAATTATTGATGAACATAATGCATTACATGTTTCTTTTGGAAGCAGAAAAATAATAATCAAATAATCAATAATCTCTACTTTACAGAATGTAACGAGATGGTGAGAACAACCAGGGGCAGGACGGGATGTTGAGGAAATGCAGAAGGCGAGCAGAGAGGTAAGAGTACAGGTACGAAGGTCCTTGTAGCTGGCTCAAAGCTGACATGCTCCGAATACTCCTGATCATTGTTTATCAAAGGCCACCAGAACAGTCTGTGCAAAAATTCTTATATCCTGTTGGCCCCAGGGTGGCCTGCAAAAGGGTTTGCCTGGTGGGCTGTTGCCGGGATTGGGCTCCTGTTGCTGAGCCTGCCGTATAGCCTCTTCAAGCCCCCATCAGAGAGGGACAATGAAAAGGGACCCTGGAGTGATAGGGTTGCTGGGGGAACAAAAGGTTGGAGATCCCCACTGCTTGGAAAGGGCATCAGGTTAGGTGTTCTTTATGGGATTACAGGAATCACCTGGCCTGCCATAGTTAAGGCATTTGGCCTGCTTCTTCTTGAAGATTTTTATGGTCTGTCATATTCTTATTCTTTAACTGCACTTCTGATGTCTCCATTTCTCCAGGGCGAGTTTTATAGCTAATAGCTCCCAAAATCATAGTTTCTCTTAAATTCAGACAGTTGATGAGAGAAGTAGGCACAGGGGTGTTGTCTGCGTACGTTCAAGAGTCACCCTACAAGGACTGATAATATTTCTCCAGATTTCCTGAAACTTTTTCTAATATTATGTAAGAAAGGTAATAAAAAACCAAAATTATTTTGGAATCTTGCATTGAGAAAAGTTATTTCTGAACTGATTGACAATTTTCTCATGAGGTTTTGTGCAAACTGTTGAACCATGACCCATCATTAATGTAAAGACTGAGCCTTTGGTGGATCCTCCTTTTATACCCAATTATGATTCCCTCACCTGTTTTTAATTGACTTGCTTTTTGTGGAATGTTTCAAAATAATGGAGATCAGAGTAGTCTATAATACAATATAATGTAATAATAATATAATATAATTAATATAATATAATAATACATTATAATATAATATAATATAATAAAATATAATATAATATAATATAATATAATATAATATAATATAATATAATACAATATAATTTATTGAAGACTAAATTAATTTAGTTTTAATTTATTAATATATAATTTATTTTATGTAATTAATGACTACAATTATTAGAAATTAAAAGGTGTGGCTGAAACACCTGAACTCACACCTGAACTGTTAGCAGGGATTACAGTATTTACATTTACATTTTCAGCATTAAGCAGACACTTTTATCCAAAGCGACTTACAGTACTGTGGCAGTATATTTTCTAAGCATTTGAGGGTTAGTTAGATTACTAGTCCAGTACCTTAACCACTAGGCTACAACTGTGTTTTAGTCTTAATTCAGTGATTTAGTATAGACTCCAGTGTGTAGTGCCTGAATCAAACATACATCACATATTAATTATATTTGCCTTCCCCATATATTTGACCCCGTAGGCTTTCCACTTTCTGCACTCTTGTTTTTGAGCCTTTAAGCTTTCCACCTTCCTTACATTTCCTCCCAAGTCCCTCAGGTGATTGTGTAGTTGCTCCTGTTCCATTTTCCACCTCTTTATTTATGAGCCTTGTTTCTCCATTGTTTATTGCAAAGACTGTGTTTTGTACTGTGTATCTAAGCAGCAGCTCCAGTTTTTACAGTTCCTGGTTAGGTAGTTGTGTTTAGTACGTTGGCCTCAATTGACTGGTCAAACATCTGAACATGGATTTAACCTTAATAAGCTTGCGGGGCTGACCTCAGCCATCAACTGATATAATAATATCTGGAAATTGATTTACCAAATACAGTTTGTTCTGCCACTGTATGATTGTTACAACTGTTTTCCTTACAGCAGAGAAACATCTGACTGAGAAATTGTGTACAATACACTTTTCATAGAAAATACTCATACTAAGAACAAAGCTGAAACTATAACTGGATATGATAATTAAATCTATGTATTTGCTATAATACCAGATGTAAATTAGCTTAGGTATTTGCAAATAAACAGATGTTGAGGGTTACAGATGTTTTTATCCACAACTTTTCCTTCAAATAGAGGCTAATGTTCCTATGTTTAATGTTGACTCTTAAGCTCATCAAAAGATGGGCCAGAGTTTGGTTTAAAATGAACACAGGCTTAAAGAAAATACAGTGCCATTAAATTAAAAATAAGTAAAATTAAACAGTTCAGAGGGCTGATCGTATACTGTTTATTGAATGCACTTTGTAAGTAATAACCCACCATGCTTTAAACAGAATAATCCTCTTTCAGTACTGTTAACAAGATGTATGTTTTTGTCCTGCAGTGTCTGGGTCAATAAAAATCTGTTAGCTGTGATAAATGCAGAAAAATGAAAAACGAGCTGGAGAAAGTGGGCCAGCATTGGTGTCTTCTCAAAGAACAGTGTCCCAATTTTCTGCTTAGTGTAAAAAGAAGCAGATTTGTATGACATCTAATAATTAAATTTTTTTTTTAAATAATAAAATGCCTAAAGAGGTAAATGGCAAGCATTTGGAAATGTTTCTTACAAGACCAACTATCTTACTGATGATTTAGTTCCTAGGGTAATGTGCTTGCATAATTTTAGCGTGGGTTGTTCACTGTTGCATTCACATTAAAATTACATTGCTCTAAGGGTGTTTTAACACCCCTCTCTTTTCTCAAGAAACTGGTAATTCTCATTTAGTTTTTTTTTTATTAGTGTATTTGCCCCTCTCTGGTATCCCATATTTTGCACATTTGTCAACTTTAAGGCTTTAAGACCTTAAGAACATGAGAAAACACAATGCAGAGTTTGTGTGGGATCTTTTTATTTATCAACTTTATCACCTATGAAATAAGTAATATTTTCTTAGGTTTAATAACTGGTTGAGCCACCTTTTTGCCACGATGGATGTATTTAAGCATGAGCTGCCTGTTAAGGGTTTCATCATTAGGGTTTAATTCAGGACCCCATTTCATTCCAAAACCTTGATTTAGTTTCTTTTAAACTATTTAGAGTATTTATCAATGTATTTATTGTCGAATGCAAGATTAGCTGTATGCCAGATGACATGGCAACCATACCTGCCAAAAAAAAGACTTGAGGGTCCTTTACTGTAGTCCATCTGTTTCTCTGCATGCTTTGTTAGCCCCCTTTCATGCTGTTCTTCAATGGTCAGGACTCTCCCAGGACCACCACAGAGCAGGTATTATTTGGGTGGTGGGTCATTCTCAGCACTGCAGTGACACTGACATGGTCGTGGTGCGTTAGTGTGTGTTGTGCTGGTATGAGAGGATCAGACACAGCAGCACTGATGACGTTTTTAAACACCTCACTCTCACTGCTGGACTGAGAATAGTACGCCAAACCAAAAATGTCCAGCCAACAGCGCCCCGTGGGCAGCGTCCTGTGACCACTGATGAAGGTCTAGAAGATAACCAACTCAAACAGCAGCAATAGATGAGCGATTGTCTCTGACCAACTAGGTAGGAGTGTCTAACAGAGTGGACAGTGAGTGGACACGGTATTTAAAAACTTTGATCCACTCATACCAGCACAACACACACTAACACACCACCACCATGTCATTGTCACTGCAGTGCTGAGAATGATCCACCACCCAAATAATACCTGCTCTGTGGTGGTCCTGTGGGGGTCCTGACCATTGAAGAACAGCGTGAAAACAGGCTAAAAAGCATGCAGAGAAATAGATTACTACAGTCAATAATTGTAGAACTACAAAGTGCTTCTATATGGTAAGTGGGGCTGATGAAATGGTCAGTGAATATTATATAAATATGTAAATATTAGAAGAAAGAAACCTTAAAAGAAACCAGACTCAACAGGGACCTATCCTCCAATACAAAGGAAATTATTGCGAGGAGACTTGATGAAAAAAAACTGAATACACTGAATGACTCTACTGTCTATACACAATGATGAGACTATTTTTGGAGATGATAATTAAATCCACCTAAACGCTATAATGCCAGGTGAGGTGTGAATTTCTGATTCATGTCGTTAATGATGTACAATATGGTTACACCTTAACATATGTGAAACGTGTCTATATATGACTATAATTGGAAATGATAATTAAATCCAACACTTTAATGTCAGGTGTGAATTTTGTTTTACCTTCAATAATGACATACAATCTGATTACAACATGTAAATGTAAAACATGTTAAGTTAGTTCTAAATATGATTGAGTATACACTATATTGCCAAAAGTATTTACTCATCCATCCAAATCATTGAATTCAGGTGTTCCAATCACTTCCATGGCCACAGGTGTAAAAAAAAAACAAGCACCTAGGCATGCAGACTGCTTCTAAAAACATTTGTAAAAGAATGGATCGCTCTCAGGAGTTCAGTGAATTGCAGCGTGGTACCCTGATAGGATGCCACCTGTGCAAGTCCAGTCGTGAAATTTCCTCACTACCAAATATTCCACAGTCAACTGTCAGTGGTATTATAACAAAGTGGAAGTGATTGGGAACGACAGCAACTCAGCCAAGTGGTGGGACTCATAAAATAGTGCGCAGAGGTCGCCAACTTTCTGCAGAGTCAATTGCTACAGACCTCCGAACTTCATGTGGCCTTCAGATTAGCTCAAGAACAGTGAGTAGAGAGCTTCATGGAATGGGTTTCCATGGCCGAGCAGCTGCATCCAAGCCTCACATCACCAAGCGCAATGCAAAGCGTCGGATGCAGTGGTGTAAAGCACGCCGCCACTGGACTCTAGAGCAGTGGAGACGTGTTCTCTGAAGTGACGAATCACGCTTCTCCGTCTGACAATCCGATGGATGAGTCTGGGTTTGGCGGTTGCCAGGAGAACGGTACTTGTCTGACTGCATTGTGCCAAGTGTAAAGTTTGGTGGAGGGGGGATTATGGTGTGGGGTTGTTTTTCAGGAGTTGGGCTCGGCCCCTTAGTTCCAGTGAAAGAAACTCTTAATGCTTCAGCATACCAAGAGATTTTGGACAATTTCATGCTCCCAACTTTGTGGGAACAGTTTGGGGATGGTCCCTTCCTGTTCCAACATGACTGCGCACCAGTCCTGACCTCAACTTGATAGAACACCTTTGGGATGAATTAGAGTGGAGACTGTGAGCCAGGCCTTCTCGTTCAACATCAGTGTCTGACCTCACAAATGCGCTTCTTGAAGAATGGTCAAAAATTCCCATAAACACACTCCTTAACCTTGTGGAAAGCCTTCCCAGAAGAGTTGAAGCTGTTATAGCTGCAAAGGGGGGCCGACATCATATTAAATGCTACGGATTAAGAATGGGAGTCACTCAAGTTCATACACTTGTGAAGGCAGACGAGCGAATACTTTTGGCAATATAGTGTATCTAGATATGTGCACTTATGACACTCTTGCTGGCCGAGTGTTTACACCAAGGATGTGATTCCTCTTCCTGAGCCTTACCTACAGACATGGCCAGTTGTGTCTGTTAAATGCCTGCCCATGCCTGTGTCACTACCTAGACTTGTATATTGGGACTCAAACTCAATCTCTGCAGTGGTAGGCTAGCATATTAGACTCTTGTGCCACTTAGGTATCACCTTATTGCATTCTCAGAGATATTTTGGTTCGCCAGAATTTTTTTTGTTGAGAATTTTACCCCTTTTTACAACCTATCCAGTAATGGCCAATTAGAGCTTATCTGTTCCTCTTCGCAACCCCTGCCCCCAGTCAGAGATGGCCAAGGCTGTCAAGCGCCCCTTCTGACATGCACGCACATTGCTTCCTTTCACCTGTTAGCGACAAGGTCCCACAGATCACAGTATCGTGTGTGGAGAGCCATGCACTGCCAAGATCAGCTGCTTCTGTGCAGACGCCTCAACTGCTCAGCAGAGATCGTAATTGCCTAGCGGCGAGAATCCCAGTTTCAGCCATTGTTTCTCCCAATCACGTGTCTGTGTGGGTACCTGGACGGCTGATAGCAGAGCTGAGATTCGAACTCAAAAGCTTAAGATGTCAGCAGTTGTAGGCTATGTATTGCGCCAACCGAGTGACGGCTTGACTTTCTTAGCTTTTCTGAAAATGCTTTTAATCCCGGCATATTGTACTTCTTGTTGAGATCTTTTAGTGTACTTCCCATTGCTGAAAGGGTTTTATTTAGAAAATGTTTCAAGTTATCTGCATTTATATTAGGCAGTTGTAGACTAGTGGTTAGGGTACTGGAATAGTAATCGAAAAGTCGCTGGTTCAAGCCCCACCACTGCCAGGTTGCCACTGTTGGGTCGTTGAGCAAGGCCATTAAGGCCATATAGGAGCAATTTGTATAGTTCTACAATTACTGACCGTCCATCTGTTTCTCTGCATACTTTGTTAGCCCTCTTTCATGCTGGTATTCAATGCTCAGGACTCCTACAGAGCAGGTATTATTTAGGTGGTGGATGATTTTCAGCACTGCAGTTGTGCTGGTATGAGAGGATCAGACACAGCAGCGCTGCTGGAGTTTTTAAATACCATGTCCACTTACTGTCCACTCTATTAGACACTCCTATCTAGTTGGTCCACCTTGTAGATTTAAAGTCAGACACGATTGCTCATCTATTGCTGCTGTTTGAGTAAGTATCTGAGAATGACCCACCACCCAGTGTCATCACTATTTAGAAAGAACTGCAGTGATAATAGGGATTATTTAGCTATGGGTTGTACCCAAGTAAGTTTCAGGTTCTGGGCATTGTCATAGTTGACCAATAGTTGTTCTTCAGGCCAGTGACCTGAGTTACAATTTTAATGTAATTTATCTCAGTGGAAATAAAGATTTGCTGAAAGCCAATTTCAAAGAAATACTAAAATTAGCTGTTATTAACACAGGGGGTGCTTTAGTATCTGTGGTGTTTGTGCTATATTGCTGTGGTTTGATTTTCAATGTATTTATTTACAACTGGCATGAGCTGGCATATGCTTCAGAGAATCATAAAATTTTAATTAGTATTTTCAAGCAGGATCCACAAGGGACCGTTCATTCTCAATAACTGTTTTTACCACTGCTTCATTTTCATTCTCTTTTTGCTGGATACCACAATTTACTGTATATGAACTGCTTAGTGGTTATAGGATTGACCACTTACAAATCACTTAAAGAGCATTCGCCAGTTCTGCTTCTGCATTACATAAAAGCGCCCAACCAACATATACAAAGAAGTCATACTTGCTCTACAATCCAACAAACAATAAAGGAAAATGTTTAGTTACTAGGGCTAGCATTATACAAGTATTTCTCTGTGAAATACATTTTTATTAGCTGTTTAAATAGCCAACCTCTTTGTGAGATCAGTCAGTATGGTAAAGACTGTCCTCCGAAATAAATAATGGAACTAGTTAAAAAGAAGAAAGAATTTAAAGATTTAAAGGCATTAACTTTACATCAGAGCTCAGTTATTTCTATTTTATAGAAGTGTAGAAAGTATAAAGCTACAGTCACACTGCCTTTGGCTAGGACATCTGTCTAATTTATCAAAAAGTCATTAGAAGCCACTCAGGTGGAGCAGCAGTAAAATACACTAACACACCAGAGCTGGGATTTCAAATACAGTGTATCACAAAAGTGAGTACACCCCTCACATTTCTGCAAATGTTTCATTATATCTTTTCATGGGACAACACTATAGACATGAAACTTGGATATAACTTAGAGTAGTCAGTGTACAGCTTGTATAGCAGTGTAGATTTACTGTCTTCTGAAAATAACTCAACACACAGCCATTAATGTCTAAATAGCTGGCAACATAAGTGAGTACACCCCACAGTGAATATGTCCAAATTGTGCCCAAATGTGTCGTTGTCCCTCCCTGGTGTCATGTGTCAAGGTCCCAGGTGTAAATGGGGAGCAGGGATGTTAAATTTGGTGTTTTGGGTACAATTCTCTCATACTGGCCACTGGATATTCAACATGGCACCTCATGGCAAAGAACTCTCTGAGGATGTGAGAAATAGAATTGTTGCACTCCACAAAGATGGCCTGGGCTATAAGAAGATTGCTAACACCCTGAAACTGAGCTACAGCATGGTGGCCAAGGTCATACAGCGGTTTTCCAGGACAGGTTCCACTCGGAACAGGCTTCGCCAGGGTCGACCAAAGAAGTTGAGTCCACGTGTTCGGCGTCATATCCAGAGGTTGGCTTTAAAAAATAGACACATGAGTGCTGCCAGCATTGCTGCAGAGGTTGAAGACGTGGGAGGTCAGCCTGTCAGTGCTCAGACCATACGCCGCACACTGCATCAACTCGGTCTGCATGGTCGTCATCCCAGAAGGAAGCTGACGCACAAGAAAGCCAGCAAACAGTTTGCTGAAGACAAGCAGTCCAAGAACATGGATTACTGGAATGCCCTGTGGTCTGACGAGACCAAGATAAACTTGTTTGGCTCAGATGGTGTCCAGCATGTGTGGCGGCGCCCTGGTGAGAAGTACCAAGACAACTGTATCTTGCCTACAGTCAAGCATGGTGGTGGTAGCATCATGGTCTTGGGCTGCATGAGTGTTGCTGGCACTGGGGAGCTGCAGTTCATTGAGGGAAACATGAATTTCAACATGTACTGTGACATTCTGAAACAGAGCATGATCCCCTCCCTTCGAAAACTGGGCCTCATGGCAGTTTTCCAACAGGACAACGACCCCAAACACAACCTCCAAGATGACAACTGCCTTGCTGAGGAAGCTGAAGGTAAAGGTGATGGACTAAACCCAATTGAGCACCTGTGGCGCATCCTCAAGTGGAAGGTGGAGGAGTTCAAGGTGTCTAACATCCACCAGCTCCGTGATGTCATCACGGAGGAGTGGAAGAGGATTCCAGTAGCAACCTGTATAGCTCTGGTGAATTCCATGCCCAGGAGGGTTAAGGCAGTGCTGGAAAATAATGGTGATCACACAAAATATTGACACTTTGGGCACAATTTGTACATGTTCACTGTGGGGTGTACTCACTTATGTTGCCAGCTATTTAGACATTAATGGCTGTGTGTTGAGTTATTTTCAGAAGACAGTAAATCTACACAGCTATACAAGCTGTACACTGACTACTCTAAGTTATATCCAAGTTTTATTTCTATAGTGTTGTCCCATGAAAAGATATAATGAAATATTTGCAGAAATGTGAGGGGTGTACTCACTTTTGTGATACACTGTACATTGTATCGAATCTCAGCTCTGCTATCTGGCTGGGCTGGGTGGCTACATTAACAACGATTGGCTGTTGTTCATAGGGTGGGACAAGCCGGACCAGGGTTCCTCATAACTGGTGCAATTACGACTCTGCTGGCTGATTGATAGTGCCTGCTCAGAGTTGAGGAATAATGTGATCAGGGTGTGGCTCTCCGTGCACAAGGCTGATCCGCATATGAACTCGCCTCGTGCAGGTGAAGAGATGCAGTAGGTACTGCACGTGTGTCGGAGGGGGCGTGTGTCAGTTGCGAAGGTCCTCAGTCAGCAGTGGAGGGTTGTATAGGTAGAGGTAAAGCGTAACGCAATCAGGGTAATTGGATATGACTAGATTGGGGGAGAAAATTGGGGGGGAAATCTGAAAAAAAAGAGAGAGAAAAAAGTAATTAGAATGTCTACTTTAACCTACTGTCAGTTGCAAAAGTCACCTGTTCCTGCCCCTAGTGGCTGTTGGTAAAGTTTTTTTTTAATTGAGGGATTAACTTCTAAATTTAAAGCAAAACTGCAGATTGTAGAGAAAATATTGTATGTCTCAATCACTACCCAGTACACTGGAATTATAAAGAACTTCAGCTTCACAGGTGGTTGTTCACAGCTTTATGTAGATGCTAACAGCAAAGGTGACCTGTACTCTAGGGGGGCAGTTGTAGCCTAGTGGTTAAGGTACTAGACTAGTAATTGAAAGGTCGCTGGTTCAAGCCCCCCCACTGCCAGGCTGCCACTGTTGGGCCCCTGAGCAAGGCCCTTAACCCTCAATTGCTCAGATTGTATACTGTACTGTAAGTCGCTTTGGATAAAGGCGTCTGCTAAATGCTGAAAATGTAAATGTACTCTGGTTCTATGCTTTAACAACAGTAGGCGAGTAAGACAGACTGTTTAATGGACTTATGATTGCTGTCAGGAATCAAGTGATGAACTGGAGCTTTGAGAGCTTTTACAGCATCCACACTGGTATAAAAATAATAGAATTTCAAAAGACCAAAAAAGAACACTACAGTCATATTAATAATCATGTTTCCCCCCCAAAGCTGTAATTGTCCTGTTCTTTCTGTTGAACTGCCAGTGAAGACAGTATAAATACAAAGACAAAATGACTTACTGTTTAACATCTATTCATTTTGCAGAGTATCTTTCAAAACACCTATCAGTGCATAATTGCTGAAAGACTAAAAAACCTCAGACATGCAAATATGACTAAACACAGCACGTAGGAGCAGGCAACATCTGCTTGTAAAATCACAGACATGTCACTGAGGACTTAACAGACCATCCTTGAAACACGGTATTTTGGGTTTTAAAAAAGACTTAAGGATATGGGAACAAATGCACTAATTTAGAAATATAAAAAAATCACAAAGTAGCCCCAGTTAATGATTAAACTGTCCCAGCACTTCTTATAAAATTACTGTTTAGACCAGGGATATTGACTCAGGTAAAAAAGAGCTCCATTATGTGCTCCCTTCCTTATTATGCTTGTTTAACTTCAGTAAAAAGCCAATTTAAACAATAAAAGCAGGTTTATTAAATCTCCTTATGCAATTTAAAAAAATACCACTGTAATAAAATCTTCATTTGTGAAGTATGTGTGCTGTTAAATGGATGCTTTTATTTACCACTATCATAAAGTGTTTTACAGAGAATATAGACATAGTCACGAGTTTAATTCAGTAGTCTAATGTTACCTTGATTAAATAAAAGACAGTTTGTCTTTTTTTGTGTCTATATGGATATTTCATGTTCACTTTCAGTAAGGCCTTGATAACATGTTGATGGGTAAACATAATTATTGTATATTCAAAAAAATACATTTCATACATTTGTCAACTATTTAACAGCTTAAAGATCAACATTATTTTTTTATAATGTTATTTATAGTTTAGTTCTTACACTGGGTCAAAAAAAATTTAAGAGATATGAATAGAAATGCCTTTTAAGAAATGAAAGAAAAAAGTAAAAAAGAAATATACTGGGTATTATAATGTAATATACTATATATATATATATATATATATATATAAACATCAATCATAACATAAAACCACCTCCTTGTTTGTACACTCACTGTCCATTTTATCAGCTCCACTTACCACCTCTACATGCTTTGTTAGTCCTCTTTCATGCTGTTCTTCAATGGTCAGGACTCTCCCAGGACCACCACAGAGCAGGTATTATTTGGGTGGTGGATCATTCTCAGCACTGCAGTGACACTGACATGGTGGTGGTGTGTTAGTGTGTGTTGTGCTGGTATGAGTAGATAAGACACAGCAGCACTGCTGGAGTTTTTAAACACCTCACTGTCACTCCTGGACTGAGAATAGTCCACCAACCAAAAACATTCAGCCAACAGCGTCCCGTGGGCAGCGTCCTGTGACCACTGATTAAGATCTCAAAGATGACCAACCCAAACAGCAGCAATAGATGAGCAATCATCTCTGACTTTACGTCTACAAGGTGGACCAGCTAGGTAGGAGTGTCCAATAGAGTGGACAGTGAGTGGACATGGCATTTAAAAACTCCAGCAGCACTGCTGTGTCTGATCCACTCATACCAGCACAACACACACCAACACACCACCACCATGTCAGTGTCACTGCAGTGCTGAGAATGGTTCACCATCTAAATAATACCTGCTCTGTGGTGGTCCTAGGAGAGTCCTGACCATTAAAGAACAGCATGCAGAGAAACAGATGGACTACAGTCTCTAAATAGGATAAAGAGGTTGTAAAACAGACAATGAAAGAATGAATGAATGAATTAATAATATGGATCACCAGCTTGTGCACAAACTTGTGGAGTCCATGCCAGCTCAAGTGCCTGCTGTCATTACAGCAAAAGGAGGACAAAGCGAATACTAAAAAGTTCTAAAATTCATGTAATTAAAAAAAAAATTTTTTACACAAATTATGCTGATCATGTTATTTATTATTTAATTATTGTAACATTGTATTAAAACCAAGAAAAATGCAAAATAGAACTATTTTACTTGTGGTCTTAGACTTTTTGCACCCACTGTATACCTAATTATCGTTGACCCAAAAAAGAATACACATTTAAAACTAGTTTTAGAGTTTTCTTTGTTTTTTTGAAAACATCTGAAATGTAAAAGTGAAGTTCCTTCAACTCCTGAATGATTAAAATGGATTGAAATGAAATGTGATAAATGACTTAAAGGAGATATGGAATGTATGTAAATAAGCATGTCACCTTCAGTGTGCTTATAGCAGGATGTAAATATTACATTACAGATTCACTTTTCTAGCTCAACTTCGGCTCCAGTACATTCACATATCCTGTTAAACTTTTTACTCTGCTACAGCTTTTTATATTTATTGACACTAACTGGAGATTAAAAAGCTCTGAGATCAATTTTCGCTCTAAGTGACTGAATGGTGTCAGTGCAGCAGCATGTTTAATGAAACTCTAAACAGTAGATTTAGGGTTTTAAACAGGTTTATATATAGTATGAGTAAAATCTCATTAACACATTACACTGCCTCTGTTTTATCTAATAAATGCTTTTAGAGACCGCAGATTGTGCAATTTGAGTTCTATCTTTTGTTAGCTGACTTTGGTTCAGAGCAGAAATGACTTTTCAGATACTAAATAGAGGATAATAGAAGATTATAATGCTTAATATTTGTAATCTATTAAAAGGTCCAAATCTAACATTTATTACCTCCATATTGGCCACAAATAGCACAGCTTGGAGAAATGCTAAGAATAAAATCGTTCTTTGACTTCGTTCTGTTTATCAGTATATCACAGTTTCTTCAACAGAATTTTATGGTTGCTGGAAATAAAATTTGTTTCATCCAGTATTTGCATTTTTTTTGTATCTGAGCAAAGTCAATAACAGTACAGATGGTAATTAATGAAGCATCTGCGTGCTTATAATCTCCTGAGTTATATCCATCCTATCCATCCTGCTTTTCCAGCAATTAAAGTTGGGGCTTTAACAGAACATTTTGTACCTCTAACTTCCAAAAAATTATATTTTACAGCCTATAAAAGTATTTTGTAAAAGAATACAATAATTCAATTCTTTAATGCAACATTTTATCATTGTTTGTTTGTTTATTAGGATTTTAACATCATGTTTTACACTGTTTGGTTACATTCATGACAGAAATGGTAGTTACTTATTACCAGGGGCGTAGCACCAAATTCTGGGCCCTATGCACAAGCAGTGCCCATGGGCCCCCCTCACCTAAGTCCAGACTCCTTTTAGACTCCTCAAGGGCCCTCCCCCGACTTGGGGCCCTGGTAACTCAGTCCCACTTTTCACCCCACTACGATGCCCCTGCTCATTACACAAGGTTCATCAGTTTACAAGGTTATATCAAACACAGTCATGGACAATTTAATATCTCCAATTCACCTCTCTTGCATGTCTTCGGACTGTGGGAGGAAACCGGAGCACCCGGAGGAAACCCACACGGACATGGGGAGAACATGCAAACTCCACACAAAAAGGACCTGGACCGCCCCCCATAACAAAATGAGTAATAAAAAGGCTTTTTGTCTTTTTGCATTTTCTTACTAATGAAGGAAAAATTCATGCTGCTTTAGCAATTTCAAACAACAGCCTTGAAGTATAATGTTAAAAATATTTCTTAGGCGCCCAGGTGGCGCAGCGGGATATTTCGCTAGCGCACCAGCGTCGAGATTCTAAACTCCTCGGTTTGAAACTCAGCGTTGCCATCGGTCAGCTGGGCACCATCTAGCGGGCATAATTGGCAGTGCCTGCAGCAGACACGGTTCTGCTAGGGCGGGTTGAACGGACTATGTGTGTGGGGTCTTCAAATGTTGTGTAAGGACCCTGATTGGCAGATAGAGAGGCGCCTGTGCAAAATGCATAGATATAAAAAAGGCTTCCACAAGGGGTTGCGCGCAGGTCGGAGGAGGCGTGAGCGGCAATATACCCACCTCGACTGCAATCGGGTATCCCCTGGCAACGAAAGACAAATTGACTACACTAAATTGGGAGAAAATGGATAAATAAAAGAAAGAAAACTGTGTTGATGCACTGGAATTGTGTTATGTAAGTGTACAGTGATTGGAAAATTGAGAGAATTCACACCAAGACAATAGTAATTACCAATATTTTCACTCATTTAATGGTGCAGTGGTCGATATTTAATTATTCTTACTGTTCCATGTAACAAAAGGTGGAAAAAATCATTTACAAAGAGTAACAGAACCAAGCTGGCTTGTTTACATTCTATAATGCTGAAAAACATGTTTCTATAAAACAAAATTCGATTCAATTCAATTTTAATTTGCTTTTTTGGCCATAGACTAATGTCACTAGTGTTGTCAAAAACAACACATTTGTTTAAACATTTTGGTCCTTTTTGGCTTTTGTGTTTTTAATTTAGAGCAGCGCTCCCCAACTTTTCGCACCACAGACCGGTTTCATATAAGATATCATTTCACGGACCAACGGGGGCGGGAGGATTTAAAATAGAATAACTACAGAATGGAAAATCAGTGTGAATCCTAAGCTTTTTCCGCTGCAACAAGACACTGCTCCCACCTAGTGGTGATTGGAGACAATAACACCCGAAGAGTATTGGAAATGTAATTGCTCTTGTAGTGATCTCTTATTATTTATTCTTTCTGAGCAGCGGTCTGTGGCCCGGTGGTTGGGGACCACTGATTTAGAGAACACAGCAATCACTGAATGAATGCAGTTAAATCAGTAACACTCAAGAATATTAAATCTATGGTATTGTTAATTCCTAAACTTCTACAGGCAGCAGTATAGCTGAAGTTCATGATGTGCAGGGTGAAGTGTTTTCTATAAGAGAGGAAGGATTCACTGAGCACTTGTTTTGAGTGACTGCACACAGCGTGTGCTTGAAACTACCCACACAACCATGTTAGTTGCATTTTTCTGACAGCAAACCCAGCAGAAAAACAGCATCCACATTCCCCACAAAGGCATACACAATACAAAATATTCTTTCTGCAGATCTGTTTATACAAAAGAATGAAATGAGAGCCTGGAAATGTAAAGCATATGGTCAATTATCAGAGGAAACTTCATCTGTGAGCTCTTTTGTCAAGTTCCTTTAGAAGCTTTGTTGTTATTCTTTGAAGCTCACTTGAAGTATTAGAGGAGACATCTACTTTATATTAGTGATCAAATAGTGGGAGAAGGTAAAAAGAGAAAAGGTGAGATCAAAAATAAGAGTATAGTGCAGCAATGTCATCAAGTTTCTGGAGGGCTACAGCTTTACACAGTTTTGTGTTTATTAACAGATCAAAAGCAGCCCAATACCTTGCTATACCTGGCAAACTAGTTAAAAGAGGTGAACTAGTTCAAGAGTAAAACTTTGGGCTACTGTGACCCTCCAGGACTGGAGTCTGACATCCATGCCAAAACACATGCCAACATGCAACAGAGGATGAAATTACTTTTGACATTTAAAACGTGAGCAATTTCTGATTTCTGGCATGATGTAATGAAGGGGTGGGGGCATGGTAGTACAGCTGGTGGAGTGGGTGCCACAGAGCAACAATGGTTCTAGGGAGCAGGGTTTGAACCTTTCTCACTGTCAACGCAGATTTACTCCATTTGTCTGCATAGATTTTTCTTCCAGCTTCTTGGGTTACTTACATCCCCCTTAAAATGCAAAGGGTAGATTCAATACTTTAAATTGATCCTAGGTTCAAGTGTGTACATATACATCGATCAGGCATAACATTATGACCACATTCTTAATATTGTGTTTGTCCCCTTTTTGCTGCCAAAACAGCTCCGACCCATCAAAGCATGGACTCCACTAGACCCCTGAAGGTGTGCTGTAATATCTGGCACCAAGATGTTAGCAGCAGAACCTTTAACTCCTGCAAGTTGCGAGGTGGGGCCTCCATGGATCGGACTTGTTTGTCCAGCACATCTCAGCACACTTGATTAAATTGAGATCTGGGGAATTTGAAGGCCAAGTCATCACCTTAAACTCGTTGTTGTGCTCCTCAAACCATTCCTGAACCATTTTTGCTTTGTGGCAGGGCGCATTATCCTGCTGAAGCTCAGTCTGTTGGACTTCGCTCCCCACATGCATCAATGAGTTTCTTCCTTGGACCACTTTTGATAGATACTGACCACTGCAGACCGGGAACACACCACAAAGAACTGCAGTTTTGGAGATGTCGTCCCCAGTCGTCTAGCCATCACAATTTGGCCCTTGTCAAACATTTTTCCTGCTTCTAACACATCAACTTTGAGGATAAAATGTTTACTTGTGTCCTAATATATCCCACCCACTAACAGGTGCCGTTATAAAGAGATTCACTTCACCTGTCAGTGGTCATAATGTTATGGCTCATTGGTGTATAATTGTGTGTTGCCCTGTGATAAATAAACATTCTGTAGACGGCAGTGTGATCAACTGACATTCTGTACAGGGCCAACAACCACCACTGACTTGGCTACTTTAAATTAATTAATGATCGTAATGAGGATATTATAGTTGTATGTGATTTGACTGTAATTAACACTGCCTCTATGCTAAAATGTAAGCTAGAATGTAAATTGAATAGAATTTTGTCTTATAGAAGCATGTACTTGGATTTTCTCTAGCTTATGTAATATGCAACAGTAAGAACAATGAAATATCAACCACTGCACCATTACATACATGAAAAAATTGTTAAACAACTTGATAGCTGATCACCAAGGTCTTGCTAAGAACTCGCTTAAGATTCTAATCAGTGTACATGTACAAAATATAATTGCATGATTAGATCAGTATCAAGTATTAAAATGAGTTTTGCCAAAGTCAGCCAGACTTTGTGTAACCTGGACTTAATCCTCATATCTTACTAGCAGCCAAAATAGCAGCTTAAATGTAAAAAGAACTCATACTCAACTCATACTCATTTTAAAGCAATGTTTCCAACATTATATTTGAAGGATGTTGTTTGAAGTTGCTAAGCAGTCTGAGCAATTTCTTAATTTTATTGGAAAAAAATATTTTTGTGTTAATTTTAATGCACAGTGAAGGTTAACAAACAGAGAAAAACAAGCAAAACAAAGAATAATTATCTTAAATGTCAGCTTAGAAAAATGACTGTAAAACAGATACATTTTAAAGCAGTAAAAGGATGTAAGAATTTCTTTTACGATGGCAAAACCAAACAAGTGGAATAAACACTGAATGTTTTTGTCCTTGGGAGCCCATAGTAACTATATTAAAAGAAGATACATGTAGAAAGGATTGTGTAAACATGCCAGAAAGAAACAAAATTAACACTTGATATAACATAAAAAATCTAGAAAAGTAATTCACCAATGCTTGAAAACACAGTGGTACTTTGAAACTCAACGTCAGTTGGTTCAGGGACTGGCGTTGAGTTTAGAAGACGTTGAGTTTCATGGTATTTTTTCCCATAAGAATGTATGGGAAACTTGTTAATGCGTTCCATGGTCCCATGGACTCTCATATATTTTAGGCTAATGTAAAATAATGAGGTTGTTTTTTGACACTTATACAATAAAAATAACACAAATATAATATAAAAACACTGAAATAAAAAGCTGATTCTTACAATTTCTCAGAACCCAGAGCAAGTTCAAAAGTGAAACAGTGAGGAAAATCCAGCTAAACACAGATACATGTGGATGCTTCCAGAGTGAATCTGATGGTTATTCCACACAAATGCAGATTCATATCATATGCACACTTTGATGACATTTTACCGCACCGCACAAGCCGAGCGCTGAACAAAGCGACTGTTCATTGTTAATTTGAAATTAAATAAATACATTTTTTAAAAACAAACTGAACATGGTGAGTTTAAGGGAAATGTTGAGTTTAGGGGATGTTGAGTTACAAGGTACCACTGTATCCAGTTTTTTAATATTATAACAAAACAAAAATAATGAAAAGTCGTAACTGAAATGACATAGTTGGATGAAAGTCTAAGCTCTGAAGTGACAGATGGACAATAGAGTAAGAAACAACAGCTTGTAGAATAGCCAGATCACAAACATGCTTACCCTTGCAGATTGATGGGATGAACATTAAAATGATTGACACCAGTTGCTTTTATTAATGATCTTTTTAATCAGCATTACCCACAGAGACGTGAAGAAGAACTAGACTCAAATATGAGGTGAAATCAAGTTGACTTCTTGTTCCCACTGGCTGTAAAACCCAAATGTCTGACACATCCAAATTCAACAAATGAACTTATTTGCTTGTATTTGTACACTGATCAGCCATAACACCTTGTTTCTACACTCACTGTCCATTTGATCAGCTCCACTTACCATATAGAAGCACTTTGTTACTGTTACTGACTGTAGTCCATCTGTTTGTCTACATACTTTTTTAGCCTGCTTTCACCCTGTTCTTCAATGGTCAGGACCCCCATAGAGTAGGTATTATTTAGGTGGTGGATTATTCTCAACTCTGCAGTGACACTGACATCGTGGTGGTGTGTTAGTGTGTGTTTTGCTGGTATGAGTAAAACCTCCAGCAGCGCTGCTGTGTCTGATCCAAATACCGTGTCCACTCACTGTCCACTCTATTAGACACTCCTTCTTAGTTGGTCCACCTTGTAGATGTAAAATCAGAGGCGATCACTCATCTGTTGCTGCTCTTTGAGTTGGTCATCTTCTAGACCTTAATCAGTGGTCACAGGACGCTGCCCATAGGGGCGCTGTTGACTGGATATTTTTGGTTGGTGGACTATTCTCAGTCCAGCAGTGACAGTGAGGTGTTTAAAACTCCATCAGCATTGCTGTGTCTTATCCTCTCATACCAGCACAACACACACTAACACACCACCACCATGTCAGTGTCACTGCAGTGCTGAGAATAACCCACCACCCAAATAATACCTACTCTGTGGTGGTCCTGTGGGGGTCCTGACCATTGAAGAACAGCATGAAAGGGGGCTAAGAAAGCATGCAGAGAAACAGATGGACTACAGTCAGTAATTGTAAAACTACAAAGTGCTTCTATATGGTAAGTGGAGCTGATAAAATGGACAATGTGTGTAGAAACAAGGAGGTGGTTTTAATGTTATTGCTGATCGGTGTTGCTTTTATTAATGATCTTTTTAATCAGTGTGACCCACGGAGACATGGAGAAGAGATGAACTCAAATATGAGGTGAAATCAAATGAACTGGGTGCTATGACTTCTTGCTTCCACTGGCTGAACTTTTTTGCTCTAGACCACATCAACAAAGACCATGCCCTGCTTCTCAATATCTTTCTGATTCTGAATATCTGCTCCCAAACTGCAAACACTAATAATTTAAAACAACTTATCTTGCTAATTGTCATATTGTCTTCTCCTGGGATTTCTGCCTTGCTGTAGTGATAAAGCTTGTGTGTTTCTATGAACTTGAGAACGATCCCGTCTGGAGCTGTGCTCTTGGCAGGGTCACCCTTGATGTTAAGGTTAAAGAGGAGATTCCAAACATAATCCCACCCATGGGGAACTAGATCTGTGGGTTGCAGTGCAGTCCCTAAAATGTTTGATGTTTGTTTTTTTATGACAAGGCACATGCTGGGTCAGCCTAGCACTGAGTCAGCTGCAGGGCTGACAAGAGATTAAGATGCTCAGTCAGTCTGTTTGATCCCACAGTGCACTACTGTGTAGTCCAAGAAACGATTTACAAATCCAGGTATTTTAAATGAATGTATGGGTGTACTAATATCATTTTTTGAGCAATGATTAGAATTTAACAACACTTCTTGTTATTAATCCATGTGTTTTACCTGTATTTGTACATCTTTATTGATTTACATACATGGTAAAATATGCTGTATTTTTGAACATGTATTATCCCTTCATATGCATGTGTACTGACTCAATAAATGGTAATACATCCAGTCCGTTTCATGAATGTTAACCAGCAGGTTTAAAAAAAAATGCTTATAAATATGCAAATTATCAAGATGAAAAATGGAATATCTGAACAATATGATTTTTTTACTCCCATGTGTTTGACTAATGGGCGGCACGGTGCCTCAGTGGGTGGCTCTGTCGCCTAACAGCAAGAAGGTGCTGGGTTCGATCCCCAGGCGGGGCGGTCCGGGTCCTTACTGTGTGGAGTTTGCATGTTCTCCCCCTGTCTGCGTGGGTTTCCTTCTCCCACATTCCAAAAACATGCAGTCAGGTTAATTGGAGATACTGAATTGCCCTATAGGTGAATGGGTATGTGTGTGTATGTGTGTCTGCCCTGCGATGGACTGGCGCCCCGTCCAGGGTATTACTGTGTGCCTTGCGCCCATTGAAAAGCTGGGATAGGCTTCAGCAGCGACCCTAATTGGATACACGGTTAAGAAAGTAATTGAGTGAGTGAGAGTGAGTGTTTAAGTGCATTTGATCAGTAAATCTAGCCTCTAGAAGGTTAATCAAGCTTAATTTTAATAGGTACTAAATGGGAAAATTTTCTTCTGCAGTTTGGACTTCCATGTAATTAACTGTTCGGTCTTGCATAACCAGCCATGATGACACATTGTAAAGAGATTCAGATATACATTATATGGAGCAAAGTATTGGGACTCCCCTTCTAATTTTTGGATTAATGTATTTCAGCCACAGCAATTGCTTTTAGAAGTAATAAATCAATTCCATTAAAGAAAACAAATACTTCCAACTTTGACCTGTCTACTACTTGTAACTATAACTACCTGTCCTGTCCTGTAATGAATGTAACCAAAGTGTAGAACATAATATTAACAGCGATGATGAAGGTCAGTGATGAACAGTAGCAATAGATGAGCGATCGTCTCTGACTTTACATCTACAAGGTGGACCAACTAGGTAGGAGTGTCTAATGGAGTGGACAGTAAGTGGACACAATACTTAAAAACTCCAGCAGCGCTGCTGTGTCTGATCCACTCATACCAGCACAACACACACTAACACACCACCACCATATCATTGTCACTGCAGTGCTGAGAATCATCCACCACCTAAATAATACCTGCTCTGTGGTGGTCGTGTGGGGGTCTTGACCGTTGACGAACAGCATAAAAGGGGGCTAACACAGCATGTAGAGAAACAGATGGACTCCAGTCAGTAATTGTAGAACTACAAAGTGCTTCTATATGGTAAGTGGAGCAGATAAAATAGACAGTGAGTGTACAAAAAAGGTGGTGGTCATAATATTATGGCTGATCAGTGTATATATATATACAGTATATATTACTTACTTCATATATTAAGCAAACATTATATGATGTTAAGGGTTTTTTACTGTAGCTTTGATGTATTATATGTTAACTATAAGTTTCCCATAAGGGCAACACTTATGATATTTATATTTATTATTAGAAAAGCATGCAGAAATTATATACACAAAAGTAATGGTTCTAATTATTTCACTTCAATATTCCAGCACCAACACCCCCCCCCCCCTCCCCCCCCCCCACCACCCGCCCCCCCCACCCACAACCCTACAGCCATCACTGGCGTTAAATTGTTCACAGAGCCATGTAATCCCTGAAGAAAAAACACTAACAGTAGATCAGGCCACTCTGGAGAGCTCAGTGGAAATATCTAAAAGCAACAGCAGCTCATCTGTGAAGTAACAAACAAGACAACACAAACTCAGACTGAAGAGTGCTCAGATGCATAAAGTGTAACATTTCAATAGTCCTAAAAGCAACATTAGTGCATGAGCTGTTTTTCTGGAGCTTAATAACACAGCTTTGTGTCTAGCTGCTCCGACAGTAAAACTAAGATCACAGTACTCATCTGGAGTGGTGTAAATGTCAGTGTTATTGGCAACTGCAGAGCACAGTCTAAACATGCCAGATCTCTGAAATGAATACATGTATAATGTACTGTTAGAACAATACAATTTAAAGAGGATGTAATAGTGGCATTTCTTTGGTGTATCCACACCTTAAGCACAGTGTTTTTAGGATGGGTGTCAGAGCCTGACTGTTGAGCCCCTGAGCAAGGCCCTTAAATGTATTTTGTAAATATAAACACATTTAGAATTTGATGCCTGCAACAGAAAGTTGTGTTTACCCCTATTTTTTTTTATAGTTTGGCAACTCAGGACACTAATTGTTGCAGTTTTGCAAGTGAATTTTTTTGTCAATTCTTGCTTTATATGTGACTTCAGCTGGTTAACAGTCCGTGGTCGCTGTTGTTTGATTCTCCTCTGACCACAGCACACATTTCCACATCTTTCGGTCCATCTGAGACAAGTCCAAGCCTAGTGAACTCTAGTATAAAATAGATTTTTTTTCTACTTTTATCAGTTAAAGATTCAAGAGAATTAACAAATTACAGATTCTTTTTTTCATTTTTCAAAATGTCCCAACTTTTTCAGAAATGGGGTTTGTAAGCAGCCATGGATGATTCATTATAGCCTGCGTACCTGATCTGGCAGTTTTACACCAGATGCCATTCTTGACTCAACCCTTTTTTATATCCAGGCTTGGGACAGGCATTGAGAGGTTGCACTGACAAATTCACCTTGAAATGGCTAGGCTGTTTGGCCACCCTCAGACACTTTAAGCCAAAGCACAGCTGAGGTTTAAACCCCGGATGTCAGTGGTAGTAGGCTAGTGTGATTTTATCTGTCACAACTGAGTGTTCTAACTAAGCAGCTATGGAAGACAGTTTAATAAATTATAATTTATTCTTTTATTCAAGTCACTATTTTAAAACAGTGTGGCCTGCTATTAAAAAGGACCCGGCTGCATTGTGACATTGAGCACAGTGTTTTTGGGACAGGCTTTGGACCCCAGATAGGTTAAAGTGGTTGTGACAAATAAATCAATGAATAATGAACAATTAACCCAATTACCATTGGGATTTTATTTACATCTTGTGTCAGATCTTTCCATTTGGATTTTAACTCTTTATTTGTGAGTACTCCCATCTTATATACAGTATTTCCAGACCCTCATCAGAATAAAGCAGTTATGGAAGATGACTAAAAATGGATAAATGGCTGTTTTAAATGCCAAATTGCTGTCATTAACCTTCTGTCCACTGGCGCTGACTTTTAACCATTAATCTAAAGCCTTAACAATGTGAATTTGCATAGATGCATCCCCGTGCTTCTTTTTTAGGAGAAACTTTTAATGGTACACTGTAACAAATTTCTGTAGTTTTTACAGTATTACTACTGTAGAATGATAAAATTCTTACTGTAGAACCTGTACACAGCATTTTACTGTAGATCTGCAAAGGATCATGGTCACGATTCAGTGGTGGGCGAATTCTACAGTAAGCATATTTCTGCTGTGAATCACAATACGGTAAATTTAAGCGGGATTTTTCTTTTTCTGTCAGTTTAAACAATAATCCGTCTTTGGTAATAGTACAGTTTGCATTATATCTAACACAAATATTAGGTTTTTTTTATCACTCAGACAGAAAGACATCTTTATATCATCAGTAACAGGTACATAAATTAGAATTACTTGATAATAGTCACCTACTCTTTTAAAACGCTATTAAGACAGAAAGCAAGCTAGCTCGCTAAACATAGAACTAATCGGCCAGTTGATAAACAACTAGCTAATGGTCTAGCCAAAAGTGATACACTAGAGAGCCAGCGTGCATAACATTACCAAAACAGGTAAGAATTTTAAACAGCACATTTTTAATAGTACAATGTGTTTATTAATGTAATATCTCTAATGGGAGGTTAGGAATTAACAAAACTGTCATAGTCTCCAGTCTTGTATATAAATTTCTACAGCAGTAACAGTAATTCCTTGTTTTATCTTTACAGTGCAGGAAAGAAAACTTTAGCCCAAGATGTGGATTCCAGCAAATGTAAAACAAAGCACTTGCACATTTTTATGGTTTTGTTTAGAACAGCAGTGTTTACAAAAATATGAATTTATCAAAAACATGTTTTAAAATGTTGAAATTCAATAAATAATTTTTTGTTACAAAGTGTCTTAATTTTTACAGTGTATAGTTATTTTTCGAATATTATTTTGGTGTTAAATGCTGTAATGCCTTTAAAGTAGTCTGATATTTGCTGTAATTAAAAGACTGTGATAACAATTACAGTAAAGTGATTACTGCTGTAATAGGTTACAGTAATGTGAAATTACTGTAATAAGAGCTACAGTACTGTGATTATTACTGTAATAAATATTACAGTACTTTATAGTTACTGTAATTAAATTTGCAGTATGTGTACTGTAAAATTTATTACAGCAACTTACCGGCTAATTGCTGCCAGCAAGTTACTGTACATTTCACAGTCTCCTTTTTACAGTGTAGGTGTACAAATAGAGACAAGGGTACTTTGTTCTTTGTTATTTCTGGGTTTTTTTTA
The DNA here is from genome assembly GCF_030014385.1 of Trichomycterus rosablanca. Taxonomy (NCBI): domain Eukaryota; kingdom Metazoa; phylum Chordata; class Actinopteri; order Siluriformes; family Trichomycteridae; genus Trichomycterus; species Trichomycterus rosablanca. The sequence goes on along the minus strand of NC_085993.1, from coordinate 40,924,583 downwards.
GCTTCTCCTGCCACTATTTTGGTGTGACTGCTGGTCTCTTTCCTATGTTCCTTAATGTCCCAGGACGATTTTGTGGTTTGTTAAACTTTCATTTGCACATTATCAAACTGTTTAAAGTGTATGTTTTCCTAAAAATGTAAGGACTCATACACCTTTACCATAAATCCAGGTGCAAATAGTTTATAAGACTTAATAGAAGTGTAAGTACCATTAAAGACAGCATTTTAGAAGATGTGAACAAAGGTTTTCACATGATATGAATCGGAAGTGAGGAGAGGATGCCATGAGTAAAAGAATGGGACTGATTATGAAGATTAAGTGGCATTTTTGGCTAAACGCAGGGTGAATTTAGGGACAATAGTAAGTGGATTGAGGTCAAATGAAAGGAAGTTGAATAGGGATAGCTGAAGAGCTCAGATAAAGGTCTTAATCAGCTGCCAATATTAAAAGTGATTAATAATATGCAGGGGTAAATAAATGTATAAAAAGTGTGGCTAGAATGTTCATGATCCATTCAAAGTAGGGCTGGGCGGTATATCCAAATATCTATATAGTCAATATTACTTTTTACACGATGTTGAAATTGACCATATTCGATATATCGAGTATGCCTAGGATACACAGATTACCATTTGAGAATGTTTAAAACAGATTAAAAAGCGCTGTGCGGAACGCTTTCCTTCGCGTATGAGCGGGTGGGCGCGGCGTGCATGCACACACAGGGAAACTGAATCACAACGAGTCAGAAACGACTCTTTTCAAATGACTTATTCATTGGAATCGAATCAGGGAGCTGTTCTCTTATCTGTGGTAAAGATTCGTTCATTTAGCTTACTCTGTTTTAGTTTATTTGTTAAAGAGATTTAGATGTATAAACCAATCAGAGCTTCTGAATTCAGATTTTGGGCGGAATTTTTATCAGAATCAGAATCAGATTAATTGGCCAAGTATGTGGATACACACAAGGAATTTGATTCCGGCTGATGGCATCTCTCCAGTATCAATACAGTATACAAGCAATGTACAAGTTGCAGACAATACACAAGAAAAATTAAACATTAAACACAAAATAAACAAACTATAAGACTATATACAGGCAATTAGCAGTGTGTGGAATATTTAAAAAAATAAAGTGCACAGCATGTAGGATGAGTACTACAATATTTAGTAAATTGCAGCAGGTGAATATTGTCACGCTCAAGTCTGTGTTGTCTGTCATTTATTTATTTATTTAGGAGGGAGATAATCTCTCTCTTCATTGGTTGATGTATAAGTGACAGTTTAGTGAATGAATTACCAGTTTCAGCTTTTTACTGAGAAAGCCGAGAGAATATATTATCTAAAACGGTTTTCATTAGTTGAGTGGATAAACACAGTTAAATATAGATTTTTATATTCTGGAAATATTCTGAAAACATACAAGATGGCCACCAAGAAGAAAAAAGTGGATTATATCCCTAATGAAACAACAGACGGATATAGGATATATGTTTTCAATTTGAAGAAGAGAAGCTCAGGTAAGCAGCGGTTATGATTTTATGCTGCTGTGTGGTTGATCTGGGTCGCGGTGCTGCTGTTTACTGTGCGCTTTCATTTTGCAATGATAGCAAAGCATTATCAAATATCAAATGTTATCAGGATTTTTTTGATGCTCATTTATTTGAAGTAACACAGACAACATATTAATACAAATACAGCCTTGTAATAATAAAAAATATAAACACTAATTAGTCAGAATTGATCAGAACTACAATGTTTTGTGATTTTAAGATAACATAAACAATATAAGCTAAAATACAGGCAGTGGCCTGCCATTGTACTTTAAGTTTACATTATATGGTATTGTATCGTAAGCAGGGTGAATTTATGGACGACAATAAGTGGATTTGGACAAATGAAAGGAAAAAGCCAGTTTTATAGTTGATTAAGGATGTCTGAAGAGCTCAGATAATCAGATGCCAATATTAAAAGTGATTATTGATATACAAGGGTGAATAAATGTATAAAAGTGTGGCTACAAGGTTTATGATCCATACTAGACCAGATCACAAAGACTCTCTCTCAGTTATGCTAGCATTTTAGCTGCATGTTCAAATGTGCTTATAGCAGCGTTTTTGCCCAAGGCGTATCATTGCTGCTATAATTCTGCCACTTTCCCCCCTGCCTGTGATATATCTTTAATCACAACTCTGCACTGATGAATGACACAGCATAGGGTTTTCTGTTGTTTGTTTGCTGTTTTTTATTCATTAAATACTGAGCAGCTGTCTCTGGGCCACTCGGCTTAGAACGAAGAAAAAGATCAATCTCACTCCAGACCTGCTAGAGACGACAGTCATGGCAAAGCGCAGATTTGTTCATTATTCATATGCAGCAGATGCAAATTTACTCATAAAAGCAAACAATGTTCTCAAACATAAGTGGCAATAATTTACAGAAAAGAATCTGAGGCATGATTTTGATCTTTTAGAATGATTTAACTTCATATAGACAAAATAAATAGGCATATAAGCCCAATCTTACTGTGCTGTGATGAAAGTCTGTGTAGGAGGACGCAGAAGTGCAGACGTTAGAAACATGATGGTTTATTATAACTGGAACAAAACAGAACAGGGAACACGGTTAGACAGAATCAAACTCTTCTGATAATTCTTGGAACTATGATGCAAAGGGAAACTTAGATGATTCTTAGAACAATTATGCAGAAGGAGAACTCAGATCATTCTCAGAATAAATATTATACGATAAATAAATAAGATAACTTAGATCATTCTTAGAATAAATATTATAGGATAAATAAATAGGATAACTTAGATCATTCTTGGATTAGTATACAAAAGAGGACTTAGACTAGTCTACTAAGCAAAGCTTGGATAATTGTTGGAACAATTAAGCAAGGAAAACTCAGTCCAAGGTCAGTCCAAATGTGTAACAATAGTTAAAAGTAGTGCCACAATAACATATTAAGGCTAAAACAATTGGGTGCTGGATTGATATCTGGTTTGTGATCCTCTAAACTGCACTGGTAAGTGCAAGTAATCTGTCACTATATGGTACACCATGTGGCTAAAAGTATGTGAATATATGATTACTTTTCGATCAGATTAACTTAAAAAAAGTTAAATTAAGGTAATTACACAGAAAAATGCCCACCATTTGCTTGTAAGTCCGCCTTTTTATAGCTTGCTGTAGGTGAATCAGGCAAAAATGATTTTCTTGTGTTCGGGTAGCCGTTTGTTTTAACTTTTGTAACTGACGTTTTCACTCAAATTTTTTTTTTTACTTAGCAGTCTAGGTTGTTTGCAAGCAGTTAATGTTTTGTTGTTTTGTTAATGTTAAGCTGTTATGACTGTCGGACATTTCACCTGTTGTAGCAAATTACTTTTTATTTAAGGCTTTGCAAAAGTAAACGTGACTTTCTCGAATATCTTTTGCGAAGTGGAATCTTTGTTAAACTAAGTGGATGAACATTTTCTTCCTGACTGTGCTGTTTTTGAGTAGCATGTACACCAGTCTGACGGGGCTTTTTCATCTTCTGTTATCCCAACTCCAGTCTAATTTTGGTAAGTGTTGTACTTTACTTAACAATTTTGTTTAAAATAAATTATCTTAAGGTTGACACTAAATAAATAATCAAACAGCGCTGCTCTATTTGCCGTATTTAGGCTACATGCTAGCCTTCACATGAAGCAAAGAGTGTGCTGGCTTGCTTTATTTTAATCCTTAAATTAATGGTATTAATGTTGATATTAATACTTTTTTGTTTCTTTGATTTGTTTTAGAGAGCTGCCAGCCGAAACGGAAACGTTAAGAAATCGGATTGCTGTGTGAAGCGATAGTTACTGTAAAGAGCTGTTTGTGCTTTCATCAAAACTTTATATACAATTTGTACAATAACTAGAATATTGCTGTCATGTTTTCAAGATGTTCCCTTGACATGTTGTATTTCATGTAAATATTTCTGAAGTGAAATAAAAGAAAAATAATTTTATTATTCTATGAACATTTCTAATTGATATTTAAAATGTAATTAACATGAAAACTAAGAAGAAATCATATCTTTTTTTATTGAGCTCAAGATAATGAGTAGAATTATTGGGAAAAGCAGTTGGTATAGGAAAAAAAAGAAAGTTTAATCAACTTGCCTTTTAGGTGTAATAACTTAATGTTTTAAGTTATGTTAACTCGAGTTTTTATTACACATTACTTAACTTTTTTAAGGCAACCAGTTTTTAAGTAAATTGAACTTATCCGGGCTTACAGTGTAAAGTGCAAGTAATCTGTCACTATATGGTACACCATGTGGCCAAAAGTATATGAATACCTTACCATGAGCATAATATGGAATTTCCAAAATCTTTTTTGGCGATATCAGCTTCCAGTTTCTAGGAAAGGCTTTACATAAAACTGTGGAGTGTGTTTGTGGGAACTGGTGCTCATTAGTGAGGTCAGGCAGAGTGAAAAGGTCTTCTTTCCTATTCATTTTAAAGGGTTTGAGATCATGGCTCTGTTCAGACATGTGTAGTTCCTCCACACTCCAAACTCCTTAAACTATGTTTTTATGGCCCTCACTTTGTGCACAAAGGCAGAAACACCTGAAATCAGTTATTTTAAAGAGGTTCCATATAATTCTGGTCATATGTATTTAGAAACAGATGCAGAAGCAGTTTAATCTGCTCACAATCTGATGACAAGCTTGCTCAAATCATTAAGGTAAACTGTTTCTGCTTATAATAGTGATGAAATGTTACTGAAGAACAAGGACTAAGACTGAACTTTTTGAAACTGTTGTAAAAGCAGATTTATCAGCTCATTTCAGCAACAAGCTAACACAGCTTTGTGTTGATCTGTTATCTGTAATTAAGTTGTTAAGTATTTAAATGACCAGCTATCTGTAATGAAAAGCTGGCAAAGTGAGCAGGACAACTGCAGAGACATCAGAAGCAATTTATTACCAAAACAGAAAACACAACTACAAAAACAGGATTCTAGAATTCTTAGAACAAAGGATTATTAAGACAATTTTTGGATTCTAGGATTCTTGGAACAGCAAAGACAAACTCAGACAAGACCTAAATCATATCAACAAAGGAAACCCTGACGATTCTATCCCAGCTTTTCAATGGGCGCAAGGCACACCGTAACACCCTGGATGGGGCGCCAGTCCACCACAGGGCAGACACACACACAACCGGAACTTCCGGAGCAAACCCACACAAACACGGGGAGAACATGCAAACTCCACACAGAAAGGACCCAGAACACCCTGCCTGGGGACCCTACCCAGGACCTTCTTGCTGTGAGGTGACAGTGCTACCCATACTCATGATTCTTAAATACTTAACATAACTGAAATAAATAAATACAATTACACACAACTTCCAACAGAGAAATACACAAGGAACAAGAAGCAGGAAGACAAAGGACAAAGACACCAAGCATAAGGAAATGTAGACAACAATGCACCAAACTAACCCTAAGCATGAACCATGAACTTAACAAGTCCCTAACTAACAAACAGAAAGAGCTAACCCATATGCTTGTCCTTAAGCTAATGCTAACACTAAGCTAAGAACTAAGGACCATAAAACTCTAATCTAAAGACACGACTGGAATATTAGACCATAAGTAGCCCTGATCAGAATCAGCATGACAAGCACTATTAGACCAATAACACAGCTAGAATGATCCACATGGAGGACAGGAGACAAGGGGTACTAAAAACCTGGAACAATAATTGAAACATGAGGAACAGCTGTGGATTGGATCACAGACTTGAGGACGAATTAGCAGGCAGGCCGGAGACAGAGGGCGTGGCAACAATGAAACCAAGAGCACAGTGACAGGGAGGCTGACAGTGTTTTCCTCACATGTAGGGTTGGGCGGCATGGTGGCTCAGTGGGTAGCACTGTCGCCTCACAGCAAGAAGGTCCGGGTCCTTTCTGTGTGAAGTTTGCATGTTCTCCCCGTGTCTGTGTGGGTTTCCTTGGCGAGCTCCGGTTTCCTCCCATAGTCCAAAGACATGCAAGTGAGATGAATTGGTGATACAAAATTGTCCATGACCGTATTTGACATTAAACTTGTAAACTGATGAATCTTGTGTAACCAGTAACTACCGTTACTGTCATGAATGTAACCAAAGTGTAAAACATGACATGAAAATTCTAATAAATAAATAAATAAATAAATAAATAAATAAACATGTAGGGTCTTTTTGTTTGTCCATGTTAAAGTGCGCAGTAATGTTATGGTTAAGGTCAGGTTAAAGACAGAAGTTTAACCTTTTTTGACCACAGCCCTCAAATTAAGGGGTCAACATTTTTATGACCCTGCCCCATTTCCTATTCTGGTGCGTTACTGTAAAAAAGTGCATATTTCAATTAATTAAAACGGCTATTTACAAATCCATTTATACCATTTGTACCATTACCATTGTTTGCACATATAGTGCTGCAGTATAAAACAACAGTTACATTTAATGGACATGAATGAGTGAGAAATTAGATTTCACATAGCTGCTATTATCATGAGTGAGCAAAAAGCTTGACATTGAATACATATTTAGTTAGATTTATTTTCCTAAAACTTCATATTTTCTGTAATAGGGCGGGTCATGCCTGGCCACTGGAGCCCTGCACTTGCAAAAATTGAAAATGAACCCATTTTGCAGTTTAACTTAACCAAGGTAGAACAATACTATATCAAAAAAGGCACAGACAAAAAGGGTAATGAAAAAAAAAAAACAACAGTGGTGGGCAAAATAACAAAAACAACATAACAAATAAAATACACAAAAAAATCTGCAGCCTGAGAGACAGAGAGAGTGGATAGAAAAGGGATCATGCAGAAATAATAAAAAAAAACAGTTGTCACAATATGGTAAGCTGCTCAGATTGCTGGCAACAATCCAGTTCTCAGAAAAAGAGGAAAGAAAACAAACCAGGGACCCTGAGTCTCAAGCTTTTCTAGACTCCTGAAAGAAGGACTTCTTACAGACATCAGACTGCAAAATAATATCTACAGTGCCCCCCATAATGGGTATAATATACAGGCTGGCTTCCAAGTTTTCAAACACCTCTGAAGTCTGTAGTTGGCATTGTTCAACATGAGGACAAGAGCTGCTCCAAAATAAAACCATCAGAGACATTGGTCAAACCATGGGATCGTTAAAATCTACTGTGTCGAATATCATTTAGAAGAAAGAACGCACTAGTGAGCTCATTAATCACAAAGGGCCTGGCAGGCCAAGGAAGACCTCCACTGCTGCTTGCAATAAGGGACACTCACTATGGTAAAGAAAAATCCTCAACTGTCTGTCAGACAGATTAGAAACAGCCTTCAGGAGGCGGTGTGTATTTGTCCGAGACTACTATCCGCAGAAGACTTCATCAGAAACACAGAGGCTACACTGCAAAAACTAGTTAACCACAAAAACTGAATGGCGGACTACAAGGTCACAGATGAAGACAGATGAGACCAAGATGAACCTGTATCAGAGTGATGGCAGGAGCAAAATGTAGAGACAAAAAGGAAGTGCTCTTGACCCGAAGCACTTCATCTGTGAAACATGATGGGGGCATCATGGCTTGGGCATGTATGGCAGCCACAGGTACTGGAAGACTTAATTGCATAGCTGAAGGCACTGGGCAAGTAAAGTTCCAGTAAATGCCTCCAAACTTATTATGAGGAGCTTCATCCTACAGCAAGATAATGATTAAAAACATACTTTTTTTTAAAGTAACAAAATGGAAAGTTTCTGAATGGCCAAACCAGTCAACTGATTTAAATTTAATTGAGCATGCATTTCATATGCTGAAGAGAAATAAGAGAAATGCCCGAAAACAAGCAAGAGCTGAAGATGGCTGTAAGAAGCTTTACCAGAGAAGATACTAGCATCTGGTTATATCTATATATAAATTGCAGACATTTTAAAGTGGCAGGTGTATATGTGTACACACATTTAATGCTTACACGGCCTCTCATAGCTTTTCACTTGTATTAATATATTGCTATTTGTATAATATTCAAATTTTACATGCCTGTTGGAACAGTTCTACTTGACCTATGGTATTACTCAAAACAGGTTCATCATGTCTTTAAATCTAAATTTTCCACCCAATCTAGTCATATCCAACTATTTGATTGCATTACACTTTTTCTCTACTGATGTTGATCTCCACTTCTGATTGAGGAGAGCGAACTGACACACGCCCCCTCCGACACGTGTGCAGTAGCCGACTGTGATGGAGATCTTAAGCAGATGGACCCAATTGCTCAACCAAGAGGCTCAACTAAGGCAAAAAAATACCACGACTAGAAAATAAACAAATAAATAAGCAAGAGGATAAATTTAACTGAGGAAATAAACAAAATGAAAACAAACCATAAGCCGCAGCCCAAATTAGAATTTAAAACAAATAAAGACAGACGATAGCATTACTGGACCAGAAACATTTCACATTTGCTCCACAAAGGAGCATTTGGGTGCAACTTCAAGCTGTTATTACATGGAACTCAGTCAGTAAATGGTAGTACAAGAGTTCTTAAAAAAAATAACATCACTTTTCTACATATTCACCTTCTGATGCATTTTTTCCATTGTTGTACCAACTTTTTACAGGTCCACATACATCTGCACATGTATGTTTACACTACTGTCTTACATTTTGCACATGTAACTATACTGTCTGATTGCAATATATCTGCTCTTTTCTTGCACAATGTACATAACTTTTATTTCTTAATTTGACTTTATATTATTATTACCTATTTGTACCTTGTTACATCATGGGTGGACAGCAAAATAAGAATTTCATTGTACAGGGAAACACGTTTCCTACTGTACATATGACAATAAAGCTTTGAACCTTGAACCTTTTTAATGGCATCAGCAAAAATGTGTCTGGCTGAGTGCGTAGTCACTGATGCACTGCTGCTTTCACATCATCACATAAAAATCTTCTTCCCCTTAAAGCTTCTTTGAGCTTCCAAAAAGGTGGAAATCAGATGGCGCTAAATCAGGACTATAAGCTCTCTCTCAGTCTCTCAGACACGACCAATTACTACTCATCCTGCCCTCACCATTTCCAACCAAAATATAAAAGTGTGGAAACTTTTTGAAGATCCTTCGTAATTTCACTAGTCTTAGTATGTACTTGAAACATAATTTGTGATCTTTGTGACTGATTGGATAATTTGGAATGTGATTTTATTAATACATGAATGCTTGACAGAGCAATATTAACATATAAAAAACCCATTTGAAATATTAAACATGAAGAATTTGTGATGCAGCAAACACATCCTTACGATTAATATTCTCTTTTCTTTGAGATCAGGTTATGCAGAGTATTCTGTGTTCCATTATTCTGACTGATGAGGCTTTTATATCTTAGCAGAAAACACAACAAACTTGGCAAACGTTTTTGTAATTGCTGCATCACAAGACTCTAGATAAGTGAGAGTCCATTTGTTAATGAAATGTATCCAATTTCAGGGACTCCCAAGTGTCCCAGAGAAGTAAAGACAGTAATTAGCATAGCTGTTACAATCAGACTTTATAATTTGGCTAGAATACAACCGTTCTTTTAATGAATCACATTTAAAGGATTTATATAAACACTAAACATGAATCATTTTATTGTGATTAAGTGAACTGCACTTTATGAAAAAATAGGAATTTTTACATTTTATGAATAAATGTACTGTTAGATAAGTACTTAATTTTAATATTTTACAGGAATTACAAAGTGCTTCTATATGGTAAGTGGAGCTGATAGATGGGGAAGCATTTGGTGTCAGTGGTTTCATAAAGCAAAGTTGGATCCTCATCTTTAGTTAATGACTAGGGATGTAACGATGCACCACAAGACAGTTAAAAATTGGTGCACATGTGCCACGATTCGAATCGGTTATTCATTTAAGATGAATCGATATTTACTTTAAACAGCAGAGGGCACTGGCGCTATTCACCTCGCTTGGTTGATGGCACTTCATAAAGTTGCCAGGTAGGGGATTTTCCAGCCAAATTTATTTATGTGAGGATACGTTTTTTATTTGTATTATTCATTTATTTATATAATGTTGGATTTGTTTTAAAATTTCATTTCAGTTTTTTTTACACAATAAGCATTATTTAGCATAGTTTGTACCTACCTCAGAAATAAAAGGGCATTCATTAGATAAACAAAAGATAAGCACAAATACAGTATTTACTCAATAATCAAAGGAAACTTTGTCATAATTTGTCTTCAATTTCATTTTAGAGTGTATCGTTACATCCCTATTAATGACTGTGTAGAATTTGCTACGTCCTTCCATGTATGTAATACTTCAGGCTACTTTTGGTTCCTTTTTACCTTCCACAATATGCCAGTAGGTGGATTAGTTACCTAAAAATGAATTAGCAATTTTCCCATTTGGTCTGCCTTATAAGAACGAACCAATGCAAGTTATTATGGCTGCTAGTGGGCAGTTGAAGCTTCAGCCGTAAGAGTATTAGATGTTCTCATTATATGTTTCTCAACCTTTTTATTGATTTTAAAGCTTCTGAACCTTGTAATAAATAAAGTGCCTGGCATCAGCTTTTTATGTCAAAGGCTTTAAGACTTCCTGGCTGACTTTCATTTTAGTGTCGGGAATTACATCTTCAACACCTCCGCTAGCTGAAATGATAAATTCACTGCACAAAGTGTTTACTAGTCTCTAGCAATGTTAGAAAACTGTTAATGTAGTTCTTTAAATATTGTCTATTTCAGACATTTAGGATTAGCACTTGCCCTAAATTTATTTTGGATCCCACTTATTTTTAAATCAGCATATGAAAGACCAATATGTATGACATACCTTAGATAGAGAAATGTACATTTTCCTAAATCTAAAACCTGTTCACATTATAAATCAAATAATCAGCATAAACATTTGAGTAAAAAGTTGTTTCTACACTCACTGTTTGTTTTATCAGCTCCACTTATCATATAGAAGGACTTTGTAGTTCTACAATTACTGACTGTAGTCCATCTGTTTCTCTACATACTTTTTTAACCTGCTTTTATCCTGTTCTTTAATGGTCAGGACCCCCACAGGACCACCACAGAGCAGGTATTATTTAGGTGGTGGATCATTCTCAGCACTGCAGTGACACTGACATGGTGGTGGTGTGTTAGTGTGTGTTGTGCTGGTATGAGTGGATCAGACACAGCAGCACTGCTGGAGTTTTTAAATACCGTGTCCACTCACTGTCCACTCTGTTAGACACTCCTACCTAGTTGGTTCAACTTGTAGATGTAAAGTCAGAGACGATCATCTATTGCTGCTGTTTGAGTTGGTCATCTTCTAGACCTTCATGAGTGGTCACAAGATGCTGCCCATGGGGCGCTGTTGGCTGGATATTTTTGGTTGGTAGACTATTCTCAGTCCAGCAGTGACAGGGAGGTGTTTAAAAACTCCATCAGCATTGCTGTGTCTTATCCAGTTATACCAGCACAACACACACTAACACACCACCACCATGTCAGTGTCACTGCAGTGCTGAGAATGATCCACCACCCAAATAATACCTACTCTGTAGTGGTCCTGGGAGAGTCCTGACCATTGAAGAACAGCATGAAAGGGGGCTAACAAAGCATGCAGAGAAACAGATGGACTACAGTCAGTAACTGTAGAACTACAAATTGCTTCTATATGGTAAGTGGAGCTGATAAAATGGACAGTGAGTGTAGAAACAAGGAGGTGGTTTTAATGTTGTGGCTGATCGGTGTATATTACTTCTTAGTATTGCTTGACATTTTCTGGTTTCAAACTCCCCCATGAATGCACAATGGAGTTTAGGTCAGATGACTGTGGAGAAAGGTCCATGATAGTCAGCATTCATTTGTCTTCTTTGTTTTTTAGGTACTTGTTACACCGCTTTGTGGTTAAAAAAAATCATAATATAAAAACATCACATTTAATACAAAACAGAAGAATTTGCACTTTTGGCCCCAGACTTTTGACCCCCACTATGTGAAGCTAAGAGGATGCAGTGTACATGTAAATGAATGTTCTATTACAGTAAATATCCTATTTTTGCAAGGGCAGGCAGGTAACAAACTATTTTATGATATTCTGTAGTGACAGCGTGTTTGTATTGGTATTAATACTTTGTGTGCAGTAACGGTGTGTAGGAAGTTTGTTTCTGAAAGCCTTTTCCTGACAGTCAGTTCCTGGTAATAAACTCTTGAGGTCTGTGGGGAGTTCACCTTTGTGAAAGTCTCTAGTACATTTGTCTCAGAATACAATGAAATTGGCCACTAGCCTGAGATTAGTTTCAGCTCAAATGCTGCCACAGCTTGTCATGGTGGTCAATTTAATCCAAGCACAGAGACAATTTTCTCCCACAATCTTGTTACATGTTTCTTTTCTGTTGAAAACTGAACATATGGAACAAACTAAATAATAAAAATAATAGAAAAAAAGTCTGAGAGCCAGTGAAAGTTCTTTTATTTTGCATTGTTCTTTAATAAAATCTAATGTTTGTTGATGGTGATGAATTTTAAACCTCAAACCTGTGTAAGTACTTGAAAACCAAAGAAGACAAATAAATGCTGACTATTATAGACTTTCCTCCACAGTCCATTAAGCATTTCTTTTATTTCTGTAGAAAAGAACCATATGGTCTAAACAAAATAAATAAAATATGTTGGACAACATTGTAGAGGCTGAAACACATGAAATCAATAATTACAAGAGGCATCCCAATACTTTTGTCCATACAGTGCATATACACCGATCAGCCATAACAAAAAAACCACCTCCTTGTTTCTACACTCACTGTCCATTTTATCGGCTCCACTTACGATATAGAAGCACTTTGTAGTTCTACAATTACTGAATGTAGTCCATCTGTTTCTCTACATACTTTTTAGCCTGCTTTCACCCTGTTCTTCAATGATCAGGACCCCCATAGGACCACTACAGAGTAAGTATTATTTGGGTGGTGGATCATTCTCAGCACTTCAGTAACACTGACCATTACAGAGCAGGTATTATTTAGGTGGTGGATCATTCTCAGCACTGCAGTGACACTGACATGGTGGTGGTGTGTTAGTGTGTGTTGTGCTGGTATGAGTGGATCAGACACAGCAGCGCTAGCAAGTTCATATGCGGATCAGCTTTGTGTATGGAGAGACACATCCTGATCAACTCATTATCCCTCGACTCTGTGCAGGCGCCACCAATCAGTCTGCAGAGATCGTAATTGCATCAGTTATGAGGTCCCATCTGGCCCCCTCTCTAGAACAACAGCCTAGAACATCATTGTTTGTGTAGCCTGAGTTTTGAACTGACAAGATGTTTAAGACAATTGTGCTTTTATCTGTTTTATGTACTGGCCAAATTTTAAAATTATTTTCTTTTAAACTCTGGCCAAAATGATTTTTTAAGGTGTGTCAAAGCTCCTGTTAAACCACTTAAAAAGGACAGGAAATCACTGCCAAATCAAAACAGTTTGCTCATTTGTATTACCAATCTCAAGCAGGCTATACATCAGTCTTGCCAACTATATTTTTCATGAAGAATCTGCCTTAGTGGAAATGGAAACTTTAACCCCAAATAGCTAGGCTAAACACAGTAGTGTAAGCAATGAACACACTGCAACAGCTACTGAGACACTTTCTCTGACCCACTATTGAGCTCCCTGACCTGTCGAATACCCAGCACTCCAGACCTGCTGACTCAGATAGTCTGACACCATCATCCAGACAGCCTGAAATTGTAGTCGCAGCCTCTGATACCACTGAACCTTATCCGGAGTGCTGACAGAGGGCCATGCACAGTAACCTGAATGTTTGTGCACCTTCCACATAATATAAGTGTGTTTTGAATCAGGTATAAAAATAGCTAGCAGCTCTTCTCTTTGGTTAGGGTTGTCAGGTGTCTGGGGTTTCTTTTTCAAATGTTCTGGTGCTTTTGTTGACTGGACATTAGGATATTATTGTGTCCAAACTTTGTTAATTGAGAATCTTAGTTTACCAGAACAAAAGGACAAGGGTTTTGTTATTACAATATTCAGTAATTATCATTAAAATATTTAATTTCAAAATATATGCATTAATTTTTATTTTAGCTCTTACTGGCAACAGTATTCCAGTGACAAGATAATCATAATAAAGTAAAATGTATAGCTGCATTGCAGGAACATTCTTTTAAATATTTATGTATTTATTTATTAGGATTTTATCATTATGTTTTACACCATTTAGTTACATTCATGACAGAACAGGTAGTCACTAGATACACAAGATTCATCAGTTCACAAGTTTAATGTCAAACAAAGTCATGGACAATTTCCATTTCCAATTAACCTGACTGCACCTCTTGGACTGTGGGAGGTAACCGGAGCTCCCAGAGGAAACCCATGCAGACATGGGGAGAACATGCAAACTCCACACAGAAATAACCCGGACCGCCCCACCTGGGGCTCAAACGCAGGACCTTCTTGTTGTGAGGCGACAGTGCTACCCACTGTGCCACCGTGACACCCCTTTTTAAATAATAAAACAAAAATATAAGTCTACGCATAAAACTGAACACTCATCAAATTGTCTTTAAAAGGCAATTTTCATGTTATGTAGCATGTTATTAATGTCATCGTTAAATAGCCCAAATCAGACATGTTTTTTGCAGTTTAGCTATAGCTAGTTAATTCATTATTATGGTGCTGCACACCTTTAGGTAAAAGAAAACAGGTAAGTGCAGCACCTTATTAATGTAATTTTAAGAGAGAAGCTGCATGAGCTGCAATTTGTCACTTGGGCAGAACTTTGGACCTGCCCAGTTTTGGTAAAAAAGGACATTTTCAAAATTAAGTCATTGCAGGACACCCCTGTTCCATAAAACATTAGAGCTCATTAGACCAGCGCAAGTTTAAGGTGCACTAATTAACATAATACAGCGGTAGCTTGTGACTCAACGTCCCCTAAACTCAAAATCTTTGAAACTTAACACCCTTTGTGGAGAAATTTGTACCCTTAAACTCAACGTTTCCCTTAAATTCAACATGTTCAGTTTGTTTTTTTATTTTTATTTTTTTTTATTTTAAATTAACAATGAACAGTCGCTTTGTTCAGATACAGTAATACGTCATCAAAATGTGCATATAAGACGAAACTGCTTTTGTGTGGAATAATCGTCAGATTCGCTCTGAAAGCATTCACGTGTATCTGTGTTTGTCTGGATTTTCCTCGCTGTTTCACTTTTAAACTTGTGTTACAGCTTGGGTTTCTGAGGAATTGTGAGAATCAGCTTTTTATTTCAGTGTTTTTATATTATATTTGTGTTATTTTCAGTGTAGAAGTGTAAAAAAAACCCCATTATTTTACATTAGCCTATAATATATGAGAGTCCATGGGACCATGGAACACAGGTTTCCTATACATTCTTATGGGAAAAAATACCTTGAAACTCAATGCCTTTTAAATTCAACGCCAGTCCCAGAACCAACTGACGTTGAGTTTCAAGGTACCATCAGTTTTAAAGCCATCTGGACATTTCTGGACAACAATATAAAACAGAAATATTTAAAGAATTTGAACAAAGCAAAGGTATCATGAGGCTGAGAAAACAGCACATAAAGAACACAGAAACAGACCGGCTTGTTGCTTTTCTTTTGAAACGTACTCTTTGTTCACAATAGTATGGGAGGAAAATTGGCATACTTTTAAGACCCATTGTGTCTCGCATAAAAGATGTTTACAAATGTGTTTGCTATTTTTTATCATTTAAAAATACATTATACATTTACAAACGAACAATAACACTAAGGTGCACTATACAGACAAAAGTAGATGTACACATGACCATCTACAAGCTTGTTGGATATCCTATTTAAAAAAAAAAAACATGGTATTTTTCAGCTATCACAGCACAACAGCCACTCTTCTGAGAGGGCTTCTCACAAGACTTTGAACTAGGTCTGTGGGAATATATGCCCACTGATGGCCTAAACAAAGACTAACTTGATGTTCCAGTTCCAACACAAAGCTGTTCAGTTGGGCTGAGGTCAGGGCTCTGTACAGGCCACTGGAGTTTCTTTAAACCGAGCTTTTCCTCATGTCTTTACAGACCTTGCTTTGTGCACAGGGGCACAGTCATGCTGGAACAGGAAAGTGCCTTCGCTAAACTGTTGCTGCAAAGTTGGAAGCATGTGCTTTCATTTATATAATTGATTTATTACTCCTGTTTGCAATTGTTGTGGCTGAAAAACACGAATTAAAAAATTCCCAATGTTCCAATACTTTAGTCCATATAGTTTTTTTTACACTAAAGTCTACAAGTTTGTTAAGGTGTGGAGAAATATAAAAATTTAACATTTATTTAATACGTTTTATGTTTTTAGTGAAGAAATATAAAAAATGTAACATTTATTTAACAAGTTTTCTTTTTTTATTTATTTATTTTATTTATTTATTTATTTATTTAAATAATTTTTTCCACTTTTCTCCCCCAATTTTCTCCCCTAATGTAGTCATGTCCAATTACCCTGAATGCGTCCTCTATACTGATTTGATCCCTTACCGCTGACTGAGGACGCCTCTCAACTGACATACTCCCCCTCCGGCACTTACAGTCAATACAGACTGCATTTTTCACCTGCACGAGTCGAGTTCATACACCGACAGGCACTGTGTATGGAGGGCCACACCCCCATCAGCATTATTCCTCAGCCCTGTGCAGGCGCCATCAGTCAGCCAGCAGGGGCCGCAGTTGCACCAGTTATGAGGACCTATGATCCGACTTTTTACCCCTAACCCTGAACAACAGCCAGTCGTTGTTCATGCAACCGTCCAGTCCAGTCGGAAGGCAGAGCTGAGATTCGATATGATGTATTCGAAACCCCAACTCTGGTGCGCTAGCGTACTTTACCGCTGCGCCAACTAAGCGGCCCGTTTTATCTTTTTATTGATTTATGTTCACATCTTTCTTTAAATGCATTTGCAGGGGTACGTGCATCAAAATCGGTATATCTAGGGCACATGTGTTTTATACATTCAATAAAATGTAATGCCCATGTAAAATTCTATTTATTTATCCATGTATTAAGTATGTATTAAGATGTATGAGTTAAGAAATGTATATTTTTATTATTTATTTGAAAAGTGGAGTTTAAAATCAAACCACACCAGCATTCTGAATCTTTTTACTGGAATTCCCTGCAGCTAAACCAGAAAGTGGAGGTGCGGGGGGGAGAAGACAATCTCATGCTGAGATTTAACACAAGTGATCTTTAGCAGAAAAACAATCTGAAGGGTAAAGAAGCATTTATGAGACAGTTGTTTTAAAAATAAAAGTCGATACAAAGCTCAGTCTTTAAAGCTCAATCTGATATTCACATTATTATAGGATGATAAGGTTCCTGGAAACTTGTGAGCTGGTAATTTAGCAGTTAGCCTGCTACCTGCTGGTCTGCAATTCAAGTGTTAATGAAATCTACAGAAGCATACTGTTTTGATGTTTGGCAGCAATTATAGAAATTATAAAGAATGTAATTATGTAAATAGATATTGTGGTGCTAAAATCCCTCTACTCTTGGCCCATAATAAAAGCTAATTTGTTAGTAATTAACTAGCCACATGCTAGTGGTTAGGCTGATAGTAATGTCATAATAAATAATGTAATTGTACACTGATCAGCCATAACATTAAAACCACCTCCTTGTTTCTACACTCACTGTCAACAGCCAACAGCACCCCGTGGGCAGCGTCCTGCGACCACCGATGAAGGTCTAGAAGATGACCAACTAAAACAGCAGCAATAGATAAGCGATCGTCTCTGACTTCACATCTACAAGGTGGACCAACTAGGTGTCTAATAGAGTGGACAGTGAGTGGACACTGTATTTAAAAACTCCAGAAGCACTGCTGTGTCTGATCTACTCATACCAGCACAACACACACTAACACACCACCACCATGTCAGTGTCACTGCAGTGCTGAGAATGATCCACCACCTAAATAATACCTGCTCTGTGGTGGTCCTGTGGGGGTCCTGACCATTGAAGAACAGGGTAAAAGCAGGTTAAAAAAGTATGTAGAGAAACAGATGGACTACAGTCAGTAATTGTAGAACTACAAAGTGCTTCTATATGGTAAGTGGAGCTGATAAAATGGACAGTGAGTGTGGAAACAAGGAGGTGGTTTTAATGTTATGACTGATCAGTGTAAATTAGAACATCTTGTTTTGATACCTTATTTTCAAATGACCTGTTCAGGCAAACATGTGTCCCTGAATATGCATGCACATGTCTTTTTTTAAAAATGTATCAAAGATTTGAGACGGATGGTTGTTTTGGGAACTTGGCTGTCAAAGTAATGATTTACTGAGGAGAAAGCTTGGCGAACCGAACATCTATTATCTAGCACAATCCTCATTAGCGCCCAGGGTTCTCTCTTGTAGTGCATTCTGAATGTAAGAGTGGAGCTGAAGAGCATTATCTGTCATGATTCATCTCATTTGGAAAAAGGACAGCTGCAAAAGGATTTATGCCTCTGTTCCACTTCTGTTGTCTGTCTGTTTCTTTACAGCATCATTAGTTGGTGTTGTGATAGCTAAGCTATAGTTTATACGCACAAGCATCCGTACTATCAATCTGATTTGCAGAGCTTGTATTTTTCAATACTTCATTGCTGTTGACAGTGTTGGGCAGTATACTGTCATTTAAAGTATTAAAGATATTGATTTAATAACATCTCTGAGTAATTATTTGGTAGTGCTGTTACATTTTAATTAAAATAGCTCATAAGTAGTTATTTATTAACCCAGTAGCAGAGTAGCTTTATAAACAAAGCATTGTTTATTTATTTTCAAATACCACTAATACATTAAAGTTGACTTGACAGTTTAGTTTTATAAATTGAGTGTTGGGGCAGCATGGTGGCTCAGTGGGTAGCACTGTCACCTCACAGCAAGAAGGTCCTGGGTTCGATCCCCAGGTGGGCGGTCTGGGTCCTTTCTGTGTGGAGTTTGCATGTTCTCCCCGTGTCTACATAGGTTTCCTCCAGGTGCTCTTGTTTCCTCCCACACTCCAAAGACATGCAAGTAAGGTGAATTAGAGATACAAAATTGACGTGACATTAAAATCCAAACAAATATTGCAATTGACAGTGTTGGGCAGTATACTGTCATTTAAAGTATTGAAGATATTGATTTAATAACATCTCTGAGTAATTATTTGGTAGTGCCATTACATTTTATTTAAAATAGCTCATTAGTAGTTATTTTATGAACCCAGTAGCAGAGTAACTTCATAAACATTGCATTGTTCATTTATTTTTAAATACCACTGATAACTAAGCGTTGACTTGATGGTTCAATTGTTTTTAAACATTTTTTTTCTTCCAATTTGGACATACCAAGTACCTATAGCATGCTAGCTGAGGCAGGTTGCAGACAACAGAAGGATTCTCTGACACGTGTGCAATCTGTATTTTTGCAGGGACTGTAGAGTGCCAAGCCTGGCCAGCAGCACCAGTGAGCCTCAAACTGTCAAGCCTAGCACTTACCAACACTGAACATTGCATTATTGCCTCACACTGTAAGCCCGGATAAGTTCAATCTACTTCAAAAATTTGAGGAAACCGGTTGCTTTAAAAAATTTAAGTAATGTGTAATGAAAACTTGAGTTAGCATAACTTAAAACATTAAGTTATTACACCTAAAAGGCAAGTTGATTAAACTTTCTTTTTCTTTTGTTATACCAACTGCTTTTCCCAATAATTCAAAAAAAATTAAATAATTTATGTATGTTGTACTAAAAATGTTTGATTAGATATAAAGTCCGGGCTTACAGTGCAGTGTCAGGGGCAGCCAATGTTTGTCCTCCAAAAAATCCAGACACACCATCCAACAGCTCTGCTGAGTCCACACTCTTGACTTAAATATGGAAATCCCATCCCAGCCAATTGTAAGCAGTTATCCCATGTGGCCTTTTAGACAAACTGTGAGAAGCTTCAGTGCAGCCTGGAACCAGTCTCAATCATGGCTGGAATATTCTTACATGATGCTTGCTTTTGCATTTACTGTTGCAAATTTGGTGTTTCCAGTTCCTAACGAGGGGACATACTTACAAAACATGGATTCACTAATTGAGAGGAAGAGAGGGCTTGAATGAGATGTTGTTTCTTTTATGTTAGAGCAATGTTTGCATAGCAGGAATACCAGCATTGCTCAGAGACAGGTGAAAGTATTGTGCACCAACTGGGTCAAACTCAGATAGAAAAGAACAGGTACTGTGTTGAAAGCATAGACGAAGTCTTTCAGCTTCTCACTGTAAATGAGCCTGCTCCCTGTGGGTACAGTCAAGGTCATGTAGATGAAGCCGGTCTTTTAATTAGGCTGTTTGATTAGACCGTTCAAAAACACTTCAAACTCGCAGACATTTGCAAAATGTGTCCTTAAAAACACTAAAAACACATCAAATGTCATTTAATGAGAAACAATTGCAAATCTTGCCAAAATTGTTTGAAAAGAAATCAGGGCCAAATATGAGAAAGCTGACTCTCCTGGACTTTGCATTAAAAGTGATGGCACCAGGGATCATGGTAACATTAAGAACTTTTCAACAATAAGATGTAAGCTGTCTGGAGCTCCATTTCTGAAGAACATTATATTGCTTGATTGGCTTGAATCGGCTTGGTACTGAATATGTGTGCAACTACATTCTATCTCCAGGGCAAAGGCCTTGGACATCACCTAAACCAGCGGACCCCAACCTTTTTTGCACGACAGACCGGTTTCATAAAATATATAATTTCATGGACCGGCGGGGGTGGGAGGATTTAAAATAGAGTAACTATAGAACGGAAAATCAGTGTGAATCCTTGTTTTTGCTGCAAGAAGGCTCTGCTCCCACCTAGTGGTGATAAGAGACAATAACACCCGAAGAGTATTGGAAATTTAATTGCTCTTGTAGCGATCTCTCTATTTATTTTTTCTGCACAGCCCGGTAATAAATGACCCATGGACTGGTACCGGTCCTAGGCCTGGTGGTTGGGAACCATCTTCTGAAAATACACTATGCCCTTGTAGGAACTCTATGTACTTTTATGTAGGAAAAACAACATGTTTGTAGCTGCCCTCCCAAATAATTCTAATCATAGTAACGACTGATTCTTAGGTAGGTGTAGCTTATAAAATAATGAATAAACAGTATGTACAAGATAGATGTTAAATTGCTTAGTCAGTGCAGATTGTTTAATACAATTATTGTATGGTAACGGATAAACCAAGCATGTGTCATCATTTATTGCTCATTTTTGGCTAACACACCCTCACTCTGTTAAATCATTTCTAAATAACAGAATGCTTTTCCTATTTGTTAAGCTGACAAAGTCATTTATCTTCTTAGAGGTCTGAGGCAAAGAATACACAGGATGAGTGAAGTTCTTAACTGGCTACTTTACAAAAGAAAATGTTTTAAAGTCATTATAGGCTATTTGATAAATCATTGACTATTACTTACATAAGGAAAAACCTACAGAGAACTGTCAGTTTTTTTAAAAGCATCAGCTCACATACGACTAGATTCAGTCTGGAGGAGATCTTCAAATGTCAAAAATTATTTGACAGCACCAAGCTTTGGTGGCTTAGTGACATTGATACAGCTACTGCTTGATTATCACCTGTCAACATTATTTAACTTGAGAATGATAGAACCCCCACAGATGTAGAGTTAATGATCTGAGATATTTTGACTCTTGAATCTTTAATTAACTGACAAAGAGAAAGAGATTGCCAATGTCTTTACTAATCAGCTTTATTTTATTTTGTAAATATAAACACATTTAGAATTTGATGCCTAAATCACACTCAAAAAAGTTAAAACCAAGACATGTTTGTTCTATTACCTTTCTTATTAATAAGCCTTATTTTAATGGTTGATGGTTTGGGAACTGGGGACATTAATTGTTTGCAATTTTGGAAGCAAAATCTTTACCCATTTTTGCTTGATACGAGACTTTAGCTGCTTAACAGACCGTAGTCACTGTTGTCTGATTCTCCACTTTATGATGCACCATACACTGATCAGCCATAACATTAAAACCACCTCCTTGTTTCTACACTTACTGTCCATTTTATCAGCTCCATCTACCATATAGAAGCATTTTGTAGTTCTACAATTACTGACTGTAGTCCATCTGTTTTTCTACAAACATTTTTAGCCTGCTTTCACCCTGTTCTTTAATGGTAAGGACCCTCACAGGACCACCACAGAGCAGGTATTATTTAGGTGGTGGATCATTCTCAGCACTGCAGTGACACTGACATGGTGGTGGTGTGTTAGTGTGTGTTGTGCTGGTATGAGTGGATCAGACACAGCAGCGCTGCTGGAGTTCTTAAATACTATGTCCACTCACTGTCCACTCTATTAGACACTCCAACCTAGTTGGTCCACCTTGTAGATATAAAGTCAGAGACAATCGCTCATCTATTGCTGCTGTTTGAGTTGGTCATCTTCTAGACCTTCATCAGTGGTCGCAGGACGCTGCCCACAGGGTGCTGTTGGCTGGATATATTTGGTTGGTGGACTATTCTCTGTCCAGCAGTGGCAGTGAGGTGTTTAAAAACTCCATCGGCATTGTTGTGTCTTATCCACTCATACCAGCACAACACACACTAACACACCACCACCATGTCAGTGTCACTGCAGTGCTGAGAATGATCCACCACCCAAATAACTGCTCTGTGGTGGTCTTGACCATTGAAGAACAGCATGAAACAAAGCATCCAGAGAAATAGATGGACTACAGTCAGTAACTGTAGAACTACAATATGCTTCTATATGATAAGTGGAGCTGATAAAATAGACAGTGATTGTACAAACAAGGAGGTGGTTTTAATGTTGTGGCTAATCACTAATATTTAAATATGATACTAATCGGGACTGCAGGCAGGCCAGTAAAGCAAATACTCAGTGTCTATGAAACCACATTGTTGTAGTGCATACAGAATGAGGCCTGATGTTGTCTTGTTGAAATAACCACAGACTTCCTGACATTTAAGATGTCACCTTCATATCAGTACATCACCTTTGCATCAATGGCACCTTCACACATATGCAAGTCACCCATGCTTTGGGCATTGATGGCCCATACTATGACAGTTGTTTAGCTTTTTCAGCTTTCACTGATGATTGTCTTGACGGTCCTTTACGTCTTTGTCCCAGACAACTTAATGTCCTTTTTTTCCAGTAATCAAGCTGGAACATGAACTAATCTGACCAGAGAACACATATTCACTGCCTTTCAGTCCATCTGAGATGAGCTTGGGCCCAGAGAACTCTGGAGAACTGTGGTACTTCTGCACAGAATTGATGTCTTTTAGGTTGTATTTATTGATGCAGTGGTAGACTGTGTTAAATGACAAACAGTTTTCTGAAGTACTTCCAAACCCATATTTTGCTTTTAAAAATCACAGTGGCTAAGTGTCGCCTCACAGCAAGAAGGTCCTGGGTTCGATCCCCAGTTGGGGCGTTCCGGGTCCTTTCTGTGCGGAGTTTGCATGTTCTCCCCATGTCTGCGTGGGTTTCCTCTGGGTGCTCCGATTTCCTCCCACAGTCCAGAAACATGCAGCCAGGCTAACTGGAGACACTGAATTGTCCTATAGGTATAACGAGGTCTGTAGTAGCTGGTGAACGTGCCCCGGGTTCCCAGCGAAACAGATCTTACAGAGCTCAGAAATCAAAGGCCTCATATACCAGGCCTCCCAATTAGTGCAGATCACCCGCAGCTGTGGGGCTGCCTATTTAAGCCAGCGCCACACAGCAGCGGGTGTCGCACCTTTGTTTGTTTTCGCTCTCTGGTGGCAGCTCGTCCACGCTCATTTTGTAGCCTTAGGTGGTATTCCCTGGTGGCATAAGGCCATCCGGGTGTGTAGACCGTAAGGTCGAGGTAGTCAGTGTTCCTTTCTCCTCTCTTAGAAATAGCGTGGTGCGACGCCGTGCAGTCCTCGAACTGCTGTTTGTTTAACTCGATTAGCATTTAGCATTAGCGGTTGCATGCACGCCGTGATACGGCGCTCGTTCAGTGCTCCGCTGTATTGCACTTATTGAATCTATTCATTGGATTCCTCAACCGCTGGGTGGTGACTCCGTAAGGCACTCGGTTGGACCGCCAGCAACCCCGGTTCGAAGCCGCATGTTTGAGCTTGCCTAACTGAACTTGCTTCTTTTTCAGAAGAGAAAGCTACTGCTACTGCGACCGTAAGCTGATCGCTCGCTGATCGATACCTACGCTAGCCGACCGCTGCGCTGGGGCTAGACGTCACCGGAGGTTTTTCTCCCGCACCTGCTCACCGTAGCGCTTTCAGCGCTAACGCGCCTTTCGTTTACCCGTGCCAGATAGGCGTGGTGTTAACGCTCCCGGCTCTCGCCTTAAAGACCGGGGTTCACGTCCGCTCTTTTCCTTTTTTTCATTTTTGCGTTCGCTGCTTCAGCAGCTTCCGTCGGAGGTTCCGATCGGTTTTTTGGTTTGCCTTTTTATTTTCTCTGTTTACTTTTCTGTTTGTTATTAATAAACAATTTATAATTTAAAATTTATCTCTGCGTGTGAGTCCTCCCTTCTTCCCACGTGACAATAGGTACCTAGGATGCATAAACCAGTGCATTGTAGTGCTGGTCCCAAGCCCGGATAAATAGGGAGGGTTGTGTCAGGAAGTCCGGCGTAAAAACTGTGCCAAATCAATAATGCAGATCACGATCCGCCGGCGACCCCTAACGGGAGCAGGCAAGGAAATAGATAGATTTTGTCCTTTAAAATCTTCAAAATCCCTGAAACTGTTTACAATATTATGTAAGGTAGATGGTGAAAAACCTAAATTATTTGCATGTTCTTTTTGAACAGATTGACCATTCTTAAATCAGGTTTGGAACACAGTGGTGAGCCACGACCCATCATTGAGCCCACCAAATGCTTAGTCTTCCAAGCAGTCTTATTATAGCCACCTTATTTAACCTAGTTCCCCAGAAGCCCCAAAGCTCCAACCCCCAGTGCAAAGCTAGTTGTAAGGGCCAGCATTTTGCTGTTCTTTTTAAAACAAACACCTTATGTGTATGATCCTTTAGGGAAACACATTCAAGGCCATTTCTGTTTTGAAATACAGCCTATCAGTTCTACCTGGCCTCGTGTGCTACACGATTGTCAGCAAAACCAGGGAAGAATATTATAATATCTGTAATGTTCTCACTGAGACTGTTTCTGAGTCCCTTTTTGGATATAATTAAGCCACTGCAATTTTGCAGTAGTGCACAGTGACATAAAAGTAAAAAAAGCCATTGACTGCCCAAGATCTATCATGTTAATAAAGACTTCTATTTAAGGGAATGTATTTTACCAGTATTCTAAGTAAATGCCCAACAAACGGCTCCAGTTTTTACTTTTTGTGCCTGCAGTTTTGAAGTGAACATGTCCTGAGCAAGCAAACATCAGCATGTTTGATGTGCTTGGTGGATAGGGTTGCCAACTGTCAGAACTGGAAATAAGGAACACCCTGGGCTGGCGGGTTGGTGGAGGGCATAGGGTTGGGGGTGGGATGGCGGGTGTTTACCTGAGCGGGAGCGGGGGGGTTGGCGGTTTGGGTTGCACCTATAAAAAATATAACAGGTCTTACACCGTCATACGAACATTATCAAAATGTTTTATTCAGGCTGCTTAACATTTATTATTTTCATTCTTTATGATAATAAATCAGAAACACATTTTAGGCAAAACAACATGCATAAAGAACATCATGTAACATTTTTTCTCAATAGTGCAAACAACATTTTCACATAATCCATCTTCACACTGACATGCAGCCCCGCTTCTGGACTGCGTTGCTTAGGGGGGCAATGCCCACCCCAGCGCCCCCGTAGAGCCAGCCCTGCTTGTGTTACTTTAGTTTCACCCTAAGCTGGATTCAAACCTAGGGCGGAAAAATATGCGCGATGTGCTCTGCCCAGTGCGCTACTCAAACAGCGGAGTAAGAAACTGGTTGTTATGCTGACATGCCTGCGCACACACGGCATTACTAAGACTAAAATGAACACTACTTAAAATAATAACCAAACGCTTTGTAATTCCCACGGTAGCAGCTGTTTCCTTCTGTTTCATACATATCGCCCTGTCTCAGTCATATCTGCAGCATTTCTCTCCCATTGATAAAAATATGGAACAAAGCGCATCCCGTATCAGTTCAATACGGAAAGCGACGTTTAGTTTCAAAATAAGGAACGATTCCGTATTTTACGGGACGGTTGGCAACCCTATTGGTGGAACACCATACATTTTGTGTGTTGGGGAAGTAAATAGATTTAATAATAGAATTATTTTACCTTTTTTAAAATCTTACCTTAGCAGCTTTAACCACCACACATGGAAACAGTAAGCATTTACCGGATACATTGCTGATTTCTCAGAGGTTCCCATATGCCTGAGCCCCTGATTCTTTTATCTTAAAATTAATAGTGCTCTTTTTGATGGGCAAGGAGACCACTATGAAAAGCCTGAAGGCACTTACTTATCCCAGCTGCAGTTTGACTTAAACACAGCCAAATCCACCCCATAATACCAAAAGAAGGATTCCTGAACATTGGGCCAGCATTGACATCTTCATTAAAGCTCCCTTAATTATGTATTTTTATCAGTTGGTTTGGGTAAAAAAAAATTGACATATTATTAACACTACACCAAGTTTACACTGTTCTGCACATTTTCTTTTACTAGTTCCAATGCATTACACAGATGTTCACTGTGTTGAGGTCAGGGCTTGTGGACTTTGTGCAGGCCACTGGAATTCCTCCAAACTCATCAAATCGTGTTTTAATGGAACCTGCTTTGTAGACAAAGACGCGTCATGAGTAGAGTCATAGAGAGAGAGTCAGTACAGAGTCATAGTAGAGTCAGACAGAGTCATGCTTGAACAGGACAAAAACCTGCCCAAACTGTTGCCCTTAAAGATGGAAGCTTATCAATTAACAAACCCCATTTCTGACAGTCTGGGCGGCTACATGAACAACAATTGGCTGTTGTTCATACAGGGTGGGAGCTGGGACCTCATAACTGATGCAATTACGACCTCTGCTGGCTGATTGATTGTGCCTGCACAGAGTAGAGGAATAATGCATTGATCAGGGTGTGGCTCTCCAAACACAAATCTAAACTCGCCTCGTGCAGGTGAAAAGATGGAGTCGGCTACTGCATAATACAGTAAAAACATATGCTGTAGTCAACATGTGCAAAAGCCAACATCTGTCATGGTATGGATGTAAAAGAACCCATGACTCAAAGGTGTAAATTGGAATTACATAGAGGCGTATGATGCTATAAGGGCTGCATCTCTTTTAGGAATTCCATAGTTATTTGTAGAAATTTGTAAAGTGTGCATGCTTGACTGGCCTGCCACAGTCCAGATCTGTTTTGAAAAGGAAAGGACTGTAACAAAGTTAAGGTCTGTTTCATTTATGGTGGTGCTGTAATTAAGAAGCACTTAAGTTTAGTTTAAAGTTTGTTTATTAGTTTAGGCTGTATTTGAGTGTTGGAATATCTCAGTAAATTTTTGAATTTACTTGCCTCTGTGTAAACATTGAGTGTGTTGCAAGCATTATATTATACTGTACATTTGTTTACATTTACAAATACACCTATACCAAGAAACAGGTTTTTATATCATTTATTTAAAACACTTGTTAGCAATAGCTGTGAATGAAATATCTGAACTCAATAATTATCTAGGATGTCTATATACTACAGGCTATAAAATGTACAGCCCTATAGACTCACTTTGTAAATGCACTCAGCACATTAATAAGCGGATGCACCAAAGCTTCCTTCAGCTCAAGAAAGACAAGAGAGAGTGAATCATAATTGGCTACAGAGAGAACACTTAGGTTAATGGTTACCATAAATCTAGGGTGTTACAGTGTATTCAGAGCTACGTTTGTCACAATGAAGCATCACCAAAATCTTATTAATCTTATTAAGCCAAACCTTATTAAACTCAGACAGTTCATGTATTGTTTTCTTTATATATATATGTTCTTATTTGTGAATCACTGAATTATTCTATCTATAAATAGATTTACTTTGCCTTCTTCTGAAACAAAGAGAGGCAGAAATGTGGACACAGCAAAAAAATTAGTATGTCGGGGCGCCCAGGTGGCACAGCGGGATATCCCGCTACCACACCAGTGCTGAGATTCTGAACTCCTCGGTTAGAAACTTGCCGTTGCCACCGGTCGGCAGATACTAATTGGCCACCGTATACGCTGTGTAAGGACTTTGATTGACGGAAGTGACACCTGTGCAGAATGCAGGGGCAAGAAGAGGAGGGCTGTGCACGTGTCAGAAGAGGCGTGGGCAGCGACATGCTCTCCTCGGATGCAATCGGGTATCCCTCAGCAGCGGAAGATAAATCGACTGCGCTAAATTGGGAGGAAAATGGGGAGAAAATGTCTATGTTTTGACTTTTGCATAAGTCATTTTGAAAGTGGGCAGACTCTGGGCAGTTGTAGCCTAGTGGTTAATGTATCTTACTAGTAAGCAGAAGTTGCTGGTTCAAACCCCACCACTGTCACCACTGTCAGGTTGCCACTGTTGGGCCCATGAGCAAGGCCTTCAGTCCTCAATTGCTTAGGCTGTATACTGTAAGTCGCTTTGGGTAAAAACGTCTGCTAAAATGTAAATGAAACGTATTCCCTGATCTTGCTACGGTCTTTACATGGTTATGTGCTGGAAGGTAATATAATTTATGTCCATTAGACAGTTTAATTAAGTTCTTTACATGATGCAATTTAAAAAAAAATTTTTATATGGCCTTTATCAAAAACTAACCAGTAAATAAAATATAAGACCTGTAAATATTCACTTCTGTGCGTACAGCTATGTCCACACCAGCCCTTTCACTAAAATAACACTACTCTCTGTGAGCTGTCTTTGCATGTAAATAAATGTGGTTTTATTTTTTTTACCTGCAGTGTTTATAGCTTTATGAATCATCCACTGTGTTGGAGTAAGAAAATAACCTGTGATGCACACATACAAACAACACATTCAAGGAAAGGACATGGAGCACAAAATTAATCATAGTACATTTATAATTATGTATTGGTGACTGATCTATGATATGCTTTAATTGCACTTGATGCACAGTATGTCCATTATGCATGCTACAAAATCACTACTTGTACTTGTTATTTATTGCAAAAACTGTTTTGTTACTGGTGTAAAGCATGCTCACACATTTCAGTTGGATTGCTGGCATAAATTCTGGTAGTAAAATGTAGCATTTATTGGTTAAATTTACTGTACAGTATATTGCATATTTTTCCTTGCTGCCTTGTATTATGCAGAAAGTGTTGATATATCAAAAATGTGTTAGTGGTTTACTAAGATAACTGCTGTCATATTGGCAAACAAATCAATACACACCAATCAGACATAACATTATGACCACCTCCTTGTTTTTACACAGCTCCACTTACCATATAGAAGCACTTTGTAGTTCTACGGTACAATAACTGACTGTAGTCCATCTATTTCTCTACATACTTTATTTAGCCTGCTTTCACCCTGTTCTTCAATGGTCAGAACCCCCACAGGACCACTACAGTGCAGGTATTATTTGGGTGGTGGATCATTCTCAGCACTGCAGTGACACTGACATGGTGGTGGTGTGTTAGTGTGTGTTGTGCTGGTGTGAGTGGATCAGACACAGCAATGATGAAATCTTGTGTTCGTGAGTTCTGTTTTTGATAGATGCTGATATTTTTTCCATTTCTATAAGTTCTATGAGTAAGTTTTTCCATTGATTGATTGTGATGCTTTTCCTTGATTTCCAGTTTGTGAGAATAGTTTTTTTGGCAATGGTTAGCGCCACTAAAAGTGCTTTTGTTTTATGCTGGTTTAGGTTTGTGGTTGATGTGTCGCCTAATAAACAGAGTGATGGGGATAGGGGGTTGGGGTGTTTTAGTAGTGGAGTTAGATAATTTATAACTAGTTGCCAGAAGTGTTTAATTGGTGGACAGTACCATAAGGCGTGTATGTAGTTGTCTGGGGTGTTTAGTGAGCAGTGTGTACAGATTTCAGAGTCCACTAATCCCATTTTATATAGCTTTTGCCTAGTATAGTGTACTCTGTGAATTACCGTATATTGTATAAGGTGGAGGTTAGTATTGTTAGTTATTTTAAATGTGTTTTTGAGAATGTTTGTCCAGCAATTGGCAGTGAGAGTAATTGAGAGATCTTCTTCCCATTTGTTTTTTGGTATAGAGACTGTTTGGTCTAGTTCAGATAAGAACCTATAAGTTTTAGATAAGATTTTGTCTGAGGAGGAGATATCCTTAATTTTTGAGTTTAGTATAGATCTAAGTTGGAGATATTCCAGAAACTGGTTACTCTCAATGCCACATTCCTGTGTTAGATGAGCGAATGTTGCTAGGTTGTTGTTCTGTAGAATGTGATGTAAGTGTGTAATAACTTTTTCTTTCCATTTGTGTAGTTTCAGTGTTTTGTTAGTGGCAGGGAAGTCGGGGTTGTGCCATACGGGTGAGTGTTTAGTGGGTGCACGTATAGTTTTTGTGTTCTTGTGCAGTTTCCACCAAGCTATTAGAGTTTTATTTTATTTTTGCAATTATTGGGTTTTTAAAACAGAAATGGCGTTTTAGTGTTGTATTAATAAATGGTAGGTCTGATTCGGTTTTACCCATTTAATTATGTACTGTAATTGATTTGCGGCAAAGTATAGTTGGAAATCAGGCGCTTCAAGGCCTCCCTGAGTTTTATGTTTTTGTAGTGTAGTTAATTTGATTCTAGGTGGTTTGTTTTTCCAATAGAATTTGGAGATGATTGAGTCTAAGGTTTTAAACCAGGTAG
Source organism: Trichomycterus rosablanca (assembly GCF_030014385.1). Lineage (NCBI taxonomy): Eukaryota > Metazoa > Chordata > Actinopteri > Siluriformes > Trichomycteridae > Trichomycterus > Trichomycterus rosablanca. Next base: position 40,893,702 of record NC_085993.1, on the reverse strand, counting down.
GGGGTGGTTGAATAGGAATCATTGAAAAGAGGTAGTTTACTTTTGGTAATATTGACATTTTGATAGTGGATATTCTGCCGATGAGGGATAGTGGGAGTTTCGTCCATCGTTGGACATCCTTGTTTATAGTTGTGAGTAACGGATTAAGTGTGTGCAGCTCAGACAGCTTGGTGGAAATTTTAATGCCCAGGTATGTGATGTGTTTACTGGACATTGGGATAGGGAGGGTCTGAGTTGCTATATCTGCTAAATTCATGTTAAATGGTAGAATGGTGGATTTAGACCAGTTAATCGAGTTATCTGAGATTTTAGAAAAATGTTCAATGATTTGTATTGTTTGTGGTATTGACGAGAGTGGGTTTTGTAGAAACAGTAAAATGTCATCTGCGTACAGGCTGATTTTGTGTTCAATAGTATGAGTCCGGATACCTTTGATATTTGGGCTTTGTCGTATAGCTGCAGCTAGTGGTTCTATAAAAATTGAGAATAGGAGTGGAGAGAGGCATCCTTGCCTAGTACCTCTGTGCAGTGTGAAATTCTGTGATATTAGTCCGTTAGCATTGACTGTGGCTCTGGGTGAAGTGTAAAGAGTTTTAATCCAGTCTATAAATGATTCTCCGAACCCTAGTTTATGTAATGTAGTAAATAGAAATTTCCGATTGACTTTATCGAAGGCTTTCTCTGCATCTAACGTAACTATTTCAGTTTCTAACTTATGGAGTGTTGTGTGATATATGAAATTAAGTAATCTGCGCATGTTGGTAGTTGAGTGCCTTCCTTTGATGAAGCCGGTCTGATCCGGGTGTATGAGGGATGGAATGATTGTTTCCAATCTGATAGCCAAGGCTTTACTTATAAGCTTTGTATCTGTGTTAATGAGTGATAGTGGATGGTAACTGGAGGGTAAGGTAGGATCTTTATTGGGTTTAAGATGGAGTGAGATTGTAGCCGTATTCATTTCTGTTGGTAATCTCTTGTTGTGTTTTATTTCAATTAATACTCTACTGAATATTGGAGCGAATAATGTCCAGAAGTGCTTGTAAAATTCTGCGGGAAAGCCATCAGGTCCTGGTGCTTTATTATTAGGCATTTGGTGGAGAGCATTATGGAGTTCTTCTGATGTTATTGGTTTTTCTAATATACTTTTTTGTTCTTCGGTAAATTTTGGAAGGTTTATATTATCAAGAAAGGTGTGGATATCTACCGGGTCTGGATCATGTTCTATTGAGTAGAGATTTTTATAGAATTTCCTAAATACTTGATTTATTTCTTCTGGTGTTTGCGTGATCATTCCGATCTCATCTTTGATTACCGGGATTGTTGTTTTTTCTTTCTTATGTTTTATTTGGTTTGCTAAGAATTTTCCAGTTATGTTGTTGTGTTCAAAATGTTCATGTCTTAGTCGTTGTATTAGAAATTGAGTCTTCTTATTTGTGAATTCATTATATTGTGATTTACACTCACTGTTTAATTTTAAAACATTTATTAAACCTGTATAGGAGCAAATTAAAGTGAAAAGTGGCGGTGCGGTGTGTAATGAAAATCTTGCAAGAGGTAAGTCCAAAAATCTCTGCACACATTTGTAAACAGAGTCTGTTTGTACACAGTGTGTCACAGATTAGAGATGGTTTTCGATGCTTAAATTATTTACTTATTTTTCTTACTTTTTATTTATCTTTTTTTCCCCTTTTCACTCAATCTAGTTGTACCATTGCTCCCACTGCTTGCTCCCACTTACTTTGCTTTTAAATACATGGTGAACTTTTTTTTTTCAATTTTCCCCCTTATTTGTCTCCCTAATCTAGTCATATCCAATTACCCTAATTGCATTACACTTCTCCTCTACCGATACAACCCTCCACTGCTGACTGAGGAGCGCCGCAACTGGCACATGCGAGTTCATATGCGGATCAGCTTTGTGCACGGAGAGCCACACCCTGATCAACGCATTATTCCTCGAATTTGCACAGGCGGCATCAATCAGCCAGTAGAAGTCATAGTTGCATCAGTTATGAAGAGCCCTGGTCCGGCTTTCCCACCCTGTGTGAACAACAGCCAATCGTTGTTCATGTAGCCGCCCAGCCCAGCCGGATGGCAGAGCCGAGATTCAAAATGATGTGTTTGAAATGTCAGCTCTGGTGTGCTGGCGTGTTTAATCACTGCCGCCACCTAGCGTGTGCTAGCGTGTTTTACATGGACACCACCTGAGCGGCCATAATGAACGTTTTAGGAAACCCTATCCAGCACAACCATGCCTCTGTATACTGTATGATGTGAGGTGTAAAAGGAAATGGTTTGCAGAAAAAACCTATAACTGGCTTGCTTACCTTAATCCACCAAACAAACTTGGAATAATCTGGAACACTAAATGCAAGCCAGTCTTTATTATTACACGAGTATCCAAACTTATTAATGCTCTTGTAAATAAATGGAAGTGTATCCCACAAGCCCTTCTTAGCAAAATCTGTATTAGCTACCATGTTTATGGAATGGAATGTTCAGCAAGCATACTGTATGTACACCAATGAGTCAAAACTTTAGGATCATGTTATCAATATACAGTATGTTATCATATATTTTGCAACAGTTGTACATGTCACGGTCAGGGATGTAATAAATGCTGAGCCGATGGTATTTATCTTAGTACATGTGTTAAATGCAGCTGTATGGGCTGCATACAGACTTAAGTAAAATTGATGAGGGCCAAATAGTTATGGCAACTGGCTTTAAGCTTACATGCAGCCATGGTGAGTACTTAGCAACAGTGGTCAGAGAAGGTACAAGCCACAAACCACCAACAGATTGTTGACTGGCCTAGACACATTCATGTTGGAGGAATCTGGTATGGATTGACATAATTGCTGCTGTGGCTCAGTTTGTGGATAATTTTAATACTGGTGATGAGGTGAATGTGTCAACACACAGTGCATCAAACAGTGGACCTGGACATGGGAGCAGTGGAAGAAGATTGACCGGTCCAACCAATCCTGTTTGAAGAAATGGTGCCAGGATGCACTGTAGGATGCTCCTCTGCCACCATGTACAGAATTTGAAGCAGCTGCTGGAAATTTGCTGGTACTAGATACAGGACTCCTTCAGATGTCCTCCTATAAAGTCCATAGCTCTGTGGGTCAAAACAATTTTGACAGCATATTGCATATCTGGTGGTTCTAATGTTTTGGCCCATCAGTGTAGACGAGACAATCAGATCTCCACAAACGTTTGATCTTGTGCTGTTTTTGTATGCGAAAATGTTAATTAATTCTCTTTCCTAATGTGAACTTTGCATTTTACATGAGAAGATACTAAATCAGTTAAATTGATTGTTCAGAATGGCCCATGTCTGTCTGCTTTTGGTCTAGCCAAATGTCTGTCAGGAGATGGATGAGTCTGTTTCTCATTACAGCTCATTATCCTGTGACTCTCATTCTACTGGACTCGACAGACTGTTGACACAACACAGCTTTTTTAACGAGGATTTGAATAATAATAAGTTTAACATACCCCACAACATAGTCATTAAGCTTTATATGCACTAAACCAACTTTTATTATGATAAAACATTGCACTATTAAACTAAAAATATTCTATAATAAATATGTGCTCACAAATCCTTTGGGAAATCAAAGCAAAGGATAGCTGCCTATCAGTAAGGGCTATCGAAGAGGCTTTGCACTCCCTTTAGACGCTGCGTAATTTTATGTGGAGTAATCCCAGCACTGATGCCAGGCTAGCAAGCCAATTACACTTGGATCTGGGGCATTGTAAATCATAAGTAGCTTGTAAATAAACCTCCTGAGCCTCATTCCACAAAGAAAACAGTCTTCCACTTTGCTGATCCCTTACCAGAACCTTTTTGTCCTAAACAGTCCATCTAAGTAGCCATATAAAGTTAAAATGAAGTAAATCCCCCGGGTAAGCAGTCAAACAAAAAGTTTGATTATTATTAAGTTGTATTATTTATCAGTAAAAAGGCATCCTATGGAATAAAGATGTGTTACATTAAAACTTGGGAGTTCTCTTCCCACAGGGTCATTAGTTCTATCTAGTTTTTTTGGCATTTACTGTTTGGCTTTGTGGGTAGCACTGTTGCCTCACAGCAAGAAGATCCTGGGTTTGATCCCCAGGTGGGACAGTCCGGATCCTTTCTGTGTGGAGTTTGCATGTTCTCCCTGTGTCTGCGTGGGTTTTCTCTGGGAGGTTTCCTCCCACAGTCCAAAGACATGCAAGTGAGGTGAATTACAGAAACAAAATTGTCCATGACTGTGTTGGACATTAAAAAACTTCTGAACTGATGAACCTTGTGTAATGAGTAACTACCATTTCTGTAACCGAAGTGTAAAACATGATGTTAAAATCCTAATAAAAACTTTAAATGTAATCCTAACAAAATATGATTATTTTTAATAACAAAAACAGCCTTCATCAGAGTCAGTATGGCATTGTTCCAGTAGACCCTAGGCTTCTTGTTCTGGGCTGTTTGATTCTTACTTCTTGCATTGGAAAAATAATTTTGCATCAAATTGACTTCATTAGTTGCAGTTTATACATGCATTAGCCTCTAGCTAAGAGTTGCAACATTTTAGAAGATGTTATTAAATTGTCTTAGGCTTACGTTATAATTTTTTATAGTTTTTTATAAATAAAACAAATAACAAGAGCACAGTCATGTTGAAACCATTGCCACAAAGTTGAAAGCATGAAATTTACTTATTTTTTTAGTTTTGAGTTTTTTACATACCTATAAAAAAACCCCAAAAAACACAAAGTACCAAACCACCTGACTTTCACTAATGTACATCTGTATATATACGGTGTATATATATATATATATACAGTATATACAGTGGGGTAAAAAAGTGTTTAGTCAGCCACTGATTGTGCAGGTTCTCCTACTTAGAAAGATGAGAGAGGTCTGTAATTTTCATCATAGGTACACTTCAACTATGAGAGACAAAATGAGAAAAAAAATCCAGGAAATCACATTGTTGGATTTTTAAAGAGTTTATTTGTAAATATGGTGGAAAATAAGTATTTGGTCAATAACAAACAAGCAAGATTTCTGGCTCTCACAGTTACCTGTATTAATGGCACCTATTTGACCTCGTTATCTGTATAAAAGACACCTGTCCACAGCCTCAAACAGTCAACCATGGCCAAGACCAAAGAGCTGTCGAAGGACACCAGGAAGAAAATTGTAGACTTGCACCAGGCTGGGAAGAGTGAATCTACAATAGGCAAGCAGGTTGGTGTGAATAAATCAACTGTGGGAACAATTGTAAAAAAATGGAAGACATACAAGATGATTGATAATCTCCTTTGGGGTCAAGATCTCATCCCGTGGGGTCAAAATGATCATGAGAACGGTGAGCAAAAATCCCAGAACTACACGGAGGGACCTGATGAATGACCTGCAGAGAGCTGGGACCAAAGTAACAAAGGCTACCATCAGTAACACACTACGCCGAGAGGGACTCAAATCCTGCAGTGCCAGGCGTGTCCCCCTGCTTAAGCCAGTACATGTCCAGGCCCGTCTGAAGTTTGCCAGAGAGCATATGGATGATCCAGAAGAGGATTGGGAGAATATCATGTGGTCAGATGAAACCAAAATGGAACTTTTTGGTAAAAACTCAACTCGTCGTGTTTGGAGGAAGAAGAAGAACCCAAGAACACCATACCTTTCTGCAAAGGGGACAGGACGACTGATCCATGTTAAGGGAAGAATGAACGGGGCCATGTATCGTGAGATTTTAAGCCAAAACCTCCTTCCATCTTTTTTTTGGAAGGATTTTTTTTTCTAATTTTGTCTCTCATAGTTGAAGTGTAGCTATGATGAAAATTACAGACCTCTCTCATCTTTCTAAGTAGGAGAACCTGCACAATCAGTGGCTGACTAAATACTTTTTGACTCCACTGTGTATATATATATATATATATATATATATATATATATATATACTGTATACACACACACACACACTGATCATCCATAACATTAAAACCACCTGCTTGTTTCTACACTCACTGTCCATTTTATCAGCTCCACTTACCATATAGAAGCACTTTGTAGATCTACAATTACTGACTGTAGTTCATCTGTTTCTCTACATACTTGGTGGTGACATGGTGGTGTGTTAGTGTGTGTTGTGCTGGTATGAGTGGATCAGACACAGCAACGCTGGAGTTTTTAAATACCGTGTCCACTCACTGGTGGTCAGTGGTCACAGGACGTGGTCAGTGGTCACAGGACGCTGCCTACTGGGCGCTGTTGGCTGTATGTTTTTGGTTGGTGGACTTATTCTACACACTAACACACCACCACCATGTCAGTGTCACTGCACACTGGTGAGAATGATCCACCACCCAAATAATACCTACTCTGTAGTGGTCTGATCGGTGTATATATACAGTATATATACTGTATACTGTATATACTGTATATATATATATATATATATATATATATATATTTTTTTTTTCTTTCTAATATTCACTGAATTTGTTTCAGTTATGTTAGATTTAGTTCTCCTACTGCTGTTACCAAAACTTCCTGTAACTGTTCATAGTCAAAATGCCCATGTACAGGGCTCTTTAATTTTCAAGAGCTAAGGGTCCTTGACAGCTTTGTAGCTTTTTTAATGTGCCAAGGTTTTACCATTAAAATTATGTGAGCTTGACAAAAGTTGAAACATGTTTTTAAAATGTCTTTAAAAAAATAAGAAAAACAGTAGCAGGATATTCCGCTACCACATCAGCGCCGAGATTCTGAACTCCTGGGCTCATTGTCACCGGTCAGCTGGGCGCCATCTAGCGAGCATAATTGGCAGTGCCTGCAGCAGACACATCTCTGCTAGGGGCAGGATGACCGGACTAGGTGGGTGGGGTCTTCAAACGCTGTGTAAGGACCCTGATTGGCAAATAGTGAGGTGCCTGTGCAGAGTGCATAGGTGAAAAAGGGTTCCGCTAAGGGCTGCGCGCGGGTCGGAGGAGGCATGAGCGGGCAATATACCCACCTTAACTGCAATCAGGGATCCCCCAGTAGCGGAAGACAAATTGACTACGCTAAATTGGGAGAGAAAATGCATAAATAAAATAGGGAAAAAAATAATAATGCCTGCAAAATTAATTAATGCCTGCCAAAATTTGGACAGGGTCAATTTAAGACTAAATATGTTGTAGGAGAAAAAAAAACATCATGAGGTCAAGGCTCAAAAAAAACAAAAAAACATTACATAATTCAACATTTAAAAAAAAAATAATAACAAGCAATTGCAATTATTTGAATGAATATTTTATTATCATCAGGAATATCATTAAGGAGGCCGGGTGAATTCAAATTCATCTAGGCACAATAGTGAAACTAACCTCACAACTGCTTTCTTCTGGATGTCATATGTCATGTCACTCTTTTTTTTCTATTTTATTTATGCATTTTCTCCCAATTTAGCATAGCCAATTTGTCTTCCGCTGCTGGGAGATCCCTGATTGCAGTTGAGGTGGGTATACTGCTGCTCACGCCTCCTCCGACCCTCGCGCAGCCCTTAGCGGAACCTTTTTTCACCCATTCATTCTGCACAGGCGCCTCTCTATCTGTCAATCAGGGTCCTTACACAGCGTTCGAAGATCCCACCCACATAGTCCGGTCATAGCAGAAACAGGTCTGCTGCAGGCACTGCCAATTATGCCCGTTAGATGGTGCCCAGCCGACAGGTGGCAACGCCAAGTTTCGAACAGAGGAGTTCATAATCTTGGCGCTGGTGTGCTAGCGGAATATCCTTTTTTTTATGCACTTTCTCCCCATTTTCCTCCTGATTTAGCACACTCAATTTTGTCTTCCGCTGCTGAGAGATACCAGATTGCATCCAAGGAGAGCACCTCACTGTACACTCCTCTTCTGACACGAGCACAGCCCTCCTCTTCTTGCCCCTGCATTCTGCACAGGCATCTCTTTCGCCAATCAGGGTCCTTACACAGCGAATGAAGACCCACCCACACATGGTCCAGCCCCCACCCTGCAGAGACGGTGGCCAATTAGTATCTGCTTCAGGCACTGCCAATTATGCCCGCTATATGGTGCCCAGCCGACCGGTGGCAACACCGAGTTTTGAATAGAGGAGTTCAGAATCTCGACGCTGGTGTGCAAGCGAAATATCCCACTGTGCCACCTGGGCGCCTGAATGTCATGTCACTCTTAATTCTTCTTAAGCTTACTTTTACTGCCAGGGTGATCCCACTTCCCACAATACTATCAAATAAAAAAATCTGTATTTTTCTCAGATCAATAAGGCCATTATAAGTAATTAGTAAGAATTACTATGAAACTCTTATAACAATATGTATATTTTGGGTGCTCGGTGATGCAGTTATGCAAACCCACCTCTCTACATACAGACATGATTGGCTATACTTGAGGAAGGAAGACTCAGTGAAGGACTGATGTTCTGTTCAGAGTGTGTTACTGCATTGCAGATTCCACACCCTCTTTGACCCTGACTAGGGTAAGACAAAGATAAAACAAATAATACAAATAATATGCTTATTTCAAAAAGCAGTTTGAAGATATTTGTAAAGCTTTACAACTGGTTAGTGCCACACCGCAGCATGGGTTCCAAGAATTCAGGTTTGATTCTGGCATCCAGTCACCATCTGAAGAGTTTCCCTAATAAAATTTCACTAGCCAAAAACTTTATGAACACACAAACATTACTTAAGGTCTTAACTGCTTGCAGTTGTATTTTTCTGTTACTTGGTAAAGTGCCTCAAAGACATAAAAAATATAAAAAAAGTTATAAAATAAAAAGCACTTGGATAAATGAGCTACATTCACACTCAGAATTCATCAGCACTCCTAGCTGCCTCGTTACTTCAGTTGGCTGTGCATGTAATGGTTATGCCTTTTTAATTCATTTGGCATTTATCAAGTCTGAATGTTAATTCTGAGCAGAACGCTATTACAGTTTGAGTAGAGGGAAATAGGAGGCAGGAAAATATGGCTGTTATTTATGTGGGGGCAGAATCCTAAATGAAGAATGGAGATTAGATATTAGTTTGAGCAAATTCTGTTCTGGAGAACAACTGCAGCTCTCTGTCTGTGCCTGTGGGAGTTCAACACTAGCAATGGATGAGAGAGGATTGATTTTACAGTTCCTGCTGATCTCCCCTGCTATGACCGACTCCACACTGCTTGTTTTACCTAATGTTTGTTTGCTTTTACATGTTCTTAGGGGAGATGTTCAGTTCATTCTGACCTCCGTCAGTTCAGGAAACAGAATCATATAAAATTCAGCTTGAAGTATTTAGTGGTTTGTATATGATTGCAAATAGAGAATTAGGATTTTAACGTCACACTGTAAAAAGGAGACTGTGAAATGTACAGTAACTTGCTGGCAGCAATTAGCCGGTAAGTTGCTGTAATAAATTTTACAGTACGCATACTGCAAATTTAATTACAGTAACTATAAAATACTGTAATATTTATTACAGTAATAATCACAGTACTGTAGCTCTTTTTACAGTAATTTCACATTACTGTAACCTATTACAGCAGTAATCACTTTACTGTAATTGTTATCACAGTCTTATAATTACAGCAAATATCAGACTACTTTAAAGGCATTACAGCATTTAACACTAAAATAATATTTGAAAAATAACTATACATTGTAAAAATTAAGACACTGCATTTGTAACAAAAAATCATTTATTGAATTTCAACATTTTAAAACATGTTTTTGAAAATACATTGATAATTAAATAAATAAATTCATATTTTTATAAACACAGCTGTTCTGAACAAAAACAAAAATGTGCAAGTGCTTTGTTTTACATTTGCTGGAATCCATATCTTGGGCTAAAGTTTTCTTCCCTGGACTGTAAAGATAAAACAAGGAATTACTGTTACTGCTGTAGAAATGTATATACAAGACTGGAGACTATGACAATTTAGTTAATTCCTAACCTCCCATTAAAGATATCACATTAATAAACACATTCTACTATTAAAAATGTGCTGTTTAAAATTCTTACCTGTTTTGGGGCTCTGTTTTGCTTTGGTCCACTTCAGTAGGCTACTTACACATGCCTCACGGTAACTAGAAATAAACGAGTGACGAGTTTCACCACAACATGGTGAAACACAAACGTTACGAATAGTGTTGTTACTCCTACATACATTCAACTGATGCCGTTATCAACTAAATATCACCAGATAACAAAATATCATGTACAAATAGCTTATTTTGGTAATGTTATGAACGCTGGCTCTCTAGTGTATCACTTTTGGCTAGACCATTAGCTAGTTGTTTATCAACTGGCCGATTAGTTCTACTGTATGTTTAGCGAGCTAGCTTGCTTTCTGTCTTGATAGCGTTTTAAAAGAGTAGGTGACTATTATCAAGTAATTCTAATTTCTGTACCTGTTACTGATGATATAAAGACGTCTTTCTAAGTGATAAAAAAAACTAGTATTTGTGTTAGATATAATGCAAACTGTACTATTATCAAAGACGGATTACTGTTTAAACTGACAGAAAAAGAAAAATCCCGCTTAAACTTACCGTATTGTGATTCACAGCAGAAATATGCTTACTGTAGAATTCGCCCACCACTGAATCGTGACCATGATCCTTTGCAGATCTACAGTAAAATGCTGTGTACAGGTTCTACAGTAAGAATTTTATCATTCTACAGTAGTAATACTGTAAAAACTACAGAAATTTGTTACAGTGCATGTTTTACACACTTTTGGTTACATTCATGACAGAACAGGTAGTTACACAAAATTCATCAGTCAAAACACACTTCAAAAAACAAATTCATGTCAAACACAGTCACGAACAATTTTGCATTTCCAATTCACCTCACTTGCATGTCTTTTGACTGTGAAAACCTGGAGGAAACACATGCAGACACGGAGAGAACATGCAAACTCCACACAGAAAGGACCTGGACCGCCCCACCTGGGGATCGAACCCAGGACCTTCTTGCTGTGAGCCACCGTGCCACCCGAATTAGTGTAAATAGGGAACTGTTTTAATCACCAAGCAATAAATGAATTGCTTTTACTAAACAATGATTTTATTTCTCTATTTTCTTATATTGTAGGGGCGGCACGGTGGCTAAGTGGGTAGCACTGTCGCCTCACAGCAAGAAGGTCCTGGGTTCGATCCCCAGATGGGGCGGTCCGGGTCCTTTCTGTGTGGAGTTTGCATGTTCTCCCTGTGTCTGTGTGGGTTTCCTCTGGGTGCTCCGGTTTCTTCTCACAGTCAATGCAAGCGAGATGAATTGGAGATACTAAATTGTCCATGACTGTGTTCAATATAACCTTGTGTAATGGGTAACTACCGTTCCTGTCATGAAGGTAACCAAAGTGTAAAACATGACTTTAAATCCTAATAAACAAACATCTTCTATTGTAAGCATGCCAATAAATTAATTAAACGATTGTATTTCATTTTAATTTATTATTTAAATACGTTTTCCACCACAAAATTCCATTTGCTTCATTTTATAAGCTTTTTGTAAGAAAATTCGATAGACACTTTTTTACTTCTGTCACCATGATACTGCACCTTATCAGGCAGAGTCGTCTTGATAGTGCAACCAGCCTTACTCACCCTCCTACTGTGCCAGACTGCTGCCAAATGTTCTCATGCTTGGAGCTGAATTACTCAGACTAACATATAAACCTCAACTACTGCAAGAAAAATCGTCTTTGTATTTAACCCTAGCTTTCCCCTTTGCACATTAGAATAAGATTTTTATAATACAACATTCCTTTTATTCATTAACAATGTTTTCCTGGTTTAATTTTACATATAGCAACACATTCATTAATACCAAGGGACTGTTTGCTTTTAATAAAAGGTTAGCCTCATTAAGCTGTTTTAGTCTATGTTCATCCAGATTTCTAATAGCATTCAGTCAGTCTCTGTTTCAGTCTGTAGGGTTTTGATGTTGCTCATTGTGGTCACATTAAAGAATGGCAGGATAATATATTGCTCCAGCGAAGAAATACGAGCAGCTACGGGGAGAAATCGATTACTTTTGGTTACTGAGAGACAGTGCCAGCAAATGTATTAAATCAAACCACCTGGGGTTTGTAAGATAATGAAATTTAAGTTGCCAGCTTGTGATTTATTTACTTTGCATAAAACCAGATTACTTGTATATGTATTCTGTGCTTTTAAGTTCATCTTGACAAATGTCTTTAATTAGAAGGGTTGTTCACATATTTTTGGTCACGTGATATATGATCTGGCCATTTGTAATACTCTAGTGAAATGAGTCAATGCGACTGACTAAAAGACATTTAATACTCTGATCCAAGCAGAAATGTAGCATGAGGTTTAATGCTCTCTACATCAGGTCCTGGGGCTGAATTCATTTTTTTTAATTATCAAGAGAACGAGAACAAGCTTTCAACCACAGACTTTCAACCTAGCTAAAATGTCAAACTAAATGACTAAATAAATGATTAATAATATAACAGGAATTACTTGATTCTTTGTTTCATCGTTCTGCAGAGAAATTACTTGTTCAACAATAAACCTCTTGATCACAATCTAACCTCTAACTGGTGAAGTGTTTGTTTTTCCTTTTTAAACTTCTACAGTTTGTTTGATTGAAGGTCCTGTAGTGCCTTTAGTAGAGCAAAGAGCTAATAACTGCTAAGCTGCATTACACAATAGCCCCATCATCATCCATTTCTTCAAGCAAAATAATACTGCTCTTATAACACCATTACTGTAATGCAGAACTGATTATTAAAGCATATGGCGTCTAGGGCCTAGATCCTACCAAAGTATGGCCTGATCAATACTATGATTACAAATAAGAAAAGAGGTAAGGACTGAGTAATCCATTGAAGGTATAATGGGTCCAGCTGGATTCAACTGCAGAATCTTGCTTCATCTGCCATGCAAGGGCAATAAGGCGCAGATGAGTGATCAGCCGGTTTCTCTTAACATGATCATCACCTGTGCATCATTAAGTGTTATTTCACTTCAGGCGGGAGGTTTTCTGTTTGGTCATAGTTTTCTTTTGAGTGTTTGCCATTAACCTGCTGTTTCCTGATACCGTGACACCCAGGCTTGCTCCAGTCTTGTTTTCTACTGGCTGAGGTTACTGCATTTTCTGGCCTCACAATGAAACCGCCCTGGGAGAGCATTTTGCCTGTAAGGTGATTCTGGGCGTGGGCTCTGCCAGTTGATGGAGTAGGGTACCGACTCAGCACAGACTCTGGCTTTTCTTTTTTCCTTTTAGCTGAGCAAAGAGCAAATAACTGCTAAGCTTTACTACACAATAGCCCCATCATCATCCATTTCTTCAAGCAAAATAATACTGCTCTTATAACACCATTACTGTAATGCAGAACTGATTATTAAAGCATATGGAGTCTGGGGCCTAGATCCTACCAAAGTATGGCCTGATCAATACTATGATTACAAATAAGAAAAAAGGTAAGGACTCTGAGCAATCCATTGAAGTTATAATGGGTTCAGCTGGGTCCAGCTACAGAAGCTTGCTTCATCATGCAAGGCAATGAGGCGCAGATGAGTGATCAGCCGGTTTCTCTTAAAATGATCATCACCTGTGCATCATTAAGTGTTATTTCACTTCAGGTGGGAGGTGTTTTGTTTAGATTTTCTTTTGAGTGTTTGCCACTTACATTTACATTTTCGGCATTTAGCAGATGCTTTTATCCAAAGCGACTTATAGTACTGTGACAGTATACTGTCTAAGCAATTAAGGGTTATTGCTCAAGGGCCCAACAGTGGCAACCTGACAGTTGTGGGGCTTGAACCAGCAACCTTTTGATTACTAGTTCAGTACCTTAACCGCTAGGCTACAACTGCCCTACACTTCCTTTGTTTGCAACCGCTCTTTTGATACCGTGACACCCAGGCTTGCTCTAGTCTTGTTTTCTACTGGCTGAGGTTACTGCATTTTCAGGCCTCACAATGGAACCGCCCTGGGAGAGTATTTTGCCTGTAAGGTGATGCTGGGTGTGGGCTCTGCCAGTTGATGGAGTGGGGTATTGACTCAGTACAGACTCTGGCTTTCCTTTTCTCTCTTTTCCGAGAACCTTGTTGTCATATTCAGTTTTGAGTCATTAATGTTTTACTTTCTTTCCGTTGTTTTGGCGACCTTATTTATTTCGCCATGGTCTCCTTTTGTTAGTGGCTTTTTTAGCTACATTATATTGAAAATCATGTTTTAATGGACCTCACTTTGTGTGCAGGGGGATGAACCATAATGGAACAGAAAAAGGTCACTTCTCATCCCACAAATAATCCCATAAAGAACCATATTTTCACTAAAAGTAAAATAAATAAATAAATAAAATAAAATTTACTGCTTAGTGGAGACATTGAATAAACTGGTTGAAGTGCTTATTTGCAATTACTATTTAATATCCTATTCCAAACTCATTAGCATTAGTATTATGTATTATATAAATGATTAAACAAAGCAACTTTCTGTAGTGTGATAACAGAAAGACATCTTCCTTTTCTACAATACAAATCACATGTACATATGCTGCTGATCATTCAGGATAAAATCATTAAATTAAAATAAGCTTTAATATTCACATGAGATACAGCAGGTATGTTTGGCTGATGGGTATTATTCATAATATATTAAAATACCTTTATGGTCTAAACTAAAATGAGCAGTAAAATGTAAAACACCACATCAACAATTCTGGTGAAGTTGGTGCATTTAGGTCCTTCTGGCCACTGTTTGTGTGGAGTTTCACACATTATTTTCCCAGAACTCAGTTTTCCTTTAAACTGTCAAAAATACAGAAGGTGGATTTGCTACTTTAAATTGCCTCAATGTGCAAATGAGTGAACGTGTGAGATATTAGTGAGATGGATTGGCACCCTGCCAAAAGTATACTGTATGGGTGTGTTCGAAAACCTAGTGAGCTGCCTTGCTGTCTTACTGCCTACATAGGCAGCTGCTTAAGTAGAGAGGATTCTAATAAGTTATTGACTTATAAGACAAGTTATTCGAACGCGCTATTTAGACAGCGATAACATCGGGTTTTGCTTACTAATCTAACACAGCATCATGCCATTCAAACCAATGGGATGGGGTGGCACAACGCGCTAGCATGTCAAATAACATCTCCCTCCATGTACTGAAAACAGTGAAACTGTCCCTGACAAGCTCGAACTTGCAAATAAATACACTTGTACATGTTAATACAAATTAAAAATCAATGACAATTTATTAACGTTTGAAAATAAGTCCGTCCGTCCGCCATATTTTTTATTTTTCTGTGAGAAAAGTGCCACACTGAATGCTGAGGCAGCATCGGATGCTCACTTGTTCTTGAGTCAAAATAGCGTTGAAATTTTAAGATACCTTACTAGTGAGGATATTAAGGCATCTAGGATTTCTAACAGCCTCCTTCTCGGGAGCGCACACAGGATGATGTCAAATGCTGTCTATGTAGAGAGCGGACTAGGTTTTCAAACACACCCTATGAAGAGAGCGCACTAGATTTTCAAACACACCACACATCTACCAGACCATTCCAAACCTGTACAGGATGAAGCGAATTAAATTGTAAATTAAATTGATTTAATAATGGTAAGATCACAAGTGAAATTTGTTTTTGATAACCTGCATGGTTTGTTTTATAGAGATGGGTGGAAAAGTATTCAGAAAACAAGAAAAGGTAAAAAAGTTTGGATTTCTGGAGACCTCCATCATAAAAACTGACATTAGCTGGAACTGAAAATTAAATCCAGAAAATGTCAGAGAGTATATACACACACACACACAAACAAAACAAACAAACAAAACAAAAAGAAAGAATAACAAACCAGTGTGAAATGTTTAAAATGCAGGGTGGCTTTCGGGTAACAATTAAACAGCCAGACTACTCCTAACATACTACCTGTGTCACACATATTTGTGTGGCTAATAGTTTTTCATTGTAAACACATTACTTTTAACTGTAGCTTTACAACCTTGTAAGTCTGTCTGTATCACCTTAGGTTTTCCTGAAATTACATCACTGTCTGACAGAAACCAACTGATACCTCAAAGTCAAGCTATTTATTCCCAGCCTGTAGCACTTCATTGACAAAAAGATCTATAGGAGAGAGGAGGTGAACTGAAGCCCCAAGCTAATCAGTATAATTATGTAGATGGCATTTCCCTTGCAGATATTCTTTCCACAGCAGCTATTGAGACATTCCAGAGACAACTTTAATAATTAATGCCCCTTGTAGGCATCTATAATTCAAGACCCTCATCATTAAGCATCTAAGGATGCAACCAGCCAAGTGTCATTAATGAAATCTCTATAATTGAATTTACGCTAAATTATGTGGCCCACAACTACTGTCCTTTCCTCCTGGAACTGAATGTATTTTTCTTTATTTTAAAGCTAAAAGGGATGGTAGTAGGATCAGAGGCTTAATGCAGCAGCTTTTTTTTTCAACATGACGAAGCAAAAACTAAACAAAGTTAACTTTTTCTATGAACGCCATAAATTAGTGACACTTATTGGTATGTATAAAGTCCCCCTTAGAACCCTCATTAATGGACTATTTTCAGCACTGCAATATCACTAATGTGGTAGGTACAATGTACTGATCAGAAACCTTTTACATCTTTAAAATATGGAAACATATGGAAGTTCTTATTAAAGAGGCCAGCTGGACCCAATTGCAGAATTTTGCTTAATCTGCAATGCCAGTTATGGCTGGCAGAGAGGTCAAGGGTATGTTAATGACTGGCGTGTCAGTTCCTTTTAACTGACAATTCACCTGTGCCTCATTGAGCCTTCGCTCCAGGTGGGAGTGTTTTTATATCAAGGTTTCTCCCTCACAGACTTGCCAGCTCCTCTTTTTGGCAATTTGCTTGTTCTCCAAAAAAATAATACCAGGCTTACTCTGGACTAGTATTCTGCTAACATGTACTAATTTCGGAATATGTCAGATATCAGATGTAAAAAAGTGTGTTTGTAGCTGTATAATTAACTTTCACTTAAACTGTTAGTGTTAATCGGTGAAAGTTGTGACAGACTATCTTGCTAGTCACCTTGTTTTCACTATTATGGTGCCTAAATAGATGAGCTATGATGCTCTGTTTTCCCTCTTGATTAGTAACATCAACTGATTTAATGCATCCCTTTAGAAATTAGATTGCAATAGTAGACAAAACATCTGCACTAGGGATTCTGATTTGAAAAATTGTTCCTGTTGAAGGGGCATAAATTTAAGGCTAGGCTGGGATCAGAG
Organism: Trichomycterus rosablanca; assembly: GCF_030014385.1. Classification (NCBI taxonomy): domain Eukaryota; kingdom Metazoa; phylum Chordata; class Actinopteri; order Siluriformes; family Trichomycteridae; genus Trichomycterus; species Trichomycterus rosablanca. The sequence goes on along the minus strand of NC_085993.1, from coordinate 40,876,438 downwards.
TGGATGGGTTGTTAAGAGGTCTGGACTATAAATCATAGAGTTGAGGCTTTAAGCCCCACCACACTGTCAGGCTACCATGGTTGTGCTCTTAAGCCTGGGCTTTTATTCCCTGCCAGATTTTCGAGAGCTGTGCTGTTTGGAGCAGATAGTAAACCAACTTATACTTTCCACCCTTCACCTTCAGTTATGTTAACTCTGCTCACTAGACTGACCTTAAACAATTTTTATTTATCACTTTTACAGTGTAAGCTTGCAGTTTTTCCTCAGGCAGTGCAGGGGGTAACCCTGACCACTACAGGGATGTAAGGAAGTGCTCAGGCATCATTATTTAACCTTTGAGACCCTACAAAAATATTTTCTCTTCTTAAGCAAACACACATGCACATGATTACCTGTTTCACATTTTTTTTAAGTTTCGCTGTGAAAATAGACAGTGTGGACACTGCCAACATTATTTAGGCCACTAGAAAAACAGCACATACAACTTTCAACATCTTGTACTGTAAACCATGGTAAACCCTATTCTTTGGAATAATATTAATCGTTCAATCAGTCATTTTCTTTAGTCATTTCATGTTTTTTATGAGGTTTTAAATATGATGGTGGTAGCACCATGCTATAAGATTGCTTTTTAGAAGAAAGAACTGCCAAACTGATCGTAGTGGTTCAAAATGAAGGAAGTTAATCACCACTCATTAATCACCACTCAAACTGATTGTAGTGGTTCAAAATGAAGTAAGTTAATCACCACTCATTAATCACCACTCATACCTAGGCATAATATACACAGACCAGACATTACATTATGACCACTGACAGGTGAAGTGAATAACACTGATTATTTCTTCATCACGGCACCTGTATATATTAGGCAACAAGTGAACATTGTATCCTCAAGGTTAATGTGTTAGATGCAGGAAAAATGGGTAAGCGTAAGGATTTAAACGAGTTTGACAAGGGCCAAATTGTGATGGCATCTCCAAAAGTGCAGCTCTTGTGGGGTGGTCAGTATCTATCAAAAGTGGTCCAAGGAAGGAACAGTGGTAAACCGGCAAAAGGGTCATGGGCGGCCAAGGCTCATTGATGCATGTGGGGAGCAATGGCTGGCTCGTGTGGTCCGATCCAAGAGACGAGCTACTGTAGCTAAAATTGCTGAAGAAGTTAATGCTGGTTCCATGCCTCAATGGGTCAGGGCTGTTTTGGCAGCAAAAGGGAGACCGACACAATATTAGGAAGGTGGTCATAATGTTATGCCGGATCGGTGTAGAATAGGCAATCAACCAGTTGGCATGTTTTTATGAGATGGCAGGAAACATATCAGGAGAAACCCAGGAAAGCATATTTTCAACTTCAGATAACCAGCAACTGTAAAGAAGAGTCAACCAGGAACCCTGGAGCTGTATGACACCAACATGACTGCAGTGCCACTGTGTCACCAATTACTTTGACAAATTTCTTTCAAATAAACTGTTTCTTACACAGAACCATTCTGATCATTTAGAATACAATTTATTTAGCAGTGCTTTTAGCACCACTTTATTAAAACGTTTATTAAGGAAGCCTAAGCTGCCTGTGATCCCAGGCATAAAGGCTCTTTTCTAATAGCCATATTATACAGTCAAAATTTCAAGACTCTTTTACAGTTATAAGTCAAATATTTAAATTCAAAATGAAGTGGACATGCACAATGCCCTATGCCATTGAGAGCTAAAATGGGGACAGCATGAGTGCGGATACACCAGTGCTGAATGTGATAAATGCCATTGTCAGGGTGCACTGCGCTGCTACATCTTCAAAGGTCAAATCTGAGTGGTGAACCTATTATAAAAGGTCCTTGTGCTTGCTTTGAGAGACTTATGTAAAATCTTGAGAGGATAATATAGTACTTCTTAGAATAATTAGACAGATTGAAAGCTTTATTGATTAAAGATTTTTTTGATGTAAATCTTACTGAAAAGTCGATTAGCTAACAAATATCAAGTGTTTGTAATTTCAAAGTGTTTTGCAGTGAAATTGGAATCTAGAAAGCATCTAGGAAGCTCGTTATGCTATGGACTGGCCAGGCACTCACAAAAGACATAACTGGCTGTATCTTTGAGAGACAATAGTTAATAGGTTCCTCATTGCTGATGCAATAGCGACCTTTGCTAGCTGGTTGAGGTGCCTGAATGAGAGATGGTTGATATCATGGATGGTAGTGCATGACTATCTCTATGAGAAAATTCAAGCCACAGTATGCTTCAATGTGTATGTTTTTAAACTTTCAAAACATTATTTTTAAAGAAATAAAAACTACAACTAACGGTTTGTTTATCTAAAACTAAAAACCTAGCAATGCTATCCATTTTTAACACAGTTAACACAAGTAAAATATAGTGCTATACTGAAATAACTTTTTACGTTCAGTCAGGGACTGTGTGTTGCTTCATCATTACATTAACATTCATTTTATGGCTTTACAGCTGGAAGTAAGGCATATTTGTTGACTAAATGCCTCTGTGCACGTCAAAAATGATCAGTTACAGAAATGGTCTAGTTAAGCTATGTAGTCTGCCTTTATTAGCCACTATCGTAAACATTAGATAAAGGTTTTCTATAGTACAGTCTTCTAACACACAAGGGTTGCAGGTCACTTATGATATAGACAGAATTTTATTTATATCATGGTAATATACCCTTTTCACAGAATTAAAATCATTTTGAATAAATGTTACTTATAGTATCTTATAGCAGGGTTTTTCAACCTGTACCTGTCCAGGGGGGCGTGACATGAGATTCTAAAACTAAAGCAATTCATTTTTCACCCACAGGAGACACATTTGATTTGTCTCGCTGACCATTAATGTTATCCAGTTCAGAACCGTTGGTTAGCAAAACTTAAAAATAGGGCTAACAGTAAAGATAAATCAGTGACAAAGACATACACACACACCCATGTCCTATAACAGCAGTCGTTGCTTTTAAGACAGGTGTAGTGGGAGATGCTCTGTTTACAATATCGCTTTAAGTGAGTCAGGAGTCGATTCATATGAAGCGAAGCTTGTGCACATTCAGAGTTTCCCTCCTCAGTCAGCCCTCCATTTTTACTGTTATTAATGAATGCTGCAGTTTAAAAAAAACACCAGCTACTACATAACACCTTGTGTGACTCGCTCTCCTTACAGGCTGGAGGCTTAATTAAACTGACTATTACCACAGAGCGGTAGCCAAGTCAGAATCGTTCTGTCCATGGAGATAAAAGTTAGCTCACCTGAGTTTTCTGTCAGTCAAAGCAGAGTATCCTGAACTAGCAAACTTAGCAATTGATGTACTTTGCCTCTGCTTGGTTCTGTGAAGTAACATTTTCCGCTCTCATCTACATCAAAAGCAAGAACCACTTACAATATGAAGTAAATATTTTAATCAGCAAAATTGCATTGTATGTGTGATGTGCACAACGTTAATTATAATATTTTAGCTTGTCAAGAGCTTTCGCAATGGTCTGTGGGGCGGGGGGGGGGGGGGGTGCGAGTGCCTGACCGGGGGGCGTGGCATTAAGAGATGTTTTTACTTCTAAAACTAAAGCAATTCATTTTTCACCCACGGGAGATATATTTCATTACTCTAACTGACCACGCTCACACGCACGTTTAATGTTATTCAGTTTAGTTTCAAAAAAACCTTCAAAATAGGGCTAACAGTGAAGATAAACCGGTGACAAAAGCAACGACTGCTGTTATAGGACGTGTGTGTGTCTTTAAGAGAGATGCCCTGTTCACAGTATCGATATAAGTGATTCAGGAGTCGATTAATTTTAAGCGCAGCGTAAGTTTCTTTTCTCAGACATCTCTCCGTGTTTACTGTTATAATGAATGTTGTGGTTGTAAATACACACCAACTACTACAGAACATTTTGTGTTACTCGCTTACCTTAAAAAGCTCAGGCTTAATTATACTGAGTATTACCACAGAGCGGTAACCGACTCAGACTCGTTCTGCATATGGAGCTAAACGTTTTCTGTCAGGCAGAGCAGATGATCCCGAACTAACCAACTTAGTAATTGATGCACTTTTGTCTATGCTTGACTCTGTGAAGTAACATTTTCTGCTCTCATCTACATCAAAAAGCAAGAACCGCTTACGATTTACCAAAGTGAACCACGAATTTATATAATGTGCTGATAGAATCGGCTTTGATGGGATCGGGCTGTATTATTTTGTTGTAATATCTTAAATCAGCAAAATTGCATCGTATATATGATGCGCACAATGTTAATTACGTCATTTTAGCTTGTCAGAAGCCTTCTCAATGATTTCTGTGTGGTCGTTGATGAAGGGGAGGGGGGCGTGGCACTAGTTGGAGGGGGAAGGGGGGTGCAAGTTCGCGGTTGGCACACGAAGGGGAGCGCATCTCCAAAATGGTTGAAAACCCCTGCTTTAGAGAACATACTTTGTACGATGCAACCTACAAGCCACTAGTCTCACTCGTCCTTTAAGTGAATCAGGAGTCGATTCGTATGACGCGAATCTTGGGCACTTTCAGAGTTTCTCTCCTCAGTCAGCCCTCCATTTTTACTGTTATTAATGAATGCTGCGGTTTTAAATTAACACCAGCTACTACATAACACCTTGTGTGACTCGCTGACTCTTTACCCAGAACTCAAGGAAGACAAGCATTACAGCTCTTCTCTGTATAAGCATCCGAGTGGTGGAACAAACTCTCCCCATCTTTAAAAGACAATTAAAGACCCACCTCTTTATCAAGCTCTTAAGCTGACAACTAACATGCACTTACTAATCTTCTATAGCATAATTAAAAATAAAAAACTACTATCTATTCCTTTGTTCTAACAGGGTTTCAGCAGATTTGTATGGAAATGTTTACTGTGTAAATTGTTCACTTTTGTAAATCGCTCTGCTAAATGCCGTAAATGTAAATATATGATCATGTTATAACAATGATAGTTTCTCTTCCTAGTTAATTAAAGTTTTACTTTCCTTTACAGAAACATAAAACATGTTTAGAAACTTCTATTTTAGCCGCTCAGGTGGCACAGCGGTAAATGTACGCTAGCACACCAGAGTTGGGGTTTCGAATACATCGTATCGAATCTCAGCTCTGCCTTTCGACTGGGCTGGGCGGCTGTATGAACAACGATTGGCTGTTGTTAATAGGGGTGAAAAGTCGGATCATAGGTCCTCATAACTGGTGCAACTGCGGCCCCTAAAATATAAAATTAAATAAATAGAAACTTCTATTTTACAATTCTATTTTTTCTGCTGTCCTGCAGAATCAGATATATATGCAATAAAACTGGTTTATGAAATTGAATTGTGATTAGCATGTATAACTGCCATTATCAGATTAGTGTTGTGGTCCAACACAAGATCAGTCTGTTCTGTTACTTGACATTCCAGTCTCTCTCTCTCTCTCTCAGACATTTGTTCCACTGTGAAGAAACAATTCATCAGTGTCAGACTATCAAGATAAACAACAGAAATTGAGCAGCACTCAGACATGTTGGGAAAAAAGATTTGTTTCAAATAAATTAATTTACAGTCTGCTGTGGGTCTGCATGCCCTGAAAATCTTTAACACTCTAGTCATCTGTAATGGGGGAAACGAGCAGACACGCCTCAACACGAGAGTGTGCACATACCTGAGGAGGAGAAAATAGAACCCCTGAGCAGAAACTCTGTCCAGGTTAGAATAATACTGTGGCTAAAGAGACCCAAACGGAATAGAGGAGAATAGAAAAGAACACGGCCAATTAAATACAAAGTAACAACAGAAAAAGGATCCGCAACCCACTACGAAGACTGGAAATAGAGCAGAGATAGTGCAGAAATAAGAACTGTTTCAATGTGACCAGTTCTCTCTCAGCTGTCCCTGACAAACCAAGTCTTCGGAAAGAAGGACAATAGGAGAACTCTCTGCGCCTCTTGGTTCCGGCCCTGAACGGGTGACCACCCTAACCACTCTACTTGTGCTTCCTCCACACCTATGGTGGATTTACGGGCATGCCTCACCTCAGGAAAATGGGACATAATGCAGCTACTGGGGCATTCCACTTTCCCAGAACAAGCCTGGCACATGGCCCAAAGCCACGAAAAACAGAGGTGTGTTCACAGAAACAACAGAATGCTAATCATTGTTATTCAGCGGAAAACCGAAGTGATCTGACATCACAGCTTCTAGAGAAAAGTTGTGCCAGCTAATGCTCTGAGGACAGAAGAAACAGCAATATTTATAGAGAAACTTTCATCCGGAGCACATCAGCGCCCACGAGTCACAGGTGACTGCTATTAGGAAAATAGAAAAACACAACTGTTTCTCCATGCCCCCCTCTGCCAGTCAAAATAGGCCATGCAACAAAGCACGCCTCTTAATGTGGATGAGCGGCAGACAGCCACCTCGTTACAGTCAATTATGCAAAAGGACTGAACCAGCCATGTCTGGAGCAAATCCTGCCTTTTACTAAATAATAATATTACTTTCTTAAGAGTGCATGAATATTTGATTAAAGGAAACATTTTTGCAGATATACACCGATCAGGCATAACATTATGACCACCTCCTTGTTTCTACACTCACTGTCCATTTTATCAGCTCCACTTACCATATAGGAGCACTTTGTAGTTCTACAATTACTGACTGTAGTCCATCTATTTCTCTACATACTTTGTTAGCCCCCTTTCATGCTGTTCTTCAATGGTCAGGACCCCCAAAGGACCACTACAGAGTAGCTATTATTTGGGTGGTGGAGCATTCTCAGCACTGCAGTGACACTGACATGGTGGTGGTGTGTTAGTGTGTGTTGTGCTGGTATGAGTGGATTAGACACAGCAATGCTGATGGAGTTTTTAAACACCTGACTGTCACTGCTGGACTGAGCATAGTTTACCAACCAAAAATATCCAGGCAACAGCACCCTGTGGGCAGCGTCCTGTGACCACTGATCTAGAAGATGACCAACTCAAACAGCAGCAATAGATGAGTGATCGTCTCTGATTTTACATCTACAAGGTGGACCAACTAGATAGGAGTGTCTAATAGAGTGGACAGTGAGTGGACACTGTATTAAAAAACTCCAGCAGCGCAGCTGTGTCTGATCCACTCATACCAGCACAACACACACTAACACACCACCACCATGTCAGTGTCACTGCAGTGCTGAGAATGACCCACCACCCAAATAATACCTGCTCTGTAGTCCTGACCATTGAAAAACAGGGTGAAAGCAGGCTAAAAAGTATGTAAAGAAACAGATGGACAACAGTCAGTAATTGCAGAACTACAAAGTGCTTCTATATAGTAAGTGGAGCTGATAAAATGGACAGTGTGAGCAGAAACAAGGAGGTGGTTTAAATGTTATGGCTGATCGGTGTAAATATAGACATCTAAGGTGTTCCAGTTCCAGTTTTATAATTTATGCAAAAACAAATTAATACTAGATTTTAATGTATTGACAATTATTATTGTTATTAGTAGTAGTATCCACCAGCTTTTTTTTAAGTCTTCATTTAAATATTAAAATGTCTTAAGCATGACACCATCTGCAACCTGCTATCTCCTCATTAAGAATTCCTCTTGAGGTCAGAGCACAGAGACGAAAAGTTCAAAGCAACCACCCTCGTTCTTACTGCGAGCTGCTGTTATTTAATATGTCGTTGATTAAAAGTGTCAGTAACTACAGGATGATAGATATTTCAGTAGGGTTGTGAAAATTAGGTCGATGACATTTAAAAAGTATAGAGGATGAATTACTTAATACATTAATAAAAGAAAGTTAAGATACTCATTTATTTTGTATAAAGTAGCCAAAAAACATAAACACCCCAAAAATTTAGTGTTACTGGTGTTTTAGGTTTGTATTGTGTCCTTAAAGACAAAATATGGCGGATTAGTGCTGTGAGCTCATCATCTAAAACTCAATCCCAGCAAGACAGAGCTGTTACTTATTCCTGGAGATCAATCTCCAACCCATGACCTGGTCATCTCTCTTGATGACTCCCAGATCAGACCATCTGATAATGTAAGAAGCCTTGGTGTCATCCTAGATAACCAGCTGACCTTCTCTCCTCATGAAGCCAACATGACAAGATCGTGCCGGTTCCTCCTCTACAACATCAGGAAGATTCGGCCTTCCATTTCCCTCCATGGAAGCTACTCAGATTCTTGTGCAGTCACTTGTAATCTCATAGTTGGACTACTGCAACTCCTTCCTGGCAGGTGCTCCCATGTCCACTACTAAATCCTTGCAGCTCATTCAAAATGCAGCTGCCCGTCTGGTTTTTAACCAACCTACACACTGCCACATCACCCCACTGCTGCGTTCTCTTCACTGGCTTCCTGTAGCTGCACGCATTCAGTTTAAAACACTGATGCTTGTCTACAAAGCCAAAAATGGACCAGCTCCAAGCTACCGTCATGGTCTAATAAAACCCCGCTCTGTACCACGCAACCTCCAATCCACTAGTGTCGCCTGACTTGATCCTTCATCCAGGACTCGAGGAAGACAAGCATCAAGGCTCTTCTCTGTACTGGCAAGTGGTGGAACGAACTTCCCTTGTCTGTCCGAACTTCTGAGTCTCTTGCTATCTTTAAAAAACAATTAAAAACCCACCTCTTTACCAAGCACTTAAGCTGACATGTACTTACTCACTAACACTCACTACTACTAATTCATCTATTGCAAAAAAAAACAAAAATAAAACACTTTGGTTCTAACAGGGTTTTAGCAGATTTGTTTTCTTAGACTGTTGTTTACTTTTACTAGAGTAAGGTAATGTTTACTATGGAAGCACTTCTGGATTAGAGCGTCTGCTAAATGCCAAAAATGTAAATGTAAATTAGCACAATGAAGCTTCTATAGGTTGCACACTTGTGTTCATGTGTTCCATATAATCCAAGTTTTACTAATAGGCAATAACAGATTTACTGTAACACTAATGCTAACACACAAAGGCAAAAAAACTTTACACAATACATTATGCTATTTGCCATAACCACCACTGTGTTTAGGTGTGACAATAAGGATAATTGCAGAGCAGTTTACTAACTCCAGGACAGGATCCTCTGTTTCTTTCTTAAAGTTAATCTTTAGAAGTTTCTTTCCTTCTCTTGAATTGATTTATTCCACTGTTGCTGCTGTTCTTTCAGTTTCTTAGCACATTTTTCACAGAAAACAGTGAGCTCTAAATCCATGACATTACACTTACAGTCAAGCACTGCAATCTATCTACTATCAGCAATCTTCTGTCACTAGTGTTTTTTTTTCTGGATTTTCCCCCTTTTATCCTTTCCAATTACCAATTGTGAATCCACTGCTGGTTGCACAAACCCTAATCTGATCTGGGAGAGTCGGAACACCACACACCCCTTCTGATATGTTTCCAACTTGTGTAGGCTTTTTATAACCTGCCAGTGTTGGGTTCTCACATAAAGCCATATCACATACAAGAGCCACAACTTTAATCTTCCCTTCTTGATGTTTGTTTATTTATTAGGGTTTTAACATCATGTTTTACACTTTGGTTACATTCATGACAGGAACGGTAGTTACTCATTACTCTTCAGTTCACAAGGTTATATCGAACACAGTCATGGACAATTTAGTATCTCCAATCCACCTCACTTGCATGAACTGTGGGAGGAAACCGAAGCTCCCGGAGTAAACCCATGCAGACACGGGGGGGAATCATGCAAACTCCACACAGAAAGGACCCGGACCGCCCCACCTGGGGATTGAACCAAGGACCTGCTTGCTGTGAGGCGACAGTGCCACTGTGCCGCGTGTTTGTGTTTGTATGGACGCCTAAACAGGTAGGTGGCTCTGCTGAGATTCGAACACTCAGCAGTGGTGTGCTAGTGTGTCAAACCTTTGCACTGCCCAAGCACCCCCCTGTCAAGTTTTTAATGATTGTTGTATTGATTACACTCCATCATGGTAACATTTGGTTAGGCACAAATATTAAGAACTTTTAACCACCATGTAATGTATTCATTATATACTGATTATGTAATGGCGCTCACCCAGTGGTGGATCTGAACACCAAACCCCTGCGTACCACGCAGGTGTCTTTACTAGATGAGCTACCAGATCAATTGGGAATTGGACCCAAGTGCTTAGTAATCTGTGAATTAGGCAATTTAACTAACAAACAAAAAACTCTCCTAGTGGGATTTGAACCCAGGTCGTCAGAACACTGATCAAGTGCTCTACCACTCAGCTAATCAGGTTCTTTATAAAGTGTGTCAACTCAGGTGGAAAATACAAACACCACCTGTTTTGGGGAAAAGTTTGAGCGGGAAAAATGAAGAACAAAGGATTGCCAGGGGAACAATGGCCACCTCATGAGTTATGAGAAAAAGGGGTAAACAAAACAAAAGGCTTTCCCAACAGAAAATATAGAACTATAATAATAAATTAACAGAGAGAATGACTGAACTAATATTTTAATATTCACTTACTAATAAATATATATATATATATATATATATATATATCTTTTCTTTTTCTTTTCTTTTGTTTTTTCTTTCTTTGCTTTTCTTTCTTTTCTTTTCTTTTACTAGAGAGAGAGAGAGAACAACTTGAGATTAGAGAGAAATGGGGTGAGAGTGAAAACTTTCAATCCTCTACCAAGATTACCGGCTGCGTGTGTTTGCTCGCATGAGACAAAGAACCAGCAAGTTCTGGCTGTTTCTCTGTCTCTTTATAGACCTGTACACAGGTGCTGGGCATTAGGCCTGATTGCCGGCTCGCTGTTGACCCCTAGCGGCTGGAGTCTGCCTAGACCCAAGACCACCCCTTACAGGACCCCCCCCTCGAGGAACGGCGCCTGACGTTCCCAACCCCACTGCACGATCCCGCCTGAAGGCCCTGATGAGTTCGGGATCCAGAATGTGACGAGCTGGGACCCATGAGCGCTCTTCTGGACCATAACCCTCCCAGTCCACCAGATACTGTGTACTGCCCTGGACACGGCGGACATCAAGGAGGCTTCGGACCGTGTAAGCTGGACCCCCGCCTACCGTGCGGGGTGCTGGCGGGGCAGGAGCCCTGGTGGAACAGAGAACGGGCTTGAGGCGGGAGACGTGGAAGGTGGGGTTGACACGCATGGAGGGAGGCAGGGCTAGACGGTAGGAGACCGGGTTGACCCTACGGAGTACTTTGAATGGGCCTATATAACGTGGGGCCAGCTTACGAGAGGAGACTCGAAGTGGTAGGTCTTTGGCTGAGAGCCATACCCGCTGGCCTGGACGGAAGGAGGGTCCTGGCCTGCGCTTTCGATCTGCATTTCGTTTTTGTGTGCTCACTGCAGTTCTCAGGGCTATTTTGGCTCTGTTCCAAGTTGTACGACACCGCCGTATAAATTGTCTGACCGATGAAACCCCAGCTTCTATCTCCTGTTCGGGAAACATGGGCGGAGTGTAGCCAAACTGGCACTCAAAGGGGGACATGCCTAGTGAGGAGTGCCATAATGTGTTGTGAGCCATCTCCGCCCACATTAGTTGGTCTGACCAGGAGGAGGGATTAGAGGATGCCAGGCACCGAAGAGTCCGTTCCAGGTCCTGGTTGACCCTCTCCGTTTGGCCATTCGACTGAGGATGGAACCCGGATGACAGGCTCACCTCAGACCCTAGATTTCGGCAAAAGGCCCCCCAGAACCGGCTAGAAAACTGTGGACCTCTGTCAGACACCACCTCCCTTGGCAACCCATGAAGCCTCACCACGTGTTGCAGGAACAACCCGGCTGTCTCCCTAGCCGATGGTAGCTTTGTTAGTGCAATAAAATGACTCGCTTTGGAAAAGCGGTCCACAACGACCAATATCACGATCTTCCCCTTTGATGGGGGAAGCCCAGTGATAAAGTCAAGGGAGACGTGCGACCATGGGCGTGATGGGATAGGTAAGGGGTGTAGGAGTCCAGCTGGCTTTGTTCTGGGGTCCTTGTTTTGGGCACAAATTGCACATGCGATTACAAAAGCCCGCGTATCGCGATCCATGTGGGGCCACCAAAACCGCCTCCGTATAAATTCCAGCGTGCGGGTGGCCCCTGGGTGTGCTGCAAAAGACGAGGTGTGTCCCCACTGAAGGACTTTCTTCCTGACAGTGGAGGGGACATACAGTCTACCCGGGGGTCCACCACCAGGGTCAGGTTCTGTCCGTTGGGCTTGCTGTATGGCCTCCTCCATGCCCCAGCGAATAGGTGCTATGAGACGGGCCTTGGGGATCACAGCCTCGGGCATCTGCCTCTGTGAGGGGGGTTCCCACTGACGAGAGAGAGCGTCGGGTTTAGTGTTCTTAGTACCCGGCCGGTATGACAGGACAAAATCAAACCTGGCAAAGAACAGCGCCCACCTGGCCTGACGGGGGTTCAGGCGCTTTGCCTGCTGGAGGTATGTCAGGTTTTTGTGATCTGTCCAGACTAAAAACGGTTGGTCTGCTCCCTCTAGCCAGTGTCTCCACTCCTCGAGTGCCAATTTGATGGCTAGCAATTCTCGATCGCCCACGTCATAATTCCGTTCGGTGGGAGTGAGGCGATGTGAGAAGAAGGCGCATGGATGTAGCTTCTGGGCCGGGCCTGAGCGCTGGGACAGCACAGCGCCCACACCAACTTCAGATGCATCAACCTCTACCACGAACGGAAGACTAGCTTGGGGAAGCTGGAGAACAGGGGCTGTGGTCAGACGCAGCTTGAGCTCCTCAAATGCCCCCTGGGCCTCCGTGGTCCACAGGAATCGCCCAGAGGTTTTGCGAGTAAGGACCGTCAGAGGTGCGGCCACCGAACTGAAGTTTTTTACAAATCTTCTAAAAAAATTCGCAAAGCCTAGGAAGCGCTGGACTAATTTCAGCGACGTTGGGTGGGGCCAGTCTGCCACAGCTTGAACCTTGGCCGGGTCCATGCTCAAGTAGTTGTGAGACACCACGAAACCCAAGAAAGAGACAGACCTGGCATGAAAATGCGACTTCTCCAACTTCACATATAAGTGATTCTCAAACAGCAGTTGGAGAACTCGCCTGACGTGGGCTACATGTTCATCCATCGTCCTGCTGTAGATTAGGATGTCATCCAGATAGACAAACACGTAGCGGTCAAGGGCCTCCCTCAGGGCCTCATTGATGAACCGTTGGAAGACGGCCGGCGCATTCATCAATCCGAAGGGCATAACCAAATATTCATAATGGCCCGACGGCGTGATGAATGCGGTCTTCCACTCATCACCCTCCCGGATACGTATTAGATTGTAGGCACTGCGCAGGTCCAACTTAGTAAAGACGGATGCCTGTTGCAGTGCCTCAAAAGCTGAGGTCATGAGAGGCAGAGGATACCGGTCCTTGACCGTGATTTTATTCAGACCCCGATAGTCAATGCAGGGTCGAAGGCCCCCATCCTTCTTCCCAACAAAGAAGAAACCTGCCCCTGCTGGGGATGAGGATGGTCGTATAAATCCTAAGGCCAGGGCCTCCTGGATATATTCCTCCATAGCTCTTCGTTCTGGGCCCGACAGAGAGAAGAGCCGACCTCTGGGGGGGCTAGTACCTGGAAGGAGTTTTATAGCCATATCAAAGGACCGATGGGGTGGCAGGATCTGGGCCTTTTCTTTACTAAAGACCTTGAAAAGGTCTCTGTATTCCTTAGGAATGAGAGAAGGGTCTGGTCCTTCTGCCAGCCCAGAGTTAGCATGCTTACCCCAGAGCTGGGGCACTCGCAAGCAGGAAGACTGGCACATGGGCCCCCAAGAGATCACAGACCGGGAGAGCCAGTCCAAATGGGGATTGTGGCGCTGCAGCCAAGGAAACCCTAAGACCAATTGTAGGTCTGGAGCCCTGATCACATAAAAGGTGATCAGCTCTGAATGCTGTCCAATCAGCAACGTTATAGGCCTTGTCTGTAGTGTGACTACCCCTGGTTCAAGGGATTGTCCATCAATAGCAGAGATTGGCATGGGCTCTTCTAATTCAACCAAGGGTAGACCTAATTCCCTGGCTATTGCAAGGTCCACAAAATTCCCAGCAGCCCCAGAATCTACAAAGGCTCCTAAATGTTTTTCTGAGGTCCCCCACAAGAGGGTGGTGTGGAGGAACACTCCAGATGTACGGGGAGGTCGTGAGGACTCTATCGGGGGCCTCCCCTGCCCTGATAGACCCGGTCGTTTCCCTGGAGTTCCGGGCAAGCTGAACGCAGATGCCCCGACTGTCCACAGTACAAGCACCTACCTTCTTGAATACGTGACTCACGCTCCTGGCGTGAGAGACGTGTGTGGCCTAATTGCATAGGCTGAACACCTGTATCAGTAAAACCCTGTTGGGTTGTGTGGGGAACTGAGGGTGACACCTTGCGGGAACCACCAGACTCTTTGTGCCGGCGTCGTTCCCGGAGCCGGTTGTCAACTCTTAGGGCCAGTTCAATTAATTCCTCCAGTGTAGTAGGGGGGTCGCGGAGAGCAAGCTCATCTCTCAGATCCTCACAGAGGCCTTGCTGGAAGGCTGCTTGTAGTGCCACTGAGTTCCACCCGCTTTCTGCGGCGAGCGTACGGAACTCGATAGCATAATCTGCAACCGATCTCCTGCCCTGCCTGAGGTTAAGGAGCTGGGCCCCAGTCTCTCCTCCACAGACCGGGTTGTCAAAGGTCTGGCGCAGGGCTGCCATGAACTGGACTGCAGAGGCACACACCTCTGGCTGGGATTCCCACACCGGCGTAGCCCAAACAAGGGCCCGTCCCGAAAGAAGCGACACAATATACGCAACCTTGGCCCGTTCGGTGGGGAATCGGGATGGTTGCTGCTCGAATGCTAACGAGCACTGCAGGAGAAAACCCCGGCAAGCACCTTGTTCACCTGTATAGCGTTCTGGGGCGGGCAAGTGTGGTTCTGGTCGAGGGGCAGGAGCTGCAGCAGCTACCAATGCTGTCCCCTGTACCTCAGCCTGGGAGGGTCCAGGCACCACAGGAGGAGCTGAGGTAGCCTGGGCAATTGCCTCAGTAAGACCCTGCAATTGCATAAGGATTTGTTGCAGTGCCTGTTCATGTCTCCCAATGGCTGCTCCCTGGTTGCCTAAGGCAGCCTTTACCTGATCCAGATCAGACTGCTGAGCTGGGTCCATAATCTGGCTGGTTCTTTCTGTAATGGCGCTCACCCAGTGGTGGATCTGAACACCAAACCCCTGCGTATCACGCAGGTGTCTTTACTAGATGAGCTACCAGATCAATTGGGAATTGGACCCAAGTGCTTAGTAATCTGTGAATTAGGCAATTCAACTAACAAACAAAAAACTCTCCTAGTGGGATTTGAACCCAGGTCGTCAGAACACTGATCAAGTGCTCTACCACTCAGCTAATCAGGTTCTTTATAAAGTGTGTCACCTCAGGTGGAAAATACAAACACCACCTGTTTTGGGGAAAAGTTTGAGCGGGAAAAATGAAGAACAAAGGATTGCCAGGGGAACAATGGCCACCTCATGAGTTATGAGAAAAAGGGGTAAACAAAACAAAAGGCTTTCCCAACAGAAAATATAGAACTATAATAATAAATTAACAGAGAGAATGACTGAACTAATATTTTAATATTCACTTACTAATAAATATATATATATATATATATATATATATCTTTTCTTTTTCTTTTCTTTTGTTTTTTCTTTCTTTGCTTTTCTTTCTTTTCTTTTCTTTTACTAGAGAGAGAGAGAGAACAACTTGAGATTAGAGAGAAATGGGGTGAGAGTGAAAACTTTCAATCCTCTACCAAGATTACCGGCTGCGTGTGTTTGCTCGCATGAGACAAAGAACCAGCAAGTTCTGGCTGTTTCTCTGTCTCTTTATAGACCTGTACACAGGTGCTGGGCATTAGGCCTGATTGCCGGCTCGCTGTTGACCCCTAGCGGCTGGAGTCTGCCTAGACCCAAGACCACCCCTTACAGATTAGCCATACCATTAAAACAACCTCCTTGTTTCTTCACTCACTGTCCATTTTATCAGCTCCCCTTACTATATAGAAGCACTCTAAAGTTCTACAATTACTGACTGTAGTCCATCAGCTTCTCTACATATCTTTTTAGCCATGTTCTTCAATGGTAAGGACCACCACAGAGCAGGTATTATTTAGGTGGTGGATGATTCTCAGCACTGCAGTGACACTGACATGGTGGTGGTGTGTTAGTGTGTGTTGTGCTGGTATGAGTGGATCAGACACAGCAGTGCTGCTGGAGTTTTTTTTTAATACCGTGTCCACTCACTGTCCACTCTATTAGACACTCCTACCTAGTTGGTCCACCTTGTAGATCTATTGCTGCCCACAGGGCGCTGTTGGCTAGATATTTTTGGTTAGTGGACTATTCTCAGTCCAGCAGTGACAGTGAGGTGTTTAAAAACTCCACCAGTGCTGCTGTGTCTTATCCACTCATACCAGCACAACACACACTAACACACCACCACCATGTCAGTGTCAGAATGATCCACCACCTAAATAATACCTGCTCTGTGGTGGTCCTGTGGGGGTCCTGACCATTGAAGAACAGGGTGAAATCAGGCTAAAAAGTCTGCAGAGAAATAGATGGACTACAGTCAGTAATTGTAGAACTACAAAGTGCTCCTGTATGGTAAGTGGAGCTGATAAAATGGACAGTAAGAGTAGAAACAAGGAGGTGGTTTTAATGTTATGGCTAATCGGTGAACATACAATCAGAAACTAGGATTGTCTAAGGTCATAATATAAATGTCTATAGTATAGGTACATCCCATGGCTACAGGTTTGTGGACACAGCCATGCAATCAAACCAACTACCAGTGTATTCAGAGTTTCTATTCTAAGATCATTTTCTATTCTAAGGTTCTATTCAAAGTTAAGGGACACAGACCTCTAATTTAATTAAAATCTAAGTGGTGTAAAACAGTGCCTGTGGACTTTGGTGGAGTAGAGATTTTTTGAGTATTTAGTCATGCACTATTTGGCAGCCTGGTGGACCAGTGTAAAAGAGACAGATCTGGACTGCAGGTAGTCTAGTAAAGCTCATGTAGTGTGTCTACAAAGCTGCACTGAAACATTGGATGTTATTTTATGGTCAGTTCACATGTTTTTGGCCATTAGTTTATCATTATATCATACATAATCTACCTTTTTTAACTACCTTGTTGGACAGAATGGGAAACAGCATGCATTCATGTTCAATGACCAAGTCCGATAAGTAAATTATCTTCCCACAGTGCTGGGAATGACCAACAGAAGGACATTGATGAATTGACTGCAAAATGATAAGATACAAACAGGCTCTAGTCACAAAACTGCTGAGATGGGTCTCAGAGTGGGAGAATGATTAGATTTGAAAGTGTCATATTACATTAACTACTGAAAGAAATGAGCTGTTTGGGGTAATGATGAATTATTAAATTATTAAATTATTACTATAAAGTAAATATAATAAGAAAAAAAAACTAAGTAAGGAAATATGATTGTAGATGCTGTTGTGGACACTTGATGATATGGAGGAAAAGATTCTGACTTCTATCCAAAAATATGGATGGTGTTTCTCCAAAACATCATATCTTTTATTCTTTACCTCTATCTTACTCTATTAATCTGATTGGTGTTTTCTAATGTGAAAATGCCTCTATTGACAGGACAAAGGGATTCATCCTTACACCAAACAGATCATTTCTTTCAGTAGTTAATGTAATATGACACTTTCAAATCTAATTTTCACCCACTGAGACCGATCGCATCAGTTTTGTGACTAGAGCCTGTTTGTATCTCATCGTTTTGCAGTCAATTCATTAATGTCCTTCTGTTGGTCATTCCCAGCACTGTGGGAGGATAATTCACGTATTCTACCAGGTCACTGAACATAAATGCATGCTGTTTCCCATTCTGTTCACCAAGGCATTTAAAAAAAGAAAGATTTCTATATGATATCCTGATAAACTAATGGCCAAAAAAATTGACCATCACATCTATATAATTTAAAAACCCTTAAAGGGGTGCCCAGGTGGCGCAAGTGGGATATTCTGCTAGCACACCAGCGCCGAGATTCTGAACTCCTAGGTTCGAAACTCGGCGTTGCCACCGGTCGGCTGGGCGCCATCTAGTGGCAATAATTGGCAGTGCCTGCAGTAGACACGTCTCTGCTAGGGCGGTATGACCGGACTATGTGGGTGGGACCTTCAAAACGCTGTGTAAGGACCCTTATTGGCAGATGGAGAGGTGCCTGTGCAGAGTGCATGGGTGAAAAAGGGTTCCACTAAGGGCTGTGCGCAGGTCGGGGGAGGCGTAAGCAGCAATATACCCACCTTAACTGCAATCAGGGATCCCCCAAAGACAAATTGAATATGCTAAATTGGGGAAAAATGCATAAATAAACTAGGGAAAAAAAACTCTTAACGGTTTAATTGGTTTCAGTTAGATCAAACTAAAATTGACTTAAACAAAGCACACAATGCAATGATGAAAAAATAAGTAAATGCTTTAAAAATTTACATTTATATATACAGTATATATAAAATGGATTACAAGGCTGTTTCACAAGCTTTGAGTCTCTAGGCATTGGGGACTTGCATATGTGTAAATTTATATGTGATGCGGAAGTGATTTTAGAAAGACGTTTGCTGCCATCAAGGGTAATAAATTTGAAGAGTATAAATATGATGCAGCTCAATGCAATGGCCCTCACACTCACCAGATTTCAAGTCAATTTTGCATCTACGTATAAGCAATTTAGGACAGTGCTCTTCACCATTATCAAGACACCAACAGTGTAAATATCTTGCAGGAATTATGTTTCTGCCCCAATATAGCTGAAGAGATCTGTAGAATCTATGTTAGAAATAAATAAGTGTATTAGTGAGTGTGTGTTGCCCTGTGTTGGACTGGTGCCCTGCAGAGGGTGCATTAATGCCTGGGACTTATTGTTGTGGGGTAGTGCTGGAGCAAGTGCAACAGTAGTTAGGATAAAGTAATAATAGAGATGATGACTGTGTCCTGAGTATCAAACGTTAACCAAAGCATATAAATTCTAATCAATATTTTATTACTTGCTTTTTACTTGTTATAACTTTTGTTAGAAATCATTTTATTTTATACTTATGGCTTGTTTCATTCACATTTATTTAAATTATTCTCTAGGCCACCCAAGAAGACTGGAGATTCTTGTTGAGTCTGGTTCCTCTCACAGTTTTTTCTTTGTAATTTTACAGTTTTTCCTGCCACTGTTGCCCTTGGCTTGCTTGGGGGTAGGGGGGTTGCTTTTCAGTCCTACATTCTATAAAGTTGCTTGGAGACCAAGTCTATTGTAAAAAACACATACAAATACATTTTGTAGATTAGATTTGACTTGACTTGGCATATGACATGTAAATAACATTCAATTAAGATTGTAAAAACTGCTAGAATTGTAAAATAACTACAAGAAAATAACTCCATCGTTATCCATTTAAAAATCCAATTTAAAAATGCAATTCCAACATCCAATCTTGCTTCTTCTGCTGCAGTGCAAACAGTGGCAGTTGCTACAGCTGAAGTTAAAGAGATTGCTTCTTTCCATTAATTTGGCTTTTGTCCAGTTTGATACCCCTACTGTGCTGGAGTAGGAGTTTGTGATGTTTGTGAAATGAATAAGCATGAATCTTCTAGCACCATCTACTTTCTTCTAATAGCCTTTTCTAACATCACAGAGATGTTTGCTCATCTACCCTCCAGGCTTACCAAAGTAAAACAAGAAAATAGGTAGATGTCACTGAGGAATCATTTTCTTGTCTGTTTATATTGTATTACTTGTTTATGAGTAGCTCATTTCATTTAAATATTATTGAACTATCTATTCCAGGGTGCACCAATCTCTGATCATGACAAAGCAGTTAGTAAAAATAAATAATGTAGATGAAATTGCCACTAGATAAGAGAAATGGACTGGTGCTTTATCTAAGGCCTATTTCTGCATTGCACCTGCTGTTCTAGGGATATACTTCAGATCCACTGTTACTCTGACTAACATGATGAAACTGTAAGACATTCATAGACTGAATATTCATTCATTTGTATAATTTGTTGATATAGGGTCTTGTGTTTAAATCCTGGGTGTATTTATTTTCTGTATGGACTTTTTAAGTGAGTAAGTATTTGATGTCTATGATCAGGTGGAAATGAACCCAGCACTACCCTAATCGGAATGTGCAGTTACTGCAGGTAAATGAATGAACGACTAAGGTACTATAAATATGTTGTAGTTTTGACTTAAGCTT
Source organism: Trichomycterus rosablanca (assembly GCF_030014385.1). Classification (NCBI taxonomy): domain Eukaryota; kingdom Metazoa; phylum Chordata; class Actinopteri; order Siluriformes; family Trichomycteridae; genus Trichomycterus; species Trichomycterus rosablanca. The sequence goes on along the minus strand of NC_085993.1, from coordinate 40,856,227 downwards.
TGTGGTTAGATGGGCTAAACATATCATTATATTACAGACATTAAACAGACAAATTTGAAACTACAGACAAATCCAGTAAAACAGACAAATTTGAATCAGCTTAATTTAATGCAGTGGTACACCTGTATCACCTGTATTAACAGTGATACAGGCGTTGAGTTTCAAGGTATTTTGTAAGATGGATGTGTGGGAAACCTGTTAATGCGTTCCATGGTCCAGTGGAACTACATATATTTTAGGCTAATTTCAAATAATGTGGTTGTTGTTGACACGTATACACTGAAAATAACACAAATATAATATAAACAGTTAAAAATCAATAAAAAAAAAACAGTAAAACCTGCACTTTACCTTTACTTCTTTATTGTTTTCTTTACGCTTCTTAATCAGGGAGATGCTTGATCTTGGAATACCGTATTCCGTTCAGTAAGGGTGCACTCACATGAGAAGCAGCAAAATAGCTTTTTCACTGGTTGTACCGCTATTTTCTATGGAGTGTGGCGGTGCACAAAGCTTAACGTGACATTGTACTAAAACGAGCGAGAAATTGTATTAGTGGAGAGAACTTATGAGCAATAATAATTAAGAGGAAAAAAAACTAAACATGTTGAGTTTAAGGGAAACGTTGAGTTTAAGAGTACAAATTTCTCAAAGAAGGTTGTTGAGTTTCAAAGATTTTGAGTTTAGGGGACATTGAGTATTGAGGTATTACTATACTCCAAAGTGATCCTATATTTTATATTTGAATTTGACCTGAGGTTAAACTCAGTGGCTGCTGCCACCAGTTTTAGTATCCAGAGTAAAGTGTTCCCTCTATATGGTTTCCTATCAATTGTACCCCTAGTTTTTATATTTAATTTTTGTTTAATTAAATTGTAATAATTATTGAATGACCTACAGATTTCCAGATGTCCAGAATGTTGTAGTTTTTCAACTTTGGTCAAAGTATCTACTAGTTGTAAACACCATGGCACCTTTTCTTAAAGATCTGGCTGTGTTTTGACCTCCTAGCATTTCCCAATTTTTTTTTTGCACAAATATGGGTCATGAAATTGATTTACCTTTAATGTGTAAAATAATTCCAGCAGAGATGTTATTTTTTAAATAAAAAAAATGTCTAGCTGTATTCACATTAGATGAAAAGAGCAGACATTTTTATCCTCCTTTAAACTAAGTAGTGTTCCAGTCAGTTACATGGAGGCAGATTTGAGCACTTAGTTGCTTGAAAAAAATGACTGTTTAATCCATTTACATGCATCAGCAGTAAGAGTAAAAGCCTTCATTGCTTTCATCCATAGACTCCCCTGAAATTCAGTATTTATGATATGTGCAGCAGGTGTTAAGCATTGTGGTGGTTGAAATCACTGAACTGAAGTGACTGAATATTGAGCATTTTCAGGCCCGACATGCAGATGTTTACCTCTAACAGAGATCAACATTTATTACACATGACAAACCTTTACAAACCATTACAAACCTTAGAGCCTCTTGATGGTACATTTAACAAAGTCTGGATAATCATTCAGCAAATATAATTCAATTCTTCAGGTCACTAATAAAGACAATGAAATATTTTACTGAATCAGTGGAACACAAAATGGATGATAAATGGGAAAGGGGTATGGAGGTTAAGTATTTAATACCAATATTGACTTTTATTTACTGCCTAAAATATATCACTAATATTAAAATGATTTAATGGAAAGTGATGTTATAGTCTGTTTATTGCTAGCTGTTTGTAGGCTTCTGAGGTTTTTGAACCTTCAAATGCTCAGTGTGTCTGGCTGGAATAAATGGAATACATTTTTAAGTGTGGATAGGTGAAATAAGTGAAAATTACAATGAACGTTTTACTCTAGTTTCACAAGTACCCTTGATTTACAAGTCTGCTCTGAGACTTTTGGTTTACAGTTCTGCTGATGTAGAACAAATGCAAAGACTACACAAGCATTCTGTTAAGCACAGCTCAAAGCTTCAGCTGTCCTTTTAGCTTAGGTATACCATCTGGCCTTTCTGCCTCCTTTATTCACATCTTTGACATTGAGCAGTGATTTTCTTTCTGCGATCAAGAGTAGGTCAAACCTGTGCTCTCAACACTTGGAATGTTTCCAGATTTCAGAAAAAGAAAGTGTGAAGTTCAGCTTATCTCTGTGTGTATAGACAATGAAAAAGAAAAGACATTCAGCTATGTGACAGGGCTAAAATTGTTTACCCAAAGCTATACACCTAAAGCCATACACCTACAGCTGTATAAAAGTTTAGAATCTTAACATGATTTATTTCAACTTGCACATTGTCTAATCATCAGGTAGCAGAACATGACTCAAGAGATACAATTACAAAATCCAATGAAGCAGTGCAGGAACAGAATGGGTTCTCAGGGGAATGTGAGTCCTCTGACATGAAAACACAAGATGTTTCTATGTTTACTGAGATCTAAACCAAATATTTTGAAGCAGACTGGTGGTTCTGTGGTACCTGTATATGGCCAAACATATGCAGACATCTTACAATGAGTATTAACCCTTCTTCCTGTGTGGTCTTTTCATGAAAAGATTTTGAAATGTGTCTATGGCACTGTGCCCATTTAGTCAAAATTCTAGTCAAAAGTCAAAAAGCAACACTACACATTACAACACAGTCTATCTAAAATGTATTTTAGAAAATTAAACCTATGATAACCTACATGATATAATACATGGTGTTACACATTAGACACTAGAGATTGGCAGAGGTTGCTAGTTTTGGGTCCTGCTAAAGCATCTCTCCTGGCTTCATGTCATCTAACGTTATCTAAAATTATTATAGCATCTTAATCATCATTATTAATAATCATTATTAACCCAGTTAGGATGTAGGATCATCCTAGGATAGGTTTTTAGTAGTTATCAGATTAGCACTGGTGGTTCTCTTGGTTAACAGTGTTTTTTTCCTCGTCAACCTTCCATGAATCCAACATATATGAATCCAACATATATTTTTAACCTAGTCTATTTCATATTATGGAGTGATACACACTGACTAAGCTGGGACGAAGATGTCTGACGATCTTTGAATAAATCTTTTTGAATGACCTTTTATTCCAGACCTTTTATGGGTAGATTCACCACACTTACAGGTTTCCTCCATTTTAAAGATTGATATTAATGGACCATACTTATGCTGACACTGGAAAAGTTTATCTGACATGAAACACAGCTATATGTAAAAGTTTGGACAACCCTCGTCAAATGCCATGTAGAAATAAGTTAAAATCCTCGACAGGAAATTTGTTTTGCAAATTTATGGGCACAATATGAAGGTATTTTGCTCATAAGATATTGTATATGTTATGTATCTTAGATTTGTATATAAAATATTAAATTAAGCAAAAATAGTCCCACTGGATCTTTGTATAGGCCTATAAATTTTCAGCCAGATTCAGTCATACCGCTATTGCTGAACATGCACACTTTTAATATCTAGTTTGTTTTTGAGTTTTTATTGAGGTCATACGCAGCATGATTTTTAACATTACTTGTCTCTGTAATATAGTGTGATAACAGGTACCCAGATATACAGTCCATAATAAAATGTAATCTATTTTTCATAAACATGCTAAATAAAGATTTGATGTGTGTCTATTTTTCATCTAATTGCATTTGTAGGGAGGAGGATTCTCAGTGGAGACTCTATGCTCTTATTTTAGTTCTCATTTTGCACCACAAACATGCACAACCCAGTTTGTTCAAACATAAAGAGCAGCTTTCGAGTGTTTTTTATATTTTATATTAAATGCCATATGGGAGATGAAATTTAAGTAAATTTACTGAGCAGTAATTGATGTGTGGTTGTTGTTATAGTGTAGTTATGTCTGATCTATTTACCCAGGTAAATACATTTATACACAAAAAGGCAATATATACAATTTTAAAACCTTAGACATTTGTAGTAAAAGAACAGTTTCCCTAGCAGAATAAAGCAATTCCAGTAAAACTGTCTGTAGCCATGCTGTATTGCATTACCTCTCCTATGAGATTACATCTAGGTCAAAGACAAAAGCCTCCAAGCTATCACGCCTGAATTATTTTAAAAGAACAACAAGAACAATCACATTTTCATAAGCAGAAAGATTTAATGGTTTAAGTAATGCACACGATTTCTGATGCAGTCAATCTACTTTATGAATATTTCTTATGATGGCTATTATAATTACTTTTCCTCTCCAGCCAAAAGTTAATGGATTTCTCCATTAAGCTGCTTCTGTTAGATACAGGCACTTTCACTGACAGTATAAGTTATGGACTGCTGTAATTCAAATGCTGAAGCCAAATAATTTTTGACAGCGCAATATGAACGTCATGTTTTTACAAAAGATTTCTTAATTGTTAAGTTTTAACTCTGTGCTAAGCTATTCTTACAGTGGTAAAAATACAGTCATGGTTATTAATTGCGGTTGTGGAGTTTGATTCATAACTGAATAAAACTTTGTTCTTTCTTTTCTTGAACAATTTACTGACAGAAATAATTTAAAATGGAATTAGGAAGCACATATAAACTTTGCATCGTAGTGTAAAGTATTTTGAACAAGTTAGTCTAACTAGATTCAAGTATTTTATCTGCAATCATTGTTAACAAGTGCATACAATCAAAGATACAGCAGTATATCTCTATAGACAAGCACTGGCTTTCAGTGTTCAACAGTCACAGGCTCAAAATCATATGTTCAACAGCTGGTTTGTGAATATCCTCCCATGCTGGATACTGAAGTGGAAATATCTTCAAAGTGGAAACATCTAGGTGCAAAACAGCTCAGCCACAAATAAGTAGGCCAAACGAGCTCATCGTTCTTTTAGAACTGTTCATTGGGAGCTTGGTGAATTAAACTTTACAGAGCATTGACCTAAACCCCATTCACTATGTTTGGGATGAACTGGAATACAAACTTCCAGCAGGGCTTATCCTTTAAAATGTATCGTCGTCCAATTTCTAATGGAAAAAAATCCTAGAAGAGTAGTTGCTGGAAAAATAGCAAAGGATGAACCAAGTCCAAAATACTAGTGTGATTGCGAGGTTAATAATAGAGAGGGGTGTCCACATATTTGTTGGCCATATAGTTTATATTGTATTTAATTCCACATACAATAATTGTAAGTGAAGTGTCGAAAGAACTACTGTCTGACCAGTGATGCTTGTCTAGAACTATTTAGCTCATTTCTCACACTTAGGGGCTACAGTGTAGCACTGAGAACTCTCTAAATAGTGCATTATCCAAACTCATAAATGTTTAATATTTTAGCACACACTCATTACTCATCATATGAATCTGGAGCTTAGGGTATGTTAAAAGCATCATAAAAATGATACAGCTGAAACTGCTAGTAATTCTCAACCCTGTTTCTCTTATACCCCCCCCTTGTGTCCAGAATAACTGATTTAACTTTGTGGACGACAAGTGGTATTGTCTTCTTACTCATGGAAAATCTGATAAATCCATAATGAAGGTACAGTGTATCACAAAAGTGAGTACACCCCTCACATTTCTGCAGATATTTAAGTATATCTTTTCATGGGACAACACTGACAAAATGACACTTTGACACAATGAAAAGTAGTCTGTGTGCAGCTTATATAACAGTGTAAATTTATTCTTCCCTCAAAATAACTCAATATACAGCCATTAATGTCTAAAACACCGGCAACAAAAGTGAGTACACCCCTTAGTGAAAGTTCCTGAAGTGTCAATATTTTGTGTGGCCACCATTATTTCCCAGAACTGCCTTAACTTTCCTGGGCATGGAGTTTACCAGAGCTTCACAGGTTGCCACTGGAATGCTTTTCCACTCCTCCATGATGACATCACGGAGCTGGCGGATATTCGAGACTTTGCGCTCCTCCACCTTCCGCTTGAGGATGCCCCAAAGATGTTCTATTGGGTTTAGGTCTGGAGACATGCTTGGCCAGTCCATCACCTTTACCCTCAGCCTCTTCAATAAAGCAGTGGTCGTCTTAGAGGTGTGTTTGGGGTCATTATCATGCTGGAACACTGCCCTGCGACCCAGTTTCCGGAGGGAGGGGATCATGCTCTGCTTCAGTATTTCACAGTACATATTGGAGTTCATGTGTCCCTCAATGAAATGTAACTCCCCAACACCTGCTGCACTCATGCAGCCCCAGACCATGGCATTCCCACCACCATGCTTGACTGTAGGCATGACACACTTATCTTTGTACTCCTCACCTGATTGCCGCCACACATGCTTGAGACCATCTGAACCAAACAAATTAATCTTGGTCTCATCAGACCATAGGACATGGTTCCAGTAATCCATGTCCTTTGTTGACATGTCTTCAGCAAACTGTTTGCGGGCTTTCTTGTGTAGAGACTTCAGAAGAGGCTTCCTTCTGGGGTGACAGCCATGCAGACCAATTTGATGTAGTGTGTGGCGTATGGTCTGAGCACTGACAGGCTGACCCCCCACCTTTTCAATCTCTGCAGCAATGCTGACAGCACTCCTGCGCCTATCTTTCAAAGACAGCAGTTGGATGTGACGCTGAGCACGTGCACTCAGCTTCTTTGGACGACCGACGCGAGGTCTGTTCTGAGTGGACCCTGCTCTTTTAAAACGCTGGATGATCTTGGCCACTGTGCTGCAGCTCAGTTTCAGGGTGTTGGCAATCTTCTTGTAGCCTTGGCCATCTTCATGTAGCGCAACAATTCGTCTTTTAAGATCCTCAGAGAGTTCTTTGCCATGAGGTGCCATGTTGGAACTTTCAGTGACCAGTATGAGAGAGTGTGAGCGCTGTACTACTAAATGGAACACACCTGCTCCCTATGCACACCTGAGACCTAGTAACACTAACAAATCACATGACATTTTGGAGGGAAAATGACAAGCAGTGCTCAATTTGGACATTTAGGGGTGTAGTCTCTTAGGGGTGTACTCACTTTTGTTGCCGGTGGTTTAGACATTAATGGCTGTATATTGAGTTATTTTGAGGGAAGAATAAATTTACACTGTTATATAAGCTGCACACAGACTACTTTTCATTGTGTCAAAGTGTCATTTTGTCAGTGTTGTCCCATGAAAAGATATACTTAAATATCTGCAGAAATGTGAGGGGTGTACTCACTTTTGTGATACACTGTATATATATATATAGATATATATATATATATATATCTTGGTATTTCCTGAATTTAATAGATGTAGTAGATTTAGCTCTGGTGAACTAGTGGTGGAAGCTTTCTCACCTGGGTCTGCTTTAGCAGAATCCGCATCGACAACTGAATTGGAATCATGCACAGTCAACACCCGTCGATCTTTGCACTTTAGAGGTAGGCAAAACAAATATTTGTTTAAAATAGATTACCTTGAAATCACAAAACAGCCTATTGATTTCCCCACCCCACAAATAATTTTTAACCACTGTTAGGGCGGCACGTTGGCTAAGTGGGTAGCACTGTCGCCTCACAGCAAGAAGGTCCTGGGTTCGATCCCCAGGTAGGGCAGTCCGGGTCCTTTCTGTGTGGAGTTTGCATGTTCTCCCTGTGTCTGCGTGGGTTTACTCCGGGTGCTCCGGTTTCCTCCCACAGTCCAAAGACATGCAAGTGAGGTGAATTGGAGACACTAAATTGTCCATGACTGTGTTCGATATAACCTTGTGAATTAATTAATCTTGTGTAATGAGTAACTACCGTTCCTGTCATGAATGTAACCAAAGTGTAAAACATGACGTTAAAATCCTAATAAACAAACATAACCACTGTTATCATAATTGTTAGCATCTTCTACGACAATAAACAGTCAAATTGGGTAAGGTGCCTGAAAAGCATAGCATGTAATGTGTTTATTTTATTACGATTTCCAATTTCTAAATTATTATGTAACTCAATCTATAAAGTGTTGAATAAACGTTCCTCCCACACAAAATCCCCTGTTCCTCCCACACAAAAAGTCTGTGTGTATGTTTTTGTGGTAATATACACTAGCATCATGTTTTAGCTAAGAAATTTTTTATTACTTAATCTAGCATGGTTGACTCATCACATTGTGGATTAGATACTTTCCAGCCAAGCACAAAGATATTCATCAACAGAAATGTATTACTCACTCACTTTCTTAACTGCTTATCCAATCAGGCTCGTGGGTGGGTGCTGGAGCCTATCCCAGCTTTTCAATGGGTGCAAGGCACACAGTAACACCCTGGACGGGGCACCAGTCCATCGCAGGGCAGACACACACATACACACACCCATTCACCTATAGGGCAATTCAGTGTCTCCAATTAACCTGACTTGCATGTTTTTGGACTGTGGGAGGAAACCGGAGCTCCCGGAGGAAACCCACGTAGACACGAGGAGAACATGCAAACTCTGCCCAGAAAGACCCGGACCGCCCCGCCTGGGAATCGAACCCAGGACTTTCTTGCTGTGAGGCGACAGTGCTACCCACTTAGCCACCGTGCCGTCCAGAAATGTATTATCTTCACTAATTAATAACTGATTGTGGACAGTAGCAAACACGGGTCCAGCTACTTTGTATCCAGATTTACTTACTCATCAAAATAAGTGACCAAATATGTTGAATTAAATTAAATTTGTTCCCATTGTTAATGATGACATTATGGTGACCTTATTTTGAATGAATAATAATCTGTATCTACAGTTCAAGGCAAACGTTTACATGCACCTGAGATTTTTATGATTTCTGCCTCTGTGATGAAAAATCTGCTGATGTAATTTAAAAATCACCAAGAACAATTCTGACAAGAATAAGAAGCTGCCGGAACATGAGTAACACTGTCAACAATCAGGCTTGCATGCAAGTAATGTGATCAACATACTGTTTTCTGGCTGCTTCCCATTTTTAGAGCTCACAGTGGTTAATTCTCGTCCACATGCTTAATTTGGCACACTTGTAATGCCAGATTACACTCCTGATGCAACCCTGACCACCACTGAAAGCACACAGACAAGTACACGTCCCATTGTATGCTTTTCAGCCAAACCATTCTTCAGACATAGCCAATTATGTCTGTGTAGATGCCCAACTGGCTAGCAGCACTGAGATTTGAACCCCGGATCTCAGTGGTAGTGGGCTTCTGTGATTTACTGCTATGCCTAAGTGCCCTAAACTTCAGTCTAGCCTCATGACAGTGAATTTAAAGCAGTTCCTGGACTACTGACCCCGTTTAATTTTTGTGTGAAAGAAATGACAAATTATTTAATAACACCTACATTATGCATATAATGCAAACCTTTTCAGTACACAGATGCCCACAATGCAGGGGCCAGGTGGTGTGTGACAGATGTCACCCCAGATCTGCAGTCAGCCCTGACAGCCAGGCTGGAGGAAGAGGACCGTGTAAGGTGACTTGCTGCTGGCACCGTGACAGCAACCAGTATGCTGCCCTATTTACTTGCAAAATTGTTTACCTTTGACCCAACAAGAATAACATGGGCCACCAGCTTACCCCTCTAATGATTGTGGAGAGGAGTTCACCCTGGGTCATTAAACTCATCCTTCTTGCCAGTCCTCTGTGCTTTTGGCTAACCGGTTTGTGGTGGTCACCTTCACACAGCACTATTTCACACTGATTGTTTACACATGTGGACTAGAGCCAAGCTGTGTCCTGCAGATGAGACTTAACTATTCTACCTCTTGTTATTCTTGCTGGTGGGATGTTTTTGTTTAGACATATGTTCCTACAGTCAGTACAAGCTATGCTTCCTCCTAACCAAGATCATCCAATTTATACCATAAGGGCAGGACAGAACTTGTCATTGATTTACACAGTAGGTGTAGTTCAACTCTTATGAGTGTGCTTGTGGTTCATGGTTCAGGTTTTCAGGCAGGACGACAAGCACACGGTTAACCCAAATGCAACATTGGTCTTGATGCTCATATAGCTGTAGGGGTAAATCATGCTGCTTATGGTATTGTATACACCGATCAGGAATAACATTAAAACCACCTCCTTGTTTCTACATTCACTGTCCATTTTATTAGCCCCACTTACCATAAAGGAGAACTTTGTAGTTCTACAATTACTAACTGTAGTCCATCTGTTTCTCTGCATGTTTTGTTAGCCCCCTTTCATGCTGTTCTTCAATGGTCAGGACCACTACAGAGCAGGTATTATTTGGGTGGTGGATCATTCTCAGCACTGCAGTGACACTGACATGGTGGTGGTGTGTTACTGTGTGTTGAGCTGGTATGAGTAGATAAGACACAGCAGCGCTGCTGGAGTTTTTAAACACCCCACTGTCACTGCTGGACTGAGAATAGTCCACCAACCAAAAATATCCAGCCAACAGTGCCCCGTAGGCAGCGTCCTGTGACCACTGATGAAGGTATAGAAGATGACCAACTCAAACAGCAGCAACAGATGAGCGATCGTCTCTGACTTTACATTTACAAGGTGGACCAACTTGGTAGGAGTGTCTAATAGAGTGGACAGTGAGTGGACACGGTATTTGAAAACTCCAGCAGTGCTGCTGTGTCTTATCCACTCTTACCAGCACAACACACACTAACACACCACCACCATGTCAGTGTTACTGCAGTGCTGAGAATGATCCACCACCTAAATAATACCTACTCTGTGGTGGTCCTATGGGGGTCCTAATCTTTGAAGAACAGCATGAAAGGGGGCTAACAAAGCATGTAGAGAAATAGATGGACTACAGTCAGTAATTGTAGAACTACAAAGTGCTCCTATATGGTAAGTGGAGCTGATAAAATGGACAGTGAGTGTAGAAACAAAGAGGTGGTTTTAATGTTATGGCTGATTGATGTATATTGAATTGCTGTCTTGGATGGTTGGATGGATGGATGGACAGACAGACAGACAGACAGACAGACAGACAGACAGACAGATAGCTTTCCACATGCTTCCCACAATAAGTTGCTGGAAATGTTGCCCATTCCTCATGACACAGCTGGTGGTACTGAATCAGGTTTGTAGGACTTTTTGCTCACACATGTTTTTTCAGTTCTGCTCATAAATGTGATTAAGGTCAGGGATTTGTGATGACCACTTCATTAACTCTTCCTTAAACAATTTTGGAAATATGCTTGGGGTCATTGTCCATTTGGAAGACCCATTTGTGCCAAAGCTTTAACTGCCTGACTGAAATCTTAAGACATTGCTTTGTAATATCTCCACATATTTTCCTTTCTCATAATGCCGTCTATTTAGTGAAGTGCACCCGCAGCAAAGCACCCCCACAATATGATGCTGCCACCCCCGTGCTGCACAGTTGGCATGGTGTTTTATGGCTTACAAACCATATGAACTGCTTATCCTCAAGGAATTATGATATTATGAAATATAAATGAACTGGTTTGTTTGGAAGCATTTGTTGAAAAAAAAAAAAAACTGTGTGTGTCTTGTACAGTGTAAATATCCTAAACACCCTGCTAAAACTATAGTTTGTTAACATGGAATGGGAGTGGAAGGGATAAATATGGGTTTTAATGGCTTTAACCTAAGTGTATATATACACTTATGACTTACTCATAAGAAATGCATAGTTTCCATAGTCTGTAGTAATTACGACAAAAGAGAACATTATTTGCAGATGGGGTCTCTCTCCATTTCTTGTGAATGGAAACAAAAACACAAGTTCTAATAAAAACAGTTTACAATAAATCATATATATTGTAAAGGCATGGTCCTTATTGTGTATAGATTTTGACTGCAATGAAAATTCAAATACCTTTTTTTTTAAAGTAAAGTGTAATTGATATTTGAGAACCCTGCAAACGTTTTCATGTTAACAAAGACAGGATATTCAAAAGCATTTATCTGAACTCATATTGCTGGTGCTTACTGAAGCAATGTAAGCTGAATATAAATATGTGGATTTTTTGTTATTCTGAATACTTAATAGCATAATTTGTATTCCATTGCAACCCAACTCTGCATGCTGTAAAAAGACATGGTGCTGAGAGATTCAGCACAAACAGAGGAGGAAAAAGGTGATTATCATCTTTGTAAGATGTTAAAAAAAAAAGATCTAGCTCACACTTAAGTATTCAGATCCAGTACCAGCCCAGATACCAGTACCAGTGCAGAACTAGACTCATTATGATGTCCCTGAGAGGAGTAGCACAAGCTGAGGACTTATAGGACACACTGTACATTAAGGTCCCTGTAAACCCAGATCACTGTAACCAGTGTACTGAAGTATGTGTGCATATACACTAATCAGCCATAACATTAAAACCACCTCCTTGTTTCTACACTGACTGTCTATTTTATCAGCTCCACTTACCATATAGAAGCACTTTGTAGTTTACAATTATTGACTGTAGTCCATCTGTTTCTCTACATACTTTTTGGCCTGTTTTCACCCTGTTCTTCAATGGTCAGGACCCCCACAGGACCACTACAGAGCAGGTATTATTTAGGTGGTGAATCATTCTCAGCACTGCAGTGACACTGACTGGTGATGGTGTGTTAGTGTGTGTGGTGTGTTAGTGTGTGTTAGTGTGTGTTGTGCTGGTACAAGTGGATCAGACACAGCATCTTGAAATACCATGTCCACTCACTGTCCACTCCTACCTAGACACTCCCACCTAGTTGGACCACCTTGTAGATGTAAAGTCAGAGACGATCGCTCATCTATTGCTGCTGTTTGAGTTGGTCATCTTCTGCCATGGGGCGCTGTTAACTGGATATTTTGGTTGGTGGACTATTCTTAGTCCAACACACCAGCACAACACACATTAACACACCACCACTATGTCAGTGTCACTGCAGTGCTGAGAATGATCCACCTCCCAAGTAATACCTACTCTGTAGTGGTCCTGGGAGAGTCCTAAACATTGAAGAACAGCATGAAAGGGGGCTAACAAAGCATGCATAATATGGTAAGTGGAGCTGATAAAGTGGAGCTGATAAAATGGACAATGAGTGTAGAAACAAGGAGGTGGTTTTAATGTTATGGCTGATCAGTGTATGTCTATTTACAAAGGGCTGATGTGGATGCACCTGATACTACTGATCAATCGTTTGGTAATTATTTTAACCCCCATGTGTCCTGTTAATGCAATATCTGTTGTGTAAACAAAGTAAAGAAAATCGTTCAATCATAGCATAACATTCTTTTAGTTCGGACAAGACTAAATTTATAAAAAAAATAATTAAATAAAATCAAAATACAAAACATGCCATAACACCTAGGATTTCAAGAGGTTCAAGAGGTCCTCTGATCAGTTTCATTATGATTCATATATTTGCTTAATGACCCCCTTGGTACCCTTGACGTCTCTAAAAACCTTTCACTTATTTAGGTTAAACTTAGTACTAATTGCAGTGTAAGTGTCTGGTTGAGGTGGGTGTATAACTTTTTTTAATGTAACCATTTAGACATCATTCAGCATTTTAGCAAAATAAATAGATACATAAATAAGTACATACACTGCCTGGCCAAAAAAATGGTCACCACCTGGATTTAACTAAGCAAATAGGTAAGAGCCTTGCATTGGATAATTACTGCATGGGTGATTATGTTTCAGCTGGCAACAAGTTATTTAACCCTAACTGATGCAGTGAGTAGCTTCTCATTTGTTAAACAATCATGTGGAAGGACACATCCTGTGGTCGTGGAAAAGATGTTAATCTGTTTCAGAAGGGTCAAATTATTGGCATGCATCAAGCAGAGAAAACATCTAAGGAGAAGCTGAAACAACTAAAAACGTGTTAAGAAGTGTCCAACGCATTATTAAAAAAGTGGAAGGACAGTAGGGAAACATCATCTTCAAGAAAGGAATGTGGTCGGAAAAAAATTTGATCGAGATCGGCGATCACTTAAACGTTTGGTGAAATCAAATGGTAGAAAAACTACAGAAAAACTCAGGGAAATGTTTAATAGTGAAAGTAAGAGCATTTCTACATGCACAATGCGAAGGGAACTCAAGGGATTGGGACTAAACAGCTGTGTAGCCTTAAGAAAACCACTTGTCAGTGAGGCTAACCGGCAAAAACGGCTTCAATTTGCTAGGGAGCATAAAGATTGGACTCTGGAGCAATGGAGGAAGGTCATGTGGTCTGATGAGTCCAGATTTACCCTGTTCCAGAGTGATGGGCGCATCAGGATAAGAAGAGAGGCGGCTGAAGTGATGCACCCATCATGCCTAGTGCCTACCGTACAAGCCTGTGGGTGCAGTGCTCTGATCTGGGGTTGCTGCAGTTGGTGCAGTTGATCAGGTCAGCTGACTACCTGAATATAGTGAACGACCAGGTTATTCCATCAATGGATTTTTTCTTCCCTGATGGCACGGGCATATTCCAAGATGACAATGCCAGGATTCATCAGGCTCAAACTGTGAAAGAGAGGTTCAGGGAGCATGAGACATCATTTTCACACATGGATTGGCCACCACAGAGTCCAGACCTGAACCCCATTGAGAATCTTTGGGATGTGCTGGAGAAGACTTTGCGCAGTGGTCCAAATCTCCCATCATCAATATAAGGTCTTGGGGAAAAATTAATGCAACTTTGGACAGAAATAAATGTTCCATTGACATTGCAGAAGCTTGTGAGGGTCTTAACTAACACCAGATCCTGGGAGCATATTACTCCTATTCTGGAACATCTTCATTGGCTCCCTGTTCAGTACCGTATCCAGTACAAGGTAATTATCTTGGTGTTTAAATCTTTGTATGGTTTTGCACCATCGTATTTAAGTAGTCTGCTCCAGACCCACTCTCCTGTACGCACTTTGCGCTCGGCCGAGCAGCATTTGCTTAGAGTTCCTAGCAGTAAACTGTGCACGGTTGGTGACAGGGCTTTTAGTGTAGCTGGGTCAAAGTTGTGGAATAGTCTGCCACTTGAGTTGCGTGCCTGTACATCATTCACTGTATTCAAGGCTCACCTAAAAACCCATTTTTTCCAGCTGGCCTATAGCTGAGTTTTAATCTCACTTTTATCTACCTTATTTTATCTACATTTTCTATTTTATCTACATTTTCTTTTATTGTCGATGTTGTATTTTATTATAATTTTAATTATACATTACTTTGTTTTTATTATATGGTCTTATTGTAAAGTGACCTTGGGTGTCCTGAAAGGCGCTTGTTAAATAAAATGTTGTTGTTGTTGTTGTTGTTGTGGAAACAAATAAAAGCTAAAGGCGGTCCAACCAAATATTAGAGTGTGTGACCTTTTTTTTGGCCAGGCACTGTATTAAACACAGTTTACCTATTACTACCAATTACTACCAATTACACAGCTGACCAATTACCATTACTAACAATTCCCTGGTGAACAATGCTCTCAGAATTAATTTAGATGTGAACACTGAAACCATTTTAATTAATTAAAAGGCTCAAAGCCCTGGTTGTTAAAAAAAGCCTGCAGCCTTATTGCCTCCTCATGGATCACATTAAGTGCCAGGAACAGTCTTCATCATTTTTGCTCTACTTTGTTAATTAAATTATAACGTATCAGTCATTTTGCTTATAAGGCTTAAGATAACAGCGGAAGGTGGAAACCTGTTATTACTGGTATTTAATGAATGCAGTTTTTCGAGAGTAACAAACAAGTAAGTGAAATCAGAATTCATTTCTATGATTTAGGCTCTTTAGCTTATGTGTCCAAGATTGCTTTCATAACTGTGACTTAATAATTTATACATAATTGTCATCGGTGCAAAATGGCTTGTTCCACACATAAAAATCAATAATCAAGACATGTGACAAGTGACACAGCAGTAAGATAATTAATATGTGACTAAAATAACCAGCCTTCAGCTGTCTACTGTGTTTAGCATCTTGATCATCTGTACTGCATAAATATTGTAAGATTTCTTCAAACGTATTTGCCATAAAAGGATATCATACAATAATTTTTCCCCAATTCCCTTAAAAAATTTATACTTACGGCTAAAAGTATGCATCCATTATAATTTAATGGATATTATATGAAATTATAATTTGGTATTAATGCCCATGGAATGAGCTGACCAACAAGCTCATGATTAGGTGTTCTCATATACACCAATCAACCATAACATTAAAACCACCTCCTTGTTTTTACACTCACTGTCTATTTTACCAGCTCCACTTACCATATAGAAGCACTTTGTAGTTCTACACTTACTGACCAGACTGTAGCCCATCTGTTTCTCTGCATATCTTTTTAACCTGCTTTTACCCTGTTCTTCAGTGGTCAGGACCCCACAGGACCATCACAGAGCAGGTATTATTTAGGTGGTGGATCATTCTCAGCACTGCAGTGACACTGACATGGTGGTGGTGTGTTAGTGTGTGTTGTGCTGGTATGAGTGGATCAGATTTTTAAATACCGTGTCCACTTACTGTCCACTCTATTAGACACTCCTACCTAGTTGGTCCACTTTGTAGATGCAAAGTCAGAGACGATCACAGAACGCTGCCCATGGGGAGCTGTTGACTGGATATTTTTGGTTGGTGGACTATTCTCTGTCCAGCAGTGACAGTGAGGTGTTTAAAAGCTCCAGCAGCTCTGCTGTGTCTGATCCACTCATACCAGCACAACTCACACTAACACACCACCACCATGTCAGTGTCACTGCAGTGCTGAGAATGATCCACCACCCAAATAATACCTGCTCTGTAGTGGTCCTGTGAGAGTCCTGACCATTGAAGAACAGCATGAAAGGGGGCTAACAAAGCATGCAGAGAAACAGATGGTCTCAATTTTTGAGGAAAAAAAAACACAAAATACAAATTAGTGAAGCAAATACACCAGAGTCAGTAAACTTGATAAGGGTTTTGATTACTGATTTACTCGTTGTTTAAAACCAAGCGCTTTTTCAAGATTCTAGCTGTTTGTGTCAAAGAAATGCAAGACTGTACTGGGTGCTTTCTAGATTATTTGTTTGTGATAAGCAACACTAAAGCCATTTCTAGAGGAAAGAATAAACTGTGTTTTTAGCTGAGGTGGGAGATATTAGCTAGATCAGTCTGACCCTGAGAACTGCAAAGACTGAGCTTAATAGGCTAGTCTGACTGCAAACCACCCACATCACTTAAACTGCAATTGGCAAGATTCCCCACATGGAAGAATTACAGGCTGTCACAGTTGTGCTCAATGGGTCACTCACAGAAGATTGTTTTGTAATTCTGCAGATGGCAAAACCGTTGTTGTCTCGACTGTTATTGTTATTATTATATATCCTTACAACTGATTTACATACAGGTGTGTTCCAGGGTGAACAGAAATTTAAATACAATTCTAAATGATTTCCTAGAACAACAGAGAAAGTAATCATTTTTCTGTGAGTCTGACAAAGTGTTCTGTTATGTTTTAGCTTTAGTTTAAAATATTATAATTTAATAATGACTATATGGCTGAAGGTAGATGGACAACTGACCGTAAGCTGGTTGGTTTTCTCATTCATGAACCATAGGCATCAATATTGAGTTATAACAGCCTCTACTCTTTCGGGGGAAAAAAATTACTGTGTCTTTGGTGATTCATGCTTATTCAATCTAAGGAGCATTTTAAGGTCAGACACTGATATTTGTCCTATTCCTATTCATCCCAATGGTGTTTAGTGGGGTTAAGGTCAGGGGTTTGTCTTTATAGATCTTGCTTATTGAATAGGGCACAGTCATGCTGCAACAGGAAAGGGCTTTTCTTAAACTGCTGGCAGAAAGTTGCATATAATGTATTTCATATCACTGGCTTTATATACCTGTTAGTATTGGGTGTGGTTAAAACGCATGAACTCAAATATAAGAGGGGGTGGAAATAATTTGGCTATATATTGTAGCAGTTGATGGCCTTAAATAGCAACATTCTAGGGTTAGTATGTGACAGTTTAAGTTGTTGAGATATAACCTTGAATACACCATTATGCAATGATATAATGATACAATGACTAAAACTTAAACTTAACTGACTTAAACTTCTGAGTAGTTTTTTAGCATAATGTGTCCCAGTTTCTAAACAGTGATGTACTGAAGTTCCTTCCTTGAACTTCCTAGTTACACATAAAGTGTTTGAAATGTAACTTCTAATTTTAAGACTCCTGTATCCAGTGAGTCACCTGAGATAAAAGCGCTAGAAGTGTTATACTGAATTAAATTACTTTCTAACTGTGAGCATGAGTGAATTCATTTTTAATGTTTCATGGCAGCTTTTTAACTAGTAAGTGTTACTAGGCTCTTATCACATGCTATTTGTGAGATAAATAGCAGCTTTAATAAATTGAATTCTACTGTTAGAGCCAATGTAGTGGTGCACAAATAGACACAATGCCTCATTATCTCTGATGCCCCCCCCCCCCTTTCACGAAGTCTTCTTGTCTCACTAATTTGTCATATTAAAATGTCTGCCTTATTTTAATACAAGATATAAGATTTGATTTATCATTCGATTTATTGAAGAGATTTATTTAAAACTTATAATATAACCCACGTGAAAAAGTAACCCCCACCCCAGGTTGTGCCACCCTTGGCAGCAACAACTGCAACCAAACGTTCTACAAACTTTTTGTATTTTAGAATTGTGCACATTGACCCTAACTGAGACGAGTGAAGCCTGCAGTTTTTTAAACATTTGTCTTGGTTCTTTTTAGACCTTCTGAATTAGTGAAATATTTGTAGGTTGGCCACAAACCTACACCAAGGTTTTTACCATTTGTGGATAGTGGCTGTCACTGTGGTTCACTGGAGTCCCAGAGCTTTAGCAATGGCTTTGTTACCTTTTTCAGAAGATTTCAATGACTTTGTGTTGAATTTTTATTTTAATGTCTTTAGAATGGCACTGTTTTTAAGACATCCTGGCCTGCTTCACAGTCCCACACAGGTTCTATTCATATGATATTTAGATTCAACTGTTCTGACACTAATCATGCTGGGTGTGGTTAGTGTAATTGAACCAATGATGTGCCAGGTAATGTTGAACAGTATTTTTCTTTATTTTACCTTGGTTATCATTGTCTAATGTTAAAAGTAGAATTTTAAAACCACAAATATGGTACACTAATGGGACACTACTTCTTTACAACAATGTATGTATATTTAGGCCTAAGGACAAAACCTGTGTAAGTCCAATATTCCTAAAAAGCCTGACGTTTCATTATACTGTTGTACCTTGTAACTCGACGTCCTTCGTTAAGACAAAGTTTTTGTGACTGTCGCTTTGTTTAGCGCTGGTCTTGAGCGGTGTGTAAAACGTCATCAAAGTATTAATACTGACAATATTAATACTGACAAAAGCGCACGGTAAACAGCACCGCGACCCAGATCAACCACACAACCACACAGACTAAAATCATAACTGCTGCTTACCTGAGACCAAATCTATACCCGTTTTTCTTCTTGGCGGCCATCTTGTATTTTTCCAGAATATTTCCAGAAATCCGTTTCCAATGGTGTTTGTCCACCTAACTAACAAAACCGTCTTTTGTGGATAATTTAGTCTCTCGTTTTTCGCGGTAAAAAGCTGAAACTGGTAATTCGTTACCTAAGCTGTCATAAAGAGAGAGTTTTTCATTGCCAGCTCACTTATATGACAAACACTGGAGAAATAAAAAAAATAGCATATTTTGCTTCGAATTAGAGCAACAACTGAAATTCCGCCCAAAATCTGAATTCGGAAGCTCTGATTGGTTTGTGCAGCTGTTTATCAAGGCTTGAACCATGACTGAACCTCTGGAACAGATTCAGTGATTCATGGAGTAATTTACTAACGACACCATAATGAAATTGAGTGAGCAAAACGAATGAATCTTTACTATAGATAAGAGCTCAGCTCCCTGTGAGAGTCGTTACTCAGTGATTCAGTTTGCTTTTTCACAGACTGACGTGAACAAATGTGGGAGGGGTACATTTCATGTGTATGGACAGAGTCTGACAGAGCTTTAGAGCCAAAATGGCACAAATGTATTGAATAATGACGCTATAAAGTACAAATAATTACATAATTACAAGTACATAAAGTACTTAATCTTACATATTACATATTATATTATATTTGTGTTATTTTCATTGTATAAGTGTCAAAAACAACCCCATTATTTTACATTAGACTAAAATATATGCAGTGCCATGGGACCATGGAACACATTAACAGGTTTCCCATACATCCTTATATATAAAAATACCTCGAAACTCAACGTCTTTTAAATTCAACGCCTTTTAAAACTCAATGCCACTCCCAGAACCAGTTAACGTTGAGTTTTAAGGTACCACTATATAGGAGATACTGATTTAAGTGTGATTTTTTTCAGTTTAGCATTTCTGGATTTTAAAAATACATTTGTTTTTAAAAATATTTTTTGTTTATGCATTTTCTCCCCCCTTCTCCCTTTTTAGCATGTCCAATTGCCTGATTGCGTCATGCTTCCTCTCCACCAATGCCGATCCCTGCTCTGATTGAGGAGAATGAAGCTAACCCACGCCCCCTCCCACACGTGGGCAGCATGCCGTATACATTTTATCACCTGCACTTTGACGAGTTCAGTGCAACCCAGCGTTGTGTACGGAGAGGACAAATCTGAACAACAGGCCAATCGTTGTTCATGTGGCCGCTCAGCCTTAGTCGGTAGAGCTGAGATTCGATACGATGTATTCAAGATCCCAGCTCTGGTTCCAGCATGTGTTTTTACCGCTGCGCCACCTGAGCAACCTAAAAATATGTTTTCAATATGCTTTTAACTGTAGAAATCTTTATTAAGAGTTATATGTATCAAATATGTTAAAAGATACTCAGAGAAAGTGAGTCGCATCCAGACCTGCTATACACAACCGCATACTGTCTGAAAATCTGATATATTTTAGATATTATTTACATGCAGTTCACACATGCAATGTTGCCAGATTTTCCCTTAAGCATATTTAGGGACATTAAGGGTCATTAAACATTGTTTATTATGATTTAAATTGCACAAGCATTAAAGCCTCTTACATTACTGGTTCCATTTTTGTAACTATATCTGCTGCTAAACGTGGCTTGACTGAAAATATAGCTTTATCATCAGCATAAAAGATCTCTATATAAATAAAAATTAATAAGGGTTTGAGGGGGAAAAAACCTTGCTGAACATCTTAAAAAAACCTTTCACTGACACTAACCACTTAGCTGTCAAAGAAGATCTTATCTCAGCATGTTCTAAACAGACCTTGTCAAGCCTGTCAAAATGTTATGCTTAATATAATATGCTGCAATTAAGTAAAAAGTACTAAAATAGAGGCTCGAAAACAACCTAAGGCAGGCAGTAAGCCACTAACCACTTTAGCTAAAGCTAATTCTGAAATGTGATGCCTCTTAAAATCAGACCATCACACTTGTTTTCTGAGCTACTGGGCAACAATTTGCACAAAAAAATTTATATATAAAAAGCATAATAAGCTGTAGATCATAGAATACTGCTGGATAGGTTGGAAAACTGGGTAGGACTTTCCGGAACAGTCCTTAATTGGTTCAGGTCTTATTTAGAAGACGGGGTTTACTTTGTCACTATTGGCAGCTGTGAATCTGACAGGGTGGCTATGACATGTGGAATCCCCCAGGGATCAGTTCTCGGACCTCTTCTGTTCAATCTTTATATGCTGCCATTAGGCCAAATGCTACAGGCTAACAACATTGATTACCATCGTTATGCAGATGACACACAGATATATCTGGCTCTCTCACCAGATGATTACAGCCCAATAGATTCACTGTGTCAGTGTCTGGAGGACATCAATAACTGGATGAGCCAGAATTTTTTACAGTTAAATAAGGACAAAACAGAGATTGTTGTGTTTGGCAGCAAAGAGAAGAGGTCTAGTGTCAGTGAACACATCAGTTCCCGGGCTCTAAAAACCAAAGACCAAGTCCGAAATCCAAAATAGACTCAGATCTCACATTCACCAGCCTTATAAAAACCATCACCAAAACAGCCTTCTACCATCTTAGAAATATAGCCAAAATCAAGGGACTGGTGTCCCAACAAGACCTAGAGAAGCTGATCCATGCTTTTATCTCCAGTAGGGTGGACTATTGTAATGGTCTCTTAACTGGACTTCCCAAAAAGACCATTAAACAGTTACAGCTCATTCAGAACGCTGCTGCTAGAGTTTTAACTAAGACGAAGAGAACTGAGCACATCACTCCAGTGCTAAAATCTCTACACTGGCTTCCGGTTAGTTACAGAATAGAATTTGAAGTGCTGCTACTGGTCTATAAATCACTGAATGGGTTCAGCCCAGAATACATCTCAGAAATGTTTAGAGAATGTAAACCCAGTAGATCTCTTAGATCCATGGACTCAGGTCAGCTAGTTGAGCCCAGAGTCCAAACTAAACATGGTGAAGCAGCATTTAGCTGTTGGGCTGCATATAACTGGAACAGACTGCCAGGAGATATTAGATGTTCCTCAAATGTAGAAACCTTTCTTTTTTCTTGTGCCTATGATTGAGCTCGAAATGTTTGCTATTACCCTCTCTTGTTTTAATTTCATATTCCCTAAATTGTAGGGTATATTTTACTATATTTTCTTTTAGTTTTTATGTTCTTAATTGCTTATCTCTCTTGTTTTAATTTCATATTCCCTAAATTGTAGGGTATATTTTACTATATTTTCTTTTAATTTTTCATGTTCTTAATTTTTTATCTCTCTTGTTTTACTTTCATGTTCTCTTAATTGTAACTAAATGTTTGCAAGAAATCTTTCTGAGGTTCTAGATCTCAGGAATGTTTCAATGCTTTTAATTATTTTTTTTCCTTATGTAAAGCACTTTGAATTGCCACTGTGTATGAAAGGTGCTATACAAATAAACTTGCCTTGCCTTCTATGTTAACGTGTTTGCTAGACTCATAGACTTACAGTACCTCCATGCTATTTTTTGAGAGATTAGTTTAAGAGACCTGCTTTTTTTCTTTCTTTCTTTTGTTGTTTTGAGAAGTGACCATGTTTCTGAGAGCTAGTTCACTTATGAAGAATGTGATGAATCAGTTCTGAGGTACATTCAAAACAGGTGGTGCACTTTGAATCAGTTAATGGCGCCAGAAGAGAGTTGAATTACTCTAATCTTGGACTATACTGAGTGCTTAAACCACTGAGAAAACTTGTTGAATCTTTTTTTAAAGTTGTACATAAACCAATCAGCCATAACTTTAAAATCACCTCCTTGTTTCTACACTCACTGTCAGCTCCACTTACCATGTAGGACCTCTTTGTAGTTCTACAATTACTGACTGTAGTCCATCTGTTTCTCTGCATGCTTTGTTAGCCTGCTTTCATGCTGTTCTTCAATGGCCAGGACTCTCCCAGGACCACCACAGAGCAGGTATTATTTAGGTGGTGGATCATTCTCAGCACTGCAGTGACACTGACATGGTGGATCAGACACAGCAATGCTGCCGGAGTTTTTAAATACCTCACTGTCACTGCTGGACTGAGAATAATCCACCAACCAAAAATATATCCAGCCAACAGCACCCCATGGGCAGCGTCCTGTGACCACTGATGAAGGTCTAGAAGATGACCAACTCAAACAGCTGCAATAGATGAGCGATCGTCTCTGACTTTACATCTACAAGGTGGACCAACTAGGTAGGAGTGTCTAATAGAGTGGACAGTGAGTGGACACAGTATTTAAAAACTCCAGCAGCGCTGCTGTGTCAGATCCACTCATACAACACAGACTAACACACCACCACCATGTCATTGTCACTGCAGTGCTGAGAATCATCCACCACCTAAATAATACCTGCTCTGTGGTGGTCCTGTGGGGGTCCTGACCATTAAAGAACAGGGTGAAAACAGGCTAAAAAAGTATGTAGAGAAGCAGATGGACTACAGTCAATAATTGTAGAACTACAAAGTTTAATCTTATGGCTGATCAGTGTAAATGATCACCAGGTCACATTAATAACATAGGTTGGTTGAATGCAAAAATGCAAGTTGGTTGTCAAGAACTTTACCAAATTGTTTCACATTTTCAGGAGGATGTGATGTAAATGATGACCTAAAAACAACTGGCAATTGTAGCCAATTTGGGAATTTTCTTTGGAAACTTTCATTTTCACTGTCCTCAAGTTTTTCCCTTGAATTGCAGATACTAGCAATGCTCACTAGTTTGCTATCTAGGATCCTTTTAGCTTATAAAGCAAAGTAAGCAAACATTTCTGCAAAACATTCTACAAATATGTTTGTTAGATCAGGTGGATGCATTTAATTAGCCTCTTGAGGTTGTCCCCATTATTCTGAACGCAAAAATGTATGACTTACACATGCATAAATAATTCTAAAGTTGCTTATTGCTGACTTGCCAGACTTTTTTTGCACATGAATCATGATGGGGAAGGGGGGTGGGTTTATGGGGAGGGGGGTTATGATAAACAGATTATACCGCAGTTTGAGGTTGTTCTTCAATTCTTCCAGCAAGATCTGATCTAGTTTAAACCTGGCTAAGTTATAAAAAGCATCTACTACAAAGCATTGGTACCAGCAGTCCTCAGTCTACATTGCTCACACAAGTTCAATAATGCTCACATAAGTGTTATTACAGTGAGTGACAGAGCAAACCAGATGTGGTATGAGAAGAGAATCACTCAAAGATGAGAGCGAGTGAGCACGAAATGGAACATGAAAAAAAGAAAATAGAATACTGTCACAAATGCTGTGTAATTGAGCAAGTGCGCCGAGTCCGTTTGAAAGTGTTTGTATTAAGACAGCTCCAAACTATCCTGACTCTTCTGAAGGTGTTTTATGTTTAGATTTAAGATTTTGATATAAAATAATATAAAACAAAGTCCTGGCTTTTTGTTTAAATCATTCAGCACAACATTTCTAATATACACAGATCAGCCATAACATTAAAACCACCTCCTTGTTTCTACACTCACTGTCTATTTTATCAGCTCCACTTACCATATAGAAGCACTTTATAGTTCTACAATTACTGATTGTAGTCCATCTGTTTCTCTACATACTTTTTTAGCCTGCTTTCACCCTGTTCTTTATTGGTCAGGACCCCCCAAGGACCAAATTGTTTATTATTTAGGTAGTGGATCATTCTCAGCACTGCAGTGACAATGACGTGGTGGTGGTGTGTTAGTGTGTGTTGTGCCGGTATGAGTGGATCAGACACAGCAGCACTGCTAGAGTTTTGAAATACCATGTCCACTCACTGTCCACTCTATTAGACACTCCTACCTAGTTGGTCCACCTTGTAGATGTAAAGTCAGAGACGATCGCTCATCTATTGCTGCTGTTTGAGTTGGTCATCTTCTAGACCTTCATCAGTTGTCACAGGACGCTACCCACAGGGCGCTGTTGGCTGGATATATTTTTGGTTGGCGGACTACTCTCGGTCCAGCAGTGACAGTGAGGTGTTTATAAACTCCATCAGTGCTGCTGTGTCTTACTCCCTCATACCAGCACAACACACACTAACACACCACCACCATGTCAGTGTCACTGCAGTGCTGAGAATGATCCACCACCTAAATAATACCTGCTCTGTAGTGGTCCTGTAGGTGTCCTGACCATTGAAGAACAGCATGAAAAGGGGGCTAACAAAGCATACAGAGAAACAGATGGACTAAAGTCAGTAATTGTAGAACTACAAAGTGCTTTTATATGGTAAGTGGAGCTGATAAAATGAACATTGTGTGTAGAAACGAGGTGGTTTTAATGTTATGGCTGATCGATGTATTGCAAAACAGTTAATTAATTTATTTACCATGATGGACAAGCATCTCTGCAGCAGAGTGGGTAAGGGAGGGATGAAGTGTTAAATGTAAGTGTTGAGTCCAGGTTATATTTACATTTACAGCATTTAGCAGATGCTTTTATCCAAAGCGACTTACAATTGTGACCATATACAATCTAAGCAGTAAAGGTTTAAGGGCCTTGCTCAAGAGCCCAACAGTGGCACTCAGTCAGATGTGGGGCTTGAACCTGCAACCTTGTGATCACTGGTCCAGTCCCTTAACCACTGAGCTACCACTGTACACCAAGGCTTTTAACCTGTGCCGAGTTGAATGTTATAAAGTCTGGAATAGTGAAGGATAGATTTTATTTTCTTTAAAGTGGCTTTGGATGCACTCAATAATGCTTTAGTCTCCTTGTTGTTTAGCCTCAAGAAGTCTGCTTTCATCCATGTCTGGAGGTCAGAAAGGCACTCAACCAGAGCAGACGGAGGCAGGATGTAAGAGGATTCAGTGTGTATATAAATCTGTGTATCATCAGTGTAACAACAGAATTGTGCACCATTGTGTCTGATTATATGAACAAAGGGGGGCAGTAAATTATAAATAAAAATGGGCCAAGAACTGATCCCTGTGGAACACCCGAAAAAGAAGAGATGAATCTGACCTAAACTTGTCTATTATGACAAATTGCTGTCTGTCTCAGGGATTACAGACAGTACCAAAAATGCCAACAGCTTTTTCGAGTCGTTGCAGGAGTGTTTAATGTCAAAGGCAGCAACAAAAACAAAACAATCATGCACATAGATGTATCAAAAATATTTTTAATAAGATTTATTAAAGATTTGATTACTAATGTTCAAGACTATCCTATGAAAAAGAAATGATCCAGATGTGTATTTTTATTATGAGATTATATCTGGAAATAGGTCACACTGGGTACTGTGTAGTGTCATCTGTTTTAATGCTAGGGCTTTGGGAATACTGTTTTTGCACTGTTGCATGAACATTGTGTGTAGAACAGCTCTAAGTAATTGCCAACCACGAACCCCTTTATGACCGACCCATGAAACTATTCATTTTCGAATCACTCAGCTACAGTGCCTAGATGTTTTTCAAGGCTGAATTTAGACACTCTTGGACATTTTGATAACAGGTGTTTACCAGACATTGCACGGTCCATTTAGTTTATACAAATGGAGCAGCGGTGTGTGGGTTCATCACCTGCTTGATGACTGCTCACAGGCAAAATATTCAACAGACCATGGTGTGCTCTGTGGGCGAGCTGAAATTGGCCCTGTCCTGAACTTCTCTCACAGTAAAAAATACTACATTCACTGTATAATAAACACACTTCTCCTACAAGTCTTTGTTTTTCGTATTGTTGCTTTGAAATGTACCAAATACAGTTTTGGATGGTCTAAGGACTTGTCATTGCACCACAAAAGTCTTTTTTATTTGCATTCTTGTTGTGAATTGTTTCATGGATATCTTTAGGTACTTTGGTTTCTATCCAACTCCAAAAAACATGTCAAAAGTACTGTAGATTGGAGACTTTAAACTGACACTAGGTGTGAGTGAGTGATAGAGTAAGTGAGTGAGTGAGTGAGTGAGTAAGTGAGTGTTGCCCTGTGATGGCTCACTGTTACATCTAGGGTGCTTTCCATACTTGTACCTTTTGTTTTCGAGCGTGCCCTGACTAGTATAAAGCAGTTAGTTAAAATGAAGGAATGATGAATGACTTTATTTTGTAACGTTATTATTCTTATGAAAACTATAACATGTAACATGTTATTATTCTTATGAAAACTATAACATGTAACATATTATTATGAAAACTATGACGTAACATATTATAATTATGAGAACAATAACATGTAACATGTTATTATTCTTATGAAAACTATAACATGTAATGTTATTATTATGAAAACTATAACATGTAACATGTTATTATTATTATGAAAGCTATAACATGTAACATGTAATTATTATTATGAGAACTATAACGTAGCATGATATTATTATTATGAAAACTATAACATGTAAAATTTTATTATTATTATTATGAGAACTATAACATGTAACATGTTATTATTATTATGAGAACTATAACATGTAACATGTTATTATTATTATGAGAACTATAACATGTAACATGCTATTATTATTATGAAAACTATAACGTAGCATAATATTATTATGAAAACTATAACATGTAAAATGTTATTATTATTATGAGAACTATAGCATGTAACATATTATTATTATGAAAACTATAACATGTAACATGTTATTATTATTATGAGAACTATAACATGTAACATGTTATTATCATTATGAGAACTATAACGTAGCATGATATTATTATTATGAAAACTATAACATGTAAAATGTTATTATTAATATGAGAACTATAACATGTAGCATGTTATTATTATTATTATGAAAACTATAACGTAACGTTATTATTATTATGAGAACTATAACATGTAACATGTTATTACTCTTATGAAAACTATAACATGTAATGTTATTATTATTATGAGAACTATAACATGTAACATGTTATTATCATTATGAGAACTATAACGTAGCATGATATTATTATTATGAAAACTATAACATGTAAAATGTTATTATTAATATGAGAACTATAACATGTAGCATGTTATTATTATTATTATGAAAACTATAACGTAACGTTATTATTATTATGAGAACTATAACATGTAACATGTTATTACTCTTATGAAAACTATAACATGTAACATGTTATTATTATTATGAGAACTATAACATGTAACATGTTATTATCATTATGAGAACTATAACGTAGCATGATATTATTATTATGAAAACTATAACATGTAAAATGTTATTATTAATATGAGAACTATAACATGTAGCATGTTATTATTATTATTATGAAAACTATAACGTAACGTTATTATTATTATGAGAACTATAACATGTAACATGTTATTACTCTTATGAAAACTATAACATGTAATGTTATTATTATTATGAGAACTATAACATGTAGCATGTTATTATTATTATGAAAACTATAACATGTACCATGTTATTATTATTATGAAAACTATAACATGTAACATGTTATTATTATTATGAAAATTTTAACATGTAACATATTATTATTATGAGAACTATAACATAGCATGTTATTATTTTATCATTATTATGTAACATATTATGATCATTATTATGTAACATGTTCTTATTATTTTTAAGACTTAAGACATCATTCTTTTTCTTCTTCTTTTCCTTGGCCTTTATCCCGTTTGGTTGCGGGGTCGGCTCTCGGCGGATCATGATCCGCGTATCGATTTGGCACAATTTTTACACCGGATGCCCTTCCTGACACAACCCTCCCTATTTTATCCGGGCTTGGGACCGGTACTACAGTGCACTGGTTTGTGCATCTAGCGGCTAGGTATCTATAGGACAATTCAGTGTTTCCAATTAGCCTGGTGGCATGTTTTTGGACTGTGGGAGGAAACCGGAGCACCCGGAGGAAACCCACGCGGACACGGGGAGAACATGCACACTCCGCACAGAAAGGACCCGGACCGCCCCACCTGGGGATCGAACCCAGGACCTTCTTGTTGTGAGGCGACAGTGCTACCCACTAAGCCACCAAGACTTAAGACATCATTCATTTATTATTAATTCACCTCTTTACTCTGTTTGGGGACCTGATGGATCATAGCCCTAAAACAATAGAAATAATAAACCCTGAAAATAACACCGGCACTAGCAACTGCACTTACTGACATGTTTTTTAAAGAATGGAAGAAATTGGAAGGCTGAAAGAAAACAAACTTGGACAAGAAGCCACACTTACAGTAACCAACTTAAATAACTTCCTTAAAGTGGGAGTCTAGTGGGTAGAGCTCTGGTTGCGGGTTTGAATCCTGACTCTGCCATGCAGTCACTGTTGGGTTCTTAAGGAAGTACTGTACATGTGTATACACCGATCAGCCACCTCATAAAATGGACAGTGTGTGTAGAAACAAGAAGGTGGTTTTAATGTTATGGCTGATCGGTGTATATAGTGACAAATAGAGGTGTTTAAAATAAATAATTTCTTATTTTAAAAGCAATTAAATAATAATTGAAATATAATTTTATATTACAAATATAGGACAAGCAAAAACTCACAATGTAATGTTAAGGTTTTAGAGTCTGTTCACACAGAAACATTTAAATGCAAAAGCCCAGGAAGCTAAATGTCCACTATTCTGTATCTGGACACCTGAGCTTGAGCTTGTTGGACATTCTATTCCAAAATCAAGCACATTAAGGTGGAGTTCAATCCCCTCTCCCCTCTTTCTGTAACAAGTCACAAGATTTTAAAGTCTATCTGATGAATTTAATCAGAAGAGCATTTGTGAGGTCATGCCCTGATTTTGAATGAGAAGGCCTGGCTTGTAATCAAGGAGAATTTAATCCCAAAGGTGTTTCATTCATTAACGTCAGACCACTGATGATCCTCCACTCCAAACTCCTCACACCATGTCTTAATAAATCTTGCTTTATGCACAGGGCACGGTCATGTTAAAATCAAAAGGGCTTCCTCCAAACTGAAGGCACAAATTTGGGATCTTATAACTAATTCTATGCACCCAGGTTACTAGGTGTGGGTGAAAGACACTTTTCAAAATAATGAAAAGTGTCTACAAGTTTTTATATAGTGTAGTATAACATGCTAGGAGGAAAAATGGCACGTTCTTCTTGTATGAGGGATCTTCAAAATGTTTCCGCACTTTTATATTTTGGTTGGAAGCGATGAGGGTGGGAGGAGTAGTAATTGGTCGTGTCTGAGAGACGCTTATAGTCTGGATTTAGCGCCATCTGATTTCCACCTTTTTGGATGCTTAAAGAAGCTTTAAGGGGAAGACGATTTTCATGTGATGTGAAAGCAGTGGTTCATCAGTTTCTACACGCTCAACTGAAAACATGTTTTGCTGATGGCATTAAAAAGTTGGTACGACGATGGAAAAAAATGCATGGGAAGGTGACTGTAGAAAAGTGATGTCATTTGTTTTTGAAATTCTTAATAAATATAGTGCGGAAAAGTGTGGAACCTTTTTGAAGAACCCTCATACAAATCCCAATTGAAAAGCTGGGACATTTTGTAACATCACTGTAATTTGTAAATATAAACACATTTTGATTCCTGCAACACACTCAAAAAAAGAGGTTCCAGTGTTTTAAAACATTCTACACCAAGCAGATGAATTGGTAACAGGTGAGAGAATCATGATTGGGCATAAAATGAAGATCTGCCAAAGGCTCAGTCTGTAGGGCAGTTGTAGCCTGGTGGTTACTGGACTAGTAATCGAAAGATCGCTGATTCAAGCCTCACCACTGTTAGGTTGCCACTGTTGGGTCCTTGAGCAAGGCCCTTAACCTTCAATTGCTTAGACTGTGTACTGTCACAGAACTGTTAGCGTCTGCTAAATGCTGAAAATGTAAATGTCTGTATAAGCAATGATTGGTTGTGGTGCACAACTTTGTTCAATTAGTATAAAAGATGATGATCAGGTCGCTCAGGTGGCACAGCGGTAAAAACACACGCTGGAACCAGAGCTGGGATCTCGAATACATCATATCGAGTCTCAGCTCTGCCTGCCGACTAGGCTGAG
This sequence comes from Trichomycterus rosablanca, assembly GCF_030014385.1. Lineage (NCBI taxonomy): Eukaryota > Metazoa > Chordata > Actinopteri > Siluriformes > Trichomycteridae > Trichomycterus > Trichomycterus rosablanca. Next base: position 40,824,932 of record NC_085993.1, on the reverse strand, counting down.
CGGCCACATGAACAATGATTGGCCTGTTGTTCAGATATGGGCAGGACTAAGCCGGATGGGGTCTCTCTCTCATGACTGGTGCAATTATGACCTCTGCTGGCTGATTTATGGCGCCTGCACAGAGATGAAAAAAGAGTGCTCTCAGAGTGTGTCTCTCGCTACACAGTGCTGAGCTGCACTGCACTCGTCAAAGTGTAGGTGATAAGATGCATACGGCATCCTGCCCACGTGTCGGCGGGGGCGTGGTTAGCTTCGTTCTCCTCAATCAGAGCAGGGATCGGCATTGGTGGAGAGGAAGCATGACGCAATTGGGCAATTTGGAAGCGCTAGAAGGGAGAATACCCTGTCCCAACTTTTTTGAGTGTCTTGGATGCATCAAATTCTAAATGTGTTTATCAGTTAAAACATGGGAATTATTTCTGTCTACGTTTGTCAATTAGATTCAAGAAAATTAACAACAAATTCTTCTTTTTATTGCATTTTTAAAATGTCCCAATTTTTCTGGAAATACGATTTGTAGATTTACTGAAGCAGGCGTAGAAAGTACGACCATAAAACTACTCCTACAAGTACAGTTTATTTAAAAAGTTACCTCAGGGAGAGTGGTAGAGTAAATGTAGTGCTCACTGCTCTTTCTTTACTGACGTGGTGACTGAAGTGACTGCACAGGGAGAAGTTAAAAGTGTACAGACGAATCCTAAACGTTCAGATCCGAGCAGCTTGGTGGATGGTGTGTCACTTCGCAGTACATTTAATATACTGCTATGAAAATCTGCAGGTTCTTCAGAGACAAACGTTCAATTCAGACATTCAGTCACCTGGCCCGACTTCCTGTGTGTGTGAATAAAAGATGAAGGTAAAAACCTCTAAATCAACCTTTAGCTGATAATGGTTGTAGTGGATCATGCTCAGAAAACAGACTTATGCTCACTTAATACAGAAGTAAATATTAATGCTGCACTTGAGCTCTCATTACTTATTTAATAGTAAATCATGTACATAAGTTTAACACAAGTTTAACACACTATATTAACACAGAACAGCCCCTGCTCTTCTAGAAAGGCTGTTTCCAATACTTTGGACAATAGGAATTTGATGATTTGTGCCCATTTAGTTAAGCATTTGTGGTCACAAATCAATGTTTCAATTCAAGTGGCTCATTGAGGTTCAAGTCGAGTCTCTGATCATTTACGTTTTCGGCATTTAGTAGACGCTTTTATCCAAAGCAACTTACAGTACTGTTGTCTAAGCAATTGAGGGTTAAGGGCCTTGCTCAAGGGCCCAACAGTGACAACCTGGTAGTGGTGAGGCTCGACCAAGCACTTTTTGATTGCTAGTCCAGAACCTTAACCACTAGGCTACAATTGATCAGGTCACCAGAGTTCCTTCACATTAAACTCATCAGAACATTAATTCGTTCATGGTCTGTTTTACCACGGCTTTACTCTATTCAGGGTTGTGTTGGTTCGATTCACTGGGCAAAAGACAGGAAACACCCCAGACAGGTCACCAGTCCATCATATGGCAAAAACACAAACACACAGACTTTAGTATCTCTAATTAACCTGACTGCATGTATTTGGACTGTAGGAGGAAACCCACACAGACATGAGAAGAACATGCAAACTCTACACAGAAAGGACCTGGACCTTTCCATCTGGGAATCGAATCGAACAGGACCTTCTTGCTGTGAGGCAACAGTGCTACTCACCCTGCCTTCATCAAAACATGCCTTAATGGATCTTCCAGTTGAAGGCTCATACTCATTTTTGTAATTGATTTCACACCTGTCAGTGATGGATGAGGCTGAAACACCTGATCTCACCCATAAAACTGGTGTTCATATTTCGGCCATAGTGCATATTAAGTCTGGATGTGGCAACCCGAGCTAGCTGTTTAAAACATTATTGTTTTGGAGAAGTGACTACATGACCCTGGAGCTAACAGACACCTCTGACTGACTCTAGTTCATTATTAACAGCGACCCCAACAAATTAGATGTCAGATCAGTTTTTGTTTGTTTATTAATGCACAATGATACACACATATATAAGTAAACATTCAAACTGTTCAATACTTGAGTGCACACACTCACACAAACAGGTTCCATCACATAAATCAAAGCATATTTATTCATTTACCTTAGGAATGTTTGTATAGTCATATGGTTAGTGGTTCATACTCTTAAGATTTTAATGATGATGATTAATTAAAAACAAACCAAAATACAGCAAAGACATTATCATGTAGGAAATAGCAAAATCTCCTGAGAATGGTCACACGTTGAGCTGTGATCGGATGGTCGAATGGTTCTTCTTACCACATGGCTGTTGGAGTTGAAGATTTCTCCTTAGTAAACTGCATCATCACAATTCTGCATTACCTAGAAAACATGTATTAAAAACACGATTAGTACTGTAATCCTAGAAATGGAACATTATGGGTCTGTCTGAAAACCTAGTGAGCTCTCCACATAGATGCATTCTACGTCAGCCTATGCGCTCCCAAGTCTAAATTCTTAGATGCCTTAAAATGCTGCCTACTAAGGTGCCTTATTTCAACGCAATAATCTGACTGAATAATGAGGGAGCCTCCAATGCTTCCTTAGTAGTGAAGGCAATCCCAGCATTCTGTGCAGCACAAATATGGTGGACGGTGAACATTAAAACCACCTCCTTGTTTCTACACTCACTGTCTATTTTATCAGCTCCACTTACCATATAGACGCACTTTATAGTTCTACAATTACTGTAGTCCATCTGTTTCTCTACATACCTTTTTAGCCTGCTTTTACCCTGCTCTTCAATGGTCAGGACCCCCATAGGACCACCACAGAGCAGGTATTATTTGGGTGGTGGATCATTCTCAGCACTGCAGTGACACTGACATGGTGTCTTCGACTTTTCATCTCTGTCTCTGACTTTACATCTACAAGGTGGACCAATTAGGTAGGAGGGTCTAATAGAGTGGACAGTGAGTGGACACATGGTATTTAAAAACTCCAGCAGCGCTGCTGTCTGGTCCACTCATACCAGCACAACACACACTAACACACCACCACCATGTCAGTGTCACTGCAGTGCTGAGAATGATCCACCACCCAAGTAATACCTGCTCTGTAGTGGTCCTGTAGGGGGTCCTGACTATTGAGGAACAGCATGAAAGAAGCTAACAAAGCATGTAGAGAAACAGATGGACTACAGTCAGTAATTGTAGAACTACAAAGTGCTTTTATATGGTAAGTGGAGCTGATAAAATGGACAGTGAGTGTAGAAACAAGGAGGTGGTTTTAATGTTATGCCTGATCTGTGTAAAGTTTGCCTGTGTGCTTCTAACTGGTAAAGTTACTCATTCATGTATTTATTTTTAGCAACCGCTTTATCCAGATTAGTGTCACTGAAGGTCAGGTGCCACCTGCTAACAATGGCCACAGAGAATGAACCCCTGATAGTTTGCAAATCTATCACAGTAACACACAGGCTCTACAGGCAATGTAATTTAGGCAGCCCTTCCTGCATTATTTGGGAGATGGGAAAAAGTAGTACTCTGAGAAAATCCACACGGATACGAGAACATTGACCGAATGTTCCCAGGGCTCCTGGTATCCAGGGTTAAAAAATTGTGACTTTTAATGACGTACTGACAAAACAGACTAATTATCAGAATCAGCATTTAATACTGCCTCACTGTTGTTTATAGTTCAGGTACTTCATTCAAAACTTATGGATAGTTTAGCTGTAAACAATGTTTATTTTTACCATAACACTGACTTTATCTTCTCCTTTGGTGACAGCTGAGATGCATCAGGGTCCAGAGCAATCCAATCCTCCATACACGACCACTTTTTCCTCCTTTTTCATTTTGAATACGACTTGACCGTGAGAAACAGTTGACAGTTATTTACTTCTTATTTCCAAAAGCAGAAAGAGGATTTTAATCTTGCTTTGTGTCAGAGCACGCTCAAACTGTATGATGGAAATGAAAATGCAGACTTGACAGATTGAACGCTGTCCATACAGCCCGTCCTGACTTTAACATTGTAAATTCATCAGAACAAACCGGTGTCGTGTCTGTGTACTGAATGAGCAAATAGACAAGTAATTGTTCAGAGATCAAATAGAACAAAGTAGCATTGCATACATGTTTACTTTTACATTCTCTGGTTTAACACATGCATCACTGTTCAAAACAACAACGGAAGGTTCTTTTTGCTTTAATAAGAGAAGTCCTTCTAGCCTTGTCCGCACCGAAACTGTGTTTAATTTGGTCCATGGCATTGACTCAGACTCGCTCCTTGTAGAGGTTTGATGGGCACATCTTTAGGGATAGTCATGAGCTATGTTTATAATAGTATTGACCTGTTCAGCTGTCCTTTCCGGGTCTTTATTTGGTTTTCACAAGAATATTTTTTGCCAGCTGCTTGCATTTTTAAATATAACTCTTATCCATATAAAAACCACAAGAGCAGTCAACTGTGATGTGCCATCTTCTTGATGTCCGTGTCCCCTTTGCCTTGTTACATTGCGTGGTTGCTGTAGCTGACGTATGTTTGTTTTGTGCTGAGACCTGAAAGAGAGGAGACAACAGTTATATTACATTTGCCTCTTATTTGGATGTTGTTAGGTGCTTGTTTAGGAGAACATTTTTACAAGTGTGACATTATTTTAATTGTTTCCATAAGAATAAAGTGTTAATATACTGTTCACACCAAAAAACAAATGACCAGAGTTGAACTTTTAATAATGGAAATTAATATTACCATTAGTCATTTTGCTTTGGTTAGTTCTGATTGGATGGCCAGAAGGAAGGTTAAGAAAGTGTTGCTGATGCTATTTAATGCCTATAGAAAGTAAAGCTGAGAAGGAACTGATGAGTCACATCTTTTAATGTGCTATTGCTAAGATACAGTACGTTGCTCTTTATTTTTAAGCGCCTGTGGTAGCCTATTTTTATTAGGGCTGACTCGATACCACTTTTTTATGTCCGATACCGATACTGCAAATTGAGTATCTGCCGATACCGATACCAATCCGATACCGTCATTTCTCCTCTCAAACAACTAAGCAGTAATAATACATCTCAATGCACCATGGTTAAACTAGCTATCTAAATAACAATGCTCAGACTGTAAAACAAATATTCTAAAGGAATAAATACAGAACCTACAACAAGATGGACCAATTAGAATTGACGCAGAGTTGAGATATTTTGTTAAAGTTCAGTCACGTTTAGATTATTCAAAACCAAAGTGTGCTTATTAAAAACCCTGCTGGATTTTGAAGAGGACATCTGTGGCTAAACGGGAAACAGTGTAGTTTGTTTTATTTCATAACTCTAATGGATTAATCGTTGAGGATGTGAGAGATCTCCAAGCATGGACAAGATAGGTTTTCTTTATCTCAGGTGAGCGATTTATCATTTATAAAGCAATTTTTATTGTGTTTAAACAGTGTTTTTAGATGTGGCAGTAGGAGATGATTTTTTTAAATGCCAAAAATGTAAGTAGATCAGTGTGTTTTCATTTCTGAATGGCTGTTGCAGATTAGTTCAGTGGCACATGTTAATGATGTCATCAAAATGCACCTTGTTACGGCAGTTGCCGAGTGAGTTGGCAATAAGCTGGCCTTCTGTTGGAACATACAGGGGTTGGACAAAATAACTGAAACACCTGGTTTTAGACCACAATAATTTATTAGTATGGTGTAGGG